>NC_091165.1:39132118-39443368 GCF_040958095.1 Procambarus clarkii | reverse complement strand
GTTACTCTTCCTGTACCCTGTTGACCCCATCATCTGTTATTGTTCCTGTTCCTTGTTGACCCCAGCATCTGTCCCTGTTGTTTTTCCCCTGATGTTGACAGCCCTTTCCTCCACAGGTGCCGCCTCGGCCGCAAGATGACACGTGTTCCAGCCACGCCATCTAACACCTGTCTTAGCAGCATGGTATTAACACCTATTCTTACGCCGCCCTGTTAACACCTGTGAGCTGCCCCGTCACCTCGAGCACTTCCTGTTCTAGAAGAACAGTGAAGCAGGTGTTTGAACATTGATCACCGTTAAGCAAGAGAGAGAGAGAGAGAGAGCCTCTTGGCCATAGAACAATGTCTATGGTCCCCTGAGTTCTGTTTATGGCCCGTTGGTACCGTTTGTCACCCCTGAGCTGTTTCCGTTTTCCCTTGGTACTGTCTGTGGGCCCTGGACACTGTCTGTGGCCCTGTGGTCATTGTGTGTGGCCCCTGGCTGTTATCTGTGGCCCCTAGTCACTGTCTGTGGCCCCTGGCTACTATCTGTGGCCTCTGGGCAGTGCCTATAGTCCCTGGACAATGTATGTGGTCCCTAGATAATGTATGTGGTTCCTGGACAATGTATGTTGTCCCTGGACAATGTATATGGCCCCTGGACAATGTATGTGGCCCATGGACAATGTATGTGGTCCTTAGACAATGTATGTGGTCCCTGGACAATGTAGGTGGCCCCTGGACAATGTATGTGGTCCCTGGACAATGTATGTGGTCCCTGGACAATGTATGTGGTCCCTGGACAATGAATGAGGCCCCTGGACAATGTATGTGGTCCCTGGACAATGCATGTGGTGCCTGGACAATGTTTGTGGTCCCTGGACAATGTATGTGGTCCCTAGACAATGTATGTGGTCCCTGGACAATGTATGTGGCCCCCTGGACAATGTATGTGGCCCCCTGACAATGTATGTGGTCCCTGGACAATGTATGTGGTCCCTGGATAATGTATGTGGTCCCTGGACAATGTATGTGGTCCCTGGACAATGTATGTGGTCCCTGGATAATGTATGTCGTCCCTGGACAATGTGTGTGGCCCCTGGACAAGGTATGTGGTCCCTGGACAATGTATGTGGTCCCTGGACAATGTGTGTGGCCCGCTGAACAATGTATGTGGCCCCTGTACAATGTATGTGGCCCCTGGACACTGTATGTGGCCCCTGGACAATGTATGTGGCCCCCTGGACAATATATGTGGCCCCCTGAACAATGTATGTGGTTCTTGGACAATGTATGTGGTCCCTGGACAATGTATGTGGCCCCCAGGACAATGTATGTGGCCCCCTAGATTATGTATGTAGTCCCTGGACAATGTATGTGGTTCTTGGACAATGTATGTGGCCCCCTGGACAATGTATGTGGCCCCTGGACAATGTATGTGGCCCCTGGACAATGTATGTGGTTCCTGGACAATGTATGTGTCCCCTGGACAATGTATGTGGTCCCTGGACAATGTATGTGTCTCCTGGATAATGTATGTGGTCCCTGGACAATGTATGTGGTTCCTGGACAATGTATGTGGTTCCTGGACAATGTATGTGGCCCCTGGACAATGTATGTGGCCCCTGGACAATGTATGTGGTTCCTGGACAATGTATGTGTCCCCTGGACAATGTATGTGGTTCCTGGACAATGTATGTGGTCCCTGGACAATGTATGTGGCCCCCTGGACAATGTATGTGGCCCCTGGACAATGTATGTAGTCCCTGGACAATGTATGTGGTTCTTGGACAATGTATGTGGCCCCCTGGACAATGTATGAGGTTCGTGGACAATGTATGTGGCCCCTGGACAATATATGTGGACCCTGGACAATGTATGTGGCCCCCTGGACAATATATGTGGTCCCTGGACAATGCATGTGGCCTCCTGGACAATGTATGTGGTCCCTGGACAATGTATGTGGTCCTTGGACAATGTATGCGGCCCCTGGACAATGTATGTCGCCCCTGGACAATGTATGTGGTCCCTGGACAATGTATGTGGTCCCTGGACAATGTATGTGGTCCCTGGATAATGTATGTGGTCCTTGGACAATGTATGTGGCCCCTGGACAATGTATGTGGCCCCTGGACAATGTATGTGGTACCTGGACAATGTATGTGGTTCTTGGACAATGTATGTGGCCCCTGGACAATGTATGTGGTCCCTGGACAATGTATGTGGCCCCCTGGACAATGTGTGTGGTCCCTGGACAATGTGTGTGGTCCCTGGACAATGTGTGTGGTCCCTGGACAATGTGTGTGGTCCCTGGACAATGTGTGTGGCCCCTGGACAAGGTATGTGGTCCCTGGACAATGTATGTGGTCCCTGGACAATGTATGTGGTCCCTGGATAATGTATGTGGTCCTTGGACAATGTATGTGGCCCCTGGACAATGTATGTGGCCCCTGGACAATGTATGTGGCCCCTGGACAATGTATGTGGTACCTGGACAATGTATGTGGTCCCTGGACAATGTATGTGGCCCCCTGGACAATGTGTGTGGTCCCTGGACAATGTGTGTGGTCCCTGGACAATGTGTGTGGCCCCTGGACAAGGTATGTGGTCCCTGGACAATGTGTGTGGTCCCTGGACAATGTGTGTGGCCCCTGGACAATGTATGTGGTCCCTGGACAATGTATGTGGCCCCTGGACAATGTATGTGGCCCCTGGACACTGTAGGTGGCCCCTGGACACTGTAGGTGGCCCCTGGACAATGTATGTGGCCCCCTGGACAATGTATGTGGCTCCTGGACAATGTATGTGGCCCCTGGACAATATAAGTGGTCCCTGGACAATGTATGTGGTCCCTTTACAATGTATGTGGCCCCTGGACAATGTATGTGGCCCCCTGGACAATGTATGTGGTCCCTGGACAATGTACGTGGCCCCAGGACAATGTATGTGGCCCCTGGACACTGTATGTGGCCCCTGGACAATGTATGTGGCCCCCTGGACAATATATGTGGCCCCCTGAACAATGTATGTGTTTCTTGGACAATGTATGTGGCCCCTGGACAATGTATGTGGCCCCCTGGATAATGTATGTGGCCCCTGGACAATGTATGTGGCCCCTGGACACTGTATGTGGCCCCTGGACAATGTATGTGGCCCCCTGGACAATGTATGTGGCCCCTGGACACTGTATGTGGCCCCTGGACAATGTATGTGGCCCCTGGACAATGTATGTGTTTCTTGGACAATGTATGTGGTCCCTGGACAATGTATGTGGCCCCCTGGACAATGTATGTGGCCCCTAGACTATGTATGTAGTCCCTGGACAATGTATGTGGCCCCTGGACAATGTATGTGGCCCCCAGGACAATGTATGTGGCCCCCTAGATTATGTATGTAGTCCCTGGACAATGTATGTGGTTCTTGGACAATGTATGTGGCCCCCTGGACAATGTATGTGGCCCCTGGACAATGTATGTGGCCCCTGGACAATGTATGTGGTTCCTGGACAATGTATGTGTCCCCTGGACAATGTATGTGGTCCCTGGACAATGTATGTGTCCCCTGGACAATGTATGTGGTCCCTGGACAATGTATGTGGTTCCTGGACAATGTATGTGGTTCCTGGACAATGTATGTGGCCCCTGGACAATGTATGTGGCCCCTGGACAATGTATGTGGTTCCTGGACAATGTATGTGTTCCCTGGACAATGTATGTGGTTCCTGGACAATGTATGTGGTCCCTGGACAATGTATGTGGCCCCCTGGACAATGTATGTGGCCCCTGGACAATGAATGTGGTCCCTGGACAATGTATGTGGCCCCTGGACAATGAATGTGGCCCCTGGACAATGAATGTGGTCCCTGGACAATGTATGTGCCCCTGGACAATGAATGTAGCCCCTGGACAATGAATGTGGTCCCTGGACAATGTGGCCCCTGGACAATGAATGTGGTCCCTGGACAATGTATGTGGCCCCTGGACAATGTATGTGGTCCCTGGACAATGTATGTGGTCCCTGGACAATGAATGTGGTCCCTGGACAATGTATATGGCCCCTGGACAATGTATGTGGCCTCCTGGACAATGAATGTGCCCCTGGACAATGCTTCTGCTCTGGACAATATATGCGGACCCTGACAATTGTGTATTGCCCTTGGACACGGTTATTGACCATTGGACAATATATGTGGCCCCTGGCCAATATCTGTGACCACTGAACACTAAGTGACCCTTGGAAACTAAATGTGTCGCTTGGATACGTTCCAGAGCCCCTGGACACTGTCAGGGGCCCCCTGGACACTGTCTGGGGTCCCTGGACACTGTCCGGGGCCCCCTGGACACTGTTCATGACCCTTGGACACTGTCTATGGTCCCTTGAAGACTGTCCGGGTCCCCTGGACACTGTCCGGGGCCCCCTGGACACTGTTCATGACCCTTGGACACTGTCTGTAGCCCCTTGGAGACTGTCCGGGTCCCCTGGACACTGTCCGGGGCCCCTGGACACTGTATGATACAAATATTCAGCTGGAGGGGGATAATGTAACATATATAATTTCTATTCTTTTTTAATAAAGGTTGTATACATGTTTTAAGAATGTGTTTTACTTCCCACATGAGGAAAATACATGCATTGAGTCGGACACAGTTATGCTTAAGAGTGTTGAGACTCGGCTCCTGGGCTCGGCCTCTCAACTTTCATTAGCCTAGAGTACGGCTATTAATGTATTTTGCGCGATGAGTGTACGCCTACAGCCAGGAAGCAGAGATGCCGTAGACCTGGTCACTCTACCTGGTCTTTCTACTTCATCACTGTTATGATCCCCCAATATATATATATATATATATATATATATATATATATATATATATATATATATATATATATATATATATATATATATATATATATATATATATATATATATATATACATATATATATATATATATGTTGTACCTAGCAGCCAGAACGTCTTACTCGGCCTACTATGCAAGGCCCGATAAGCCAAGTTTTCCTGAATTAATTTATTTTCTCCATTTTTTTCTTATGAAATGATAAAGCTACCCATTTCATTATGTATGAGGTCAATTTTTGTTATTTGAGTTCAAATTAACGTAGATATGTGACCGAACTTAACCAACCCTACCTAACCTAACCTATCCTATCTTTATAGGTTAGGTAGCCGAAAAAGTTATGTTAGGTTAGGTTAGGTAGTCGAAAAACAATTAATTCATGAAAACTTGGCTTATTAGGCAAATCGGGCCTTGCATAGTAGGCTGAGAAGTGCGTTCTGGCTACTAGGTACGACATATATATATATATATATATATATATATATATATATATATATATATGTCGTACCTAGTAGCCAGAACGCACTTCTCAGCCTACTATGCAAGGCCCGATTTGCCTAATAAGCCAAGTTTTCATGAATTAATTGTTTTTCGACTACCTAACCTACCTAACCTAACCTAACCTAACTTTTTCAGCTACCTAACCTAACCTAATCTAAAAAGATAGGTTAGGTTAGGTTAGGTAGGGTTGGTAAGGTTCGGTCATATATCTACGTTAATTTTAACAACAATAAAAAAAAATTGACCTCATACATAATGAAATGGGTAGCTTTATCATTTCATAAGAAAAAAAATTGAGATAATATATTAATTCAGGAAAACTTGGCTTATTAGGCAAATCGGGCCTTGCATAGTAGACTGAGAAGTGCGTTCTGGCTACTAGGTACGACATATATATATATATATATATATATGTCGTACCTAGTAGCCAGAACGCACTTCTCAGCCTAATATGCAAGGCCCGATTTGCCTAATAAGCCAAGTTTTCATGAATTAATTGTTTTTCGACTACCTAACCTACCCAACCTAACCTAACCTAACTTTTTCGGCTACCTAACCTAACCTAACCTATAATGATAGGTTAGGTTAGGTTAGGTAGGGTTGGTTAGGTTCGGTCATATATCTACGTTAATTTTAACTCCAATAAAAAAAATTTACCTCATACATAATGAAATGGGTAGCTTTATCATTTCATAAGAAAAAAATTTGAGAAAATTTATTAATTCGGGAAAACTTGGCTTATTAGGCAAATCGGGCCTTGCATATTAGGCTGAGAAGTGCGTTCTGGGCTACTAGGTACGACATATATATATATATATATATATATATATATATATATATATATATATATATATATATATATATATATATATATATATATATATATATATATATATATATATATATATATATATATATATATATATATTTATAACATATATATATATGTTAAGGGAGAGTGAACCTACAGCATCACTGGAAAACATTGCCTGGCCAAATATCAATACGTGTCTAGGAGAGTTAATGGCTAGCAAAAAATATTCCAGTTAACTGGGCATTAATATAAGTCAACATAACATCATAAAAAGAAACCAATTTCTAAACTCACATACTTATCCAGCTTCCCAAGCTGGGCGTGATCAGCCCAACAGGTTTCAAAACTGTATACAATGAGCACTAGCTGACACCGGGCTCCATCCTGGCGTAGTGGGACACTGGCGCCTATTATGCTGTTAATACCAATACAGGATGGTGTTGGTGTCACAATCATTAACAAAATGAAGTATTAGGAATCAATATTATATACCGCACAATGGCATCTTGAGGTTATCTTGAGATGATTTCGGGGCTTTTTTAGTGTCCCCGCGGCCCGGTCCTCGACCAGGCCTCCACCCCCAGGAAGCAGCCCGTGACAGCTGACTAACACCCAGGTACCTATTTTACTGCTAGGTAACAGGGGCATAGGGTGAAAGAAACTCTGCCTATTGTTTCTCGCCGGCGCCTGGGATAGAACCCGGGACCACAGGATCACAAGTCCAGCGTGCTGTCCGCTCGGCCGACCGGCTCCCTACCAGCATTACTTAAGATCCTCTGGTACCCAACTCACTATGACATACAAGCAGCTGCCACCTGGTATAAATGATGCACAATGATACAAAAGATCCATGGTATACATTACTGCAACATGACAAATATCCTAGAAGTCAGTTAAGACAAATAAGGTCCCAAAACCCGGACCGTAGCGCCACACGTGCGCTCGGCTGAGAAGATCACAAGAGAATGACCGCCCAGAGCCAAGCTGGCCGGGAGCGACACTGGAGCCAAGTCCACACGTCAACTGACCCTCATCTTTCAAATATCTCAAACTCATATACAGACATATCTCGATCAAGAACTTCTAATTCATAATGTAACTAAACAAAGATTATAATACACAACCTTACATAATAGTACATATTAATAATTCAGTACATTAAAGATTATATAATGATATAAAATATATGAACAAAGAATTCATATTAATACAACATGGTAACACTGGCGGGAGTCGGTACTCAAGGGGGGGGGGAAGGGGGGGTTAAGGGAGGATTTCAAGACGTTTGCCAGCCAGCCGTTATACATAAGTATACATGAATACAATATAAAGTATACATATACAACATGAGTATCAAAACCTTGTCTATGTGGTATACATCTCAGTGCCAGAATCTAATTTAATATCATGACAAGAATGCAATGAACAACAATGAAATGGATATTACACAGCATACATGATACTAATACATCAGAGACCTAAATGTATACATTCTCCATCATAGTTCACATAATATTTCCTATACAGCATTATGTAGCATTCCATACAAAAAGCCTATAAAGATGTGTTTCAAGCTACATGACATTAGGCTACTGCTATTCACTAGACTTCTAGTATATGTCCACAAATACATGGCGAGCACTTATGGTACAGAAATATAATATACATAGTTATGTATGACATACATTGACAATACACAATTATTACTAGTGTATTGTCGAAAAAAGATTAAGTAATTTATATAATATTCATGATACTAGGCTAATCAGCCAAGATATCACTATACTGGTTGAGCACATCATACACCAGCCACAGTATGATCATACTGGTGTATGTGTGGTCATAACACTCACTCTACCTGATCACTCTACGTGATCACTCCATCTGATCACTCTTCCTGATCACTCTACCTGATCACTCTACCTGATCACTATATCTGATCACTCTACCTGATCACTCTACCTGATCACTCTACCTGATCACTATATCTGATCACTCTACCTGATCACTCTACCTGATCACTCTACCTAATCACTTTACATGATCACTCTACCTGGTCACCCTAACTGATCACTCTACCTGAAGCACTCTACCTAAGTTACTCTTGGTCAGATTCACGAAACAGTTATTCCTGTATTTACATGAATTTACCTGAGGGCCGCTAACACTAGCGGCGGGAACTCGTCGAAGGTCCCCCCATCTGCCTTGAAGATCCTCTCCAGTTGGATTTTAAAATTTAACGGAGTTTTGGTATTTACGGCTCCGACGGGTAGGCGGTTCCATGGGTTTATAACCCACCCTGAAGGTAAGAAAAAGCATCTCTTGTAATCAGTCCAACATTGTGGCTTGTTGAGCTTAAAACCGTTGCTCCTTGTTTGTGTTACATCTGACATTTTGAAGAAGTTGTCCGGATCAACGTCCTTTTTGTTTCAATAAGATCAGTCCTGTCGTGCTTGGTTTACAGTGTTATTAGCCCTGTGGTCTTTTTTCTTCGTCAATCTGCTGCAATGTAATGTTATTAATTAGGTAGTTGTGACGTGGGTTGCTATGCCCTCACATGTAAATTCTTGCATTTGTTGGTATGTAAAAGCATTTACAAGTCTTCTGACCATTTGTCGAGTTCATGACGATCTCTTTGTAAGGCTTCAATATCATTTTCATGTCCCACTGTATCATAATTTGTTGTGTCATCTGCAAATTGGATGATGTGGTTTGTAATATTCTCATCTATGTCATTGACAATACAGTATATATGACAAAAAGGGTTGGCCCCAAGATGGACCCTTGTGGTATTCACTTGCCACATTTCTCCAGTCATTCATTCGCATTTAGCACTAGCCTTTGCTTACTTTTTGCTAACCATTGTTTTATCCATTCTAGTATTTTTCCACTTATTCCATGTGCTTGAATTTTCTTGTCAGTCTTTCATGTGGTATCTTATCAAAGACTTTAGCAAAGTCCATGTATACTACATGCACCGGAAGACCTTCGTCTGATTAGCTGGTTACCGTTTCCAAAATGTGAGCAGGTTTGTCAGGCAGGATCTAATTTTAACAAACACATGTTGTGTCGATTTTACAAGATTGTTCACTGAAAGATAGTGAATGATTCCCTCCCTGAGGATTCACTCCCTGAGGATTCCCTACCTGAGGATTCACTACCTGAGGATTCACTCCCTGAGGATTCCCTCCCTGAGGATTCACTCCATGAGCTCGCAGATGTGTGATGTCAAGTTGATCGGCCGGTAGTTTTCTGCCGAGCTCTTTCAGCTTTCTTTAATACAAATTGTCAAAGAATTTCTACTTTCCAATAGTTTCCCATCACCATGAAACTGCATAACCTATGAATATCTACCTTTGAGTATTCAGTAAGAGGTTATTTTTATATACCTTTGTATTACCATTATCATATAGTATTACTACACCATTTCTTGAAAAATAGTGTCGTTCTCATTGGTGATACGTATATCATTTGGTCAGTGGGTTTAGCAACATTGCATCTGGCCAGTACTTGGTCGGGTGACCGCGTGTACTGCCTCGCTCAGTATTGGGACTTTGATCAGGTCAACAGTCTTCCTTTCCCTGACAATTAAATAACAATATATGAACTAGTTATTGCTGCTATTATTAGTATAATCAACGAGAGAGATTACAACCCACCACTCTTCTGTTGCTATCATGATACCTGGTTGATGGGGTTCTGGGAGTTCTTCTACTCCTCAAGCCTGGCCCGAGGCCAGGCTCGACTTGTGAGAGTTTGGTCCACCAGGCTGTTGCTTGGAGCGGCCCGCAGGCCAGGCTCGACTTGTGAGAGTTTGGTCCACCAGGCTGTTGCTTGGAGCGGCCCGAGGCCAGGCTCGACTTGTGAGAGTTTGGTCCACCAGGCTGTTGCTTGGAGCGGCCCGAGGCCAGGCTTGACTTGTGAGAGTTTGGTCCACCAGGCTGTTGCTTGGAGCGGCCCGAGGCCAGGCTCGACTTGTGAGAGTTTGGTCCACCAGGCTGTTGCTTGGAGCGGCCCGAGGCCAGGCTTGACTTGTGAGAGTTTGGTCCACCAGGCTGTTGCTTGGAGCGGCCTGAGGCCAGGCTTGACTTGTGAGAGTTTGGTCCACCAGGCTGTTGCTTGGAGCGGCCCGAGGCCACGCTTGACTTGTGAGAGTTTGGTCCACCAGGCTGTTGCTTGGAGCGGCCCGAGGCCTGGCTCGACTTGTAAGAGTTTGGTCCACCAGGCTGTTGCTTGGAGCGGCCCGAGGCCAGGCTCGACTTGTAAGAGTTTGGTCCACCAGGCTGTTGCTTGGAGCGGCCCGAGGCCAGGCTTGACTTGTGAGAGTTTGGTCCACCAGGCTGTTGCTTGGAGCGGCCCGAGGCCAGGCTTGACTTGTGAGAGTTTGGTTCACCAGGCTGTTGCTTGGAGCGGCCCGCAGGCCCACATACCCACCACAGCCCGGTTGGTTATCTTGAGGTTATCTTGAGATGATTTCGGGCTTTAGTGTCCCCGCGGCCCGGTCCTCGACCAGGCCTCCACCCCCAGGAAGCAGCCCGTGACAGCTGACTAACACCCAGGTACCTATTTACTGCTAGGTAATAGGGGCATAGGGTGAAAGAAACTCTGCCCAATGTTTCTCGCCGGCGCCTGGGATCGAACCCAGGACCAGAACCCAGGAGTGGTCCGGCACTCCTTGGAGATAATTATCTAGTTTTCTCTTGAAGATGTCCACGGGTGTTCCGGCAAAATTTCTTGTACCAGCTCGGAGGGTGTTGAACAACCGCGGACCTCTGATGTTTATACAGTGTTCTCTGATTGTGCCTATGGCACCTCTGCTCTTCACTGGTTCTATTCTGCATTTTCTTCCATATCGTTCACTCCAGTACGTTGTTATTTTACTGTGTAGATTTGGGACCTGTCCCTCACACACACACTCCCAGCTTCCTCACCCCCTCACCCCCAGCTTCCTCACACTTAACTCTTACTCTTTCAGATATGTAACTCTTACTCTCACAGGTATGGTCACTCTTACCCTCACAGAAGAGTTAGGGGGGACATGATCACCACATTCAAGATTCACAAGGGAATTGATAGGGTAGATAAAGACAGTCTATTTAACACAAGGGGCACACGCACAAGGGGACACAGGTGGAAACTGAGTGCCCAAATGAGCCACAGAGATATTAGAAAGAACTTTTTTAGTGTCATAGTGGTTGACAAATGGAATGCATTAGGAAGTGATGTGGTGGAGGCTGACACCATACACAGTTTCAAGTGTAGATATGATAGAGCCCAATAGGCTCAGGAATCTGTACACCTGTTGATTGACAGTTGAGTGGCGGGACCAAAGAACCAGAGCTCAACCCCCGCAAGCACAATTAGATAAGATACGGTAACTCTCACTCACATGTGCACATATGATTATCATTCTCCAGTCACATGTGCACATATGATTATCATTCTCCAGTCACATGTGCACATATGATTATCATTCTCCAGTCACATGTGCACATATGATTATCATTCTCCAGTCACATGTGCACATATGCATATTTAAGCATATATCAGCCGATATATTAATACAATTAGCACCAAAAATGTCGTTACACCAATCACTGTTGACAACTTCCAATCGCCTTAGAGCTCACCAATCACTGTGAGTCATTCATAAATCACTGTTTCGTCTTAGAAGTTCACTGTCATTGTTTTACATCATTCAATGTCATTGTTTTATTAATCTATGCTTGTCAAGGTGCATATGAATGCCATATCCCTGATTGTTCCTATGGCACCGTACCTGATGTTCACAGTATTATCTGATTGTGCCTATGGCACCTCTTTACTGCGTCTGATGTTAAAACAGTGTTCCCTGATTGTGCCTATGGCACCTCTTTACTGCGTCTGATGTTAAAACAGTGTTCCCTGACTGTGCCTATGGCACCTCTTTACTGCGTCTGATGTTAAAACAGTGTTCCCTGATTGTGCCTATGGCACCTCTTTACTGCGTCTGATGTTAAAACAGTGTTCCCTGATTGTGCCTATGGCACCTCTTTACTGCGTCTGATGTTAAAACAGTGTTCCCTGATTGTGCCTATGGCACCTCTAGAATAGACACCACTGGGTCTATTCTGCACATCTTGCCATAACCGGCGGTCAGGGCGCCGCGAGGGACTAGACTTATGGCAACGCCGGTGCCCGGCAACACTGTTGACATCCTATTTCCACTATACAACATGCTTGGTATAATAGGCTTACTAATTATAAGGGATAAATAGAAAACTTTATTTCTTAACATTATAATGCTTAATATTGTATCACTCGTAAGGTATCTTGTAGCGCTCTCAAGGGCTGTCTACTGCCACTACCGCGCATGGCAGGACCGCCAGGCTGTGCCCAGGGACCTGGAGTCTGAGCCGCTGGACCAGACCAGGGACCTGGAGTCTGAGCCGCTGGACCAGACCAGGGACCTGGAGTCTGAGCCGCTGGACCAGACCAGGGACCTGGAGTCTGAGCCGCTGGACCAGACCAGGGACCTGGAGTCTGAGCCGCTGGACCAGACCAGGGACCTGGAGTCTGAGCCGCTGGACCAGACCAGGCACCTGGAGTCTGAGCCGCTGGACCAGACCACGGTCCTGGAGTCTGAGCTGCTGGACCAGACCACGGACCTGGAGTCTGAGCCCCTGGACCAGACCAGGGACCTGGAGTCTGAGCCGCTGGACCAGACCAGGGGCCTGGAGTCTGAGCCCCTGGAGCCTGAGCCGCTGGACCAAACCAGGGACCTGGAGTCTGAGCCCCTGGAGTCTGAGCCCCTGGAGCCTGAGCCGCTGGACCAGACCAGGGACCTGGAGTCTGAGCCGCTGGACCAGACCAGGGACCTGGAGTCTGAGCCGCTGGACCAGACCAGGGACCTGGAGTCTGAGCCGCTGGACCAGACCAGGGACCTGGAGTCTGAGCCGCTGGACCACACCAGGGACCTGGAGTCTGAGCCGGTGGACCAGACCAGGGACCTGGAGTCTGAGCCGCTGGACCAGACCTTCCTGGGTCTGTCGTACTTCAGGCAGCAGGTCCTGCAGGAGGCTGGAGAGACCGGCAGGAGGATCAAGTGGGCCAAGGTGGCACAGGTAGTGTGCCTGTTAGCCTCGCTCCTCTACATCGACTACCTCAGCTCCTGTTACTATAACTACATCACCATGGAGGACCTGGCCATCCGTGGCTGCGGTACCCGCAATGTGTGGACCTGGCTCCCCATCTTCGGCTCCATCGTGCGGGTTATTCAGCACAGGAAGCGGGTAATCCTCCTGCAGGAGGCGCTGCTGAAGGCCCACATGAGAACACGGCTGGAAGTTCTACGGATTTTCGTCGTCTCCGCCGCGGCCTTCGTGATGGTACAGATAGTCCAGTGGCCCAGTCTTGTGGCGGCGTGTCGCTGGGTGTTCCCTCGTATGGTTGAAGAGTTCGCCAGGCAAGGTCTCCACTCTGAGCGCAGGTGCTTAAGGGCGCGGATGGCCAACTCTCCCGACAACTCTCCCGAAAAGACTCCGGAAAAGTCATCCGAAAAGTCTCCGGTTAAAACTCCGGAAAAAACTCCGGTCAAGCCTCGGACCAAGGCTCGGGCCCAGCTTCGGGCCAGGCCTCGGATCAGGCATCGGGCCAAGCCCCCGGTCAAAATTTCCGACATGTCTCCAGTCAAACCTACCGATGAACCTGCCGCCAAATTTACCGTCGAGCTTCCCGTCGTGGCTCCAGTAGAGCCTACCGGCGAGCCTCAAGTCGAGTCTCCGGTCGAGCCTCGGTACCCAGATACCGTCGCGTCTCCCGTCGCTTCTCCCGTCCCGTCGCCCTACAAGGCCAGAGAGAGGTGGTCGACGTCTCCTCCGGACTTCTCACCGGCAGTACACACCACCTTGAACGGGACGACTGACGGCGGGTTTGTGTATTGTGGTTACCGCTGCGATTGTACTATTCTGTGATTTTACAATCGCACCTGTGGTGGTTCCCAGGGGGCAGTGGTTCGGTACTCAGGGCCAGTGGTGCGGTACCCAGGGGCTGAGGTGGGTGGTGTACCTAGGTACCCCTCTACTGGTCCTGGGTATCACACCCCATGGCCCTGGATACCCAGATACCCTGGCCAGTAGTGTGGTAGCCAGGGCCAGGGATGGGGGATTACCCAGGGGGCCAGGGATGGGGTATTACCCAGGGGGCCAGGGATGAGTGGTACCCAGAGACATATGTGGGGTACAATATCTGCATCTATATATATATATATATATATATATATATATATATATATATATATATATATATATATATATATATATATATATATATATATATATTTGGGTAGCAGTCTTTCCTGTAGACATATATTATTAAATATGACCGAAAAAGTAAGATTAATAATTCTAACACGAATTTTCTCAATATTTCTTATGTTTCTTTTCACTGTCGATGGTAATTGAAAAATCAATTCTCCAAAATTCACTTTTATTTCTAGTCTAACGCGACACTTGAACGCGTTTCGTAATAACTTATTACATTTTCAAAGACTTTAGTTTACACACACACAACTATAACCTGCAAACACTAAACAGAGTTTAAACAGCTGTCATTTTATACCTGCATTTGGGTGAGGTGATATGTTACAACAGTTTTGGATGAGGCGAAAACAAACTTTCAACACAAGACAGAACACGAAACAATGGGTATAATATTGGGTAAGTTAAAGGGAATATTTATATTTCTATTTATTTATATTTATATTTTCCCATATTTCTTGATGCTTCTATATTGGTCCGGAGTCTTGAAGTGGGTAGAATATAGTTGTGCATTAATTGGCTGTTGATTGCTGGTGTCGACTTCTTAATGTGTAGTGCCTTGCAGATATCAAGCCATCATCTATCGACGGTTTCCGTGTTTTTTGTTAAGAATTCTCTGGTGATGTTCTGGTTGCGGGAAGAGATTATATGTTCCTTAATGGAGCCCTGTTGCTTATGCATCGTTAATCGCCTGGAAAGAGATGTTGTTGTCGTCTTGCCTATATACTGAGTTCTTTGAGGCTTACAGTCCCCAAGTGGGCATTTGAAGGCATAGACGACATTGGTCTCTTTTAAAGCGTTCTGCTTTGTGTCTGGAGAGTTTCTCATGAGTAGATTGGCCGTTTTCTTGATTTTATAGTAAATTATATTTATATAATTATAAATTATATAAATAAATTATTTATAGTAAATTATTTTATAGTAGATTTTATATATAAATTATAAAAATGTTAGTTGTCTCTTCAGAGGTTGCATGGCGTTTCACCTTCCTTCTTATGATGTCTTCAACGAAACCATTGGAGAAGCCGTTGTTGACTACGACCTGCCTTACCCTACAGAGTTCTTCGTCGACTTGCTTCCATCCTGAGCTGTGGCTGAGAGCACGGTCGACATAAGCGTTAACAACACTCCTCTTGTACCTGTCTGGGCAGTCACTGTTGGCATTGAGGCACATTCCTATGTTTGTTTCCTTAGTGTAGACTGCAGTGTGGAAACCTCCGCTCCTTTCCATGACTGTTACATCTAGAAAGGGCAGCTTCCCATCCTTCTCCATCTTGTAAGTGAAACGCAACACAGAATTCCGCTCAAATGCCTCCTTCAGCTGCTGCAGATGTCTGACATCAGGTACCTGTGTAAAAATGTCGTCAACATACCTGCAGTATATGGCCGGTTTCAAGTTCATGTAGACTAAGACCTTTCGTTCGATGGTACCCATGTAGAAGTTTGCAAACAGGACACCTAGGGGAGAACCCATGGCGACCCCATCTACTTGCTTATACATGTGCCCATCCGGGTTCAAGAAGGGTGCAGGGTTGCCAGATCCAAATTGCTAAATGTAGCGAGCTGAGGGTCTAAAAGTAGCGAATTTGTAATAAGAGTAGCCCAATTTTTTTTGTAGTGACTGATACAGGTTTCAAAGTAATCTATTTTGATATATACATTAAACGATTTTAATTGTTTTATTAATATTATCTCTGCATATATATATATATATATATATATATATATATATATATATATATATATATATATATATATATATATATATATATATATATATATATATACATATATATATATACATATATATATATAATATATATATATATATATATATATATATATATATATATATATATATATATATATATATATATATATTTAACCAATATGATAATAGGATAACTTACCAATATTTACTGTTTGAAGCATAATGGGTGTGGAGTCCTTCCACGTCTTTACAGTTGAAGATTACCAAGATCTTGATCTGCATCCACAACCTCGTTCTTGTATACTGCAAACTCATATTTAAGCATTGACATGAGTGGTTCAAATGATGAGCAACAAGTTACATTTTCTTCAAGATATGTTTTGATTCTCAAGATTGATGTCAAAAGCTCCAGTCCCATTCGATTTATCAGTTTAGTTTTCACAGATGTTACTCTCGAAAATATCCGTTCAACCAGGGCAGTACTGATTGGCAAGCTGTATATTTTCAAAGCAAACTCAGCGAGGTCAATCAGTATGGGATCGCCAGCAGTGTTTTTGACAGTTATTGTCTTGGTCTAAAATGACCATTCAGATGTCGAAATTTGTCTCTTACAAATGGTTACTATTACTTACTATTCAATGGTTAACGGTAGGCGCCACTGACTTTTAATTTCACTAAGCTTAGATTGGTCAGCTAATACTAACGGAAGTTCCGAAAATGGTGGCCATGTAAGCTAAGGCATATGACAGGTAACAGATTTTTCACCTTTTTTTTAAGTTTGAACATTACTTAGAATACGAGAAAGAAACTATTTGCAAGCTTTCATTAAAAAATTATCGCATCTTTCTTGAATATTTTGAAACTTTTCCTGGGTTATAAAATTGTTTTGTCTGTTAGTGGCCCGAAGTGTTGAATATTCGTAACCAAAGTCAACTTTCTCCAGCGGCAGATACATAGAATTGTAGTCCAAATTAACATTAAGCTTTGCATGATGAGGACGAACGGTTCTTCTGAGTATTCCAAGAGTGAAGTTTCCTAAGACAGTGTGAAGGCTATACTGATCTACTTCATCTTTTTGATAAAGTAAATTCATCCTTTCTAAACCATTTAGGATTGGTTTGAGACATGTGAAATATAGCTTATTGGAGGGATCAGCGTACTACATTGAAAATAGTAGCCTTGCAACATATTTATCACAAGAGGAAAAAGCTATTTGGTAATGAGTTGTTAGAGAACCCCACTGATCTAACAGCCGCTTTACACTACCGCTCCTTGCCAACCATCGTCTTCCTGACAAAGGTATTAACTGTAAGGGATCTTTCCAATCATTTATCAATCTGTAAATTTCTAGATAACTTTCTCCCCTTAATGAAGATCTGTGGAACCAGGTGTAGCTTTTGTGATGAAGTATTATTAACAATTAAGGTTGGGAAATCTATTGCCCCTGGGGAGGATTACCTTGCCTTGCGGTTACTTTTTCTTTCAAAGGTTCCGAGGATCAACGTCCCCAGGGGCCGGTCTCTGACCAGGGCTCCTGCGGTAAGTGGTCAAGTCCATCAGGCTGTTGGACGCGGCTGTGATTTGTACACATTATATTATTAAAGCATAAATAATCATTATTGAGTTTCTTAATATTAATAGCCCAAAGTAGCCCAACTTGTTTTAAACTAGCCCAAAAAGTCGCAAGTAGCGAAATTAAAAATTTGGGAGCGTGGGGCTCTCAAAAGTAGCCCAATTCGCTACTTGTAGCCCAATCTGGCAACCCTGGAAGGGTGCCTCTGTAGTACAAGCTTGGAGTAGTTTCCTTAGAATGTTTTCTGGTATGTCAAGAGGAGTACAGGCCGGATCACGATACATCCTGTCTGCTATCATCCCGATTGTTTCATCCACAGGTACGTTGGTAAACAGTGATTCTACGTCCAACGAGGCTCTTATCCCTGTGGCCCGTGTTCCCTGCAGTAAGTCAACAAATTCCTTTGGAGACTTCAGGCTGAAGGCGCAAGGGACATACGGAGTCAGCAAGCCGTTGAGTCACTTCGCCTGTCTGTACGTGGGTGTGGGTATCTGGCTGATGATTGCCGAAGTGGGTTTCCAGGCTTGTGTGTCTTGACATTTCCATACGCATACCCAGGTTTGTATTCCCCAATAATCTTTGGCAGGTGGAGTCCGGATTTCTGGGCGTTCACAGTTTCGATCAATTTGTTGACCAGGTCACCACCAAGGACACCTTACAAGCAGAACTTATTGCAGAGGGAGGAAAGAATGTCCCCAGAGCTCAAAGTGGCAGCTAAGAGCCTTCGTGACAACAAGGAGATGTGTCATGAAGGCTTGGCGACTTGTCACCTCTCTTCGTCAGGAGAGGTGACAAGTCACCAATGTACGTCATTCTTAAAAAAAGACGATTATCTGGCGAAAACGAACCTCATACTCTCTGACTAAACTAAATTCCAAAGGGTAACGAAGGACACTACAGCTGAATTGAAAGCAAAGGTCAACAAATTGATCGAAACTGTGAACGCCCAGAAATCCGGACTCCACCTGCCAAAGATTATGAAATGAAAAACAATTAAAAAATAAACTATGCACACGAAATGAATGGTATGGTAAACAACACAGCTCAATTCCAATGCAATGTCACACACAATAATTAAATGAAAATGGAAATAAATCAAAATCTATGAAAATTAAATTTATCAATGAAATCGGAAACATTGAAATGGAATCGTAACATATTTAGTATAGTGTGTGTTGCTCTTATGTGCAACAGATGGCACTGTTTAAAAAAAAAGCATGTTTTTACCTGTCACAGGTGTGGCATCTATATAGTAGGTATATAAAAAGACGCGAGCATTCGAATGGAACGTTTGTCAAAATTTTAAAGCAATTGGTGAAGAACTTTCGGAGATTACAGCATGTGTTGCTCTTACGTCCAACAGATGGAGCTGCTTTTCAAAAAAGCATGTTTTTTCCTGTCACAGGTGAGGCATGTATATAGTAGGCATATAAAAAACACGCACTTATTCAAATGCAACTTTGTGTCAAAATTTTAAAGCAATTGGTAAAGAGGTTTCGAAGATTTCCCTCACATGAAAAACACAGATTTTCAAAGAAAACATGTTTTTTCCCATCACAGACGTGACATCTATATAGTATGTAAATAAAAACCTGCTCGGATGCAAGTGGAATGTTGTGTAAAAATTTCAAAGTACCCGCCACGCATTGCAGTGGCTCAGTCTGGGTAAGTGGTAAAGAAAGAAAAGAGAAAGCGCACTTTTCTAAAATGTTTAATTTTTCAATGCTTGCAGGTATACAATACTTTTTTGTTGTTCCATTGTCTGTGGAGATATAGAGATTGTCTGGTTTGCCGACTCTAGAACACGCAAAATATAACTGTCCATGTGAGAAGCAATCCGTGTCTAGATATAAACTGAACAATTCTAAAGATTGGCCACGAGCTTTGTTGATGGTGATTACAAACGCCAATCGAATTGGAAATTACAATTTTTTATATTGAAATGGCATATCTGTTGGAATCATAGGAATGCGACGAATGAGGACATCTTCACCTTTGAAAGATCCTGTCAAGATTGTTGCTTCTACGACGTCGCTGATTAATTTTTTTTACTGCAAGCCGCGTGGTCTTGCGAAGTTTTGGCTGGATGATATTTCGGAACATGATAATTGGCACACCAGTTTTCAATTGCCGTACGTATGATGGTATCCCTGGTAGATCGAATGAATTCAAAAATTCTGTTGGATAATTATCCACTTCATCTGCTTCCTCAACAGTGTTGATGGACTTGTATGTGACTGCCTCGCTTTGAATGTTAGACATATTGTTAAGTTCGTGTGCCGGATGCTTTGGAAATGTTGCACGTGGGAGTTTCAATGAATTTCATGTTCAGTGGCAATTTCAAAGCCGAGGTGGCAGTTCTTCCACCTGGTAGCAATGTCCCAGCTATTCCGGACATTGCAAGAGCTTAGGCTATGCCATTTTGGGATCGAAATGCTGCCAGAATCAATCTAATTAGGAAGGTTTTACCAGTTCTTCCTGGCGCATCTAAGAAGATTTCTCCAAGCCCGTTATTGACAGTTTGAATTATTTGATTGTAAATGCCTTTTCGCTCAAGCGTTAGATGAGGAATATTTGATTGCACATACGACAACAGATCACCCGTGTTGTAACTTTGTTCACGACGCAATTCTACATCGAACGAAGCAGCAGCAGATCGATTCGGTGATGGCATTTCCAATTGATTGAGAACTTTGTTCGCTATTTCTAAGCACAAATCTTCACTCATTATGAACGCTTCGATGTAGATTTCTGCTGTAAAATCCATGTTCACATTTGAATTTTCCTTGCGTATTCGATGGACAATATCTTCAGCCATGTGCGATTTATATTTCTCCCATAACTGTGTTGGAGATGAAGGAGAGTCGGTGGTCAATATGATTGCAAACAACGTACGAATTTGATTTGGATGTGACGCGTCATTAATGCATACATCCCAGTGTCTGTCGTTCTCCAATGAATTCAGAGCTTGACATGCACTACGGATAGTGGCATGTGGATAGTGGATAGTGGCAAAAAATACTAACGAAATATTTCAATTTAAACGTAGATCAATCGACACAGTCAATTTCACCTCCAACTGCACTGAAAAATAAGAAGGACAGGTAAGAAAACAAAATGAAAAAAGAAACAGATAAACTATACTCGCCAAATGAACACTATGGTAAACAATGCACCTCAGTTCCACTGTTATGTCATAAAATAATTAAATCAAAATGAAAATGAATCAAAATCTATGAAAAATCAATTTATCAATGCAACCGGAAACATTGAAATGAAATCATAACGTATTTTGAATAGCGTGTGTGTTTCTCTTACGTGCAACAGAGGGCGCTGTTTTTCAAAAAAAATTATGTTTTTACCTGTCACAGGTGTGGCATCTAAATAGTAGGTATATAAAAACATGCACGTATTCGAATGCAACGTTGTGTCAAAATTTCAAAGCAATCGGTAAAGAGGTTTCGAAGATTTCCCTCACATGAAAAACACATGAAAAAACACAGTTTAAAAAAAAACATGTTTTTCCTCTCACAGACGTGACATCTAAATAGTATGTATATAAAAACCCGCTCGGATGCGAATTGAACGTTGTGTGAAAATTTCAAAGCAATCGGTGAAGAACTTTCGGAGATTAGCGATTTCGAACAAACGAACATTTCCATTTTTATTTATATAGACTAGCTGTACCCGGCCACGCGTTGCTGTGGCTCAGCGACCTTCCCTGTCCTCAAGTCCTCCCACCATTCACCACTCCATCATCCCCTCCATGTCCCACTCGCTTGTCCCCTTGTCCTCCCGGCGATTCCTCATTTCCCCATCCCCTCGTCCCCACTATCCCAAACTCTCCCGTCCCCTCGTCCCCACCATCCCAAACTCTCCCGTCCCCTCGTCCCCACTATCCCAAACTCTCCCGTCCCCTCGTCCTTCCCCACCATTACCCCCTCCCTTGTCCCCTCGTCCTCCCCACCATCTCTCACTTCCGCCCCCTCGTCCTCCCCACCATTCCCCATTCCCTCATCCGATGCCTTCCCAAATGGTCTGATGTTCCCATCAGAAAATTAGGAACATCAGGTGATCTGATGTTCCCATCACTGAACTATAAGAAAAACAGTTAAAAAATGAAATAAAAATATGAAAAAAAAAAAAATAAACTATACTCACGAAATGAATAGTAAACAACACAGCTCAATTCCAACACAATTCACACAAAATAATCAAGGGTGTGTGTGGTACCCCAGGGCACTAGGGGTGTGTGGTACCCCAGGGCACTAGGGGTGTGTGGTACCCCAGGGCACTAGGGGTGTGTGGTACCCAAGACCAGTACTGGGGTACCTGGTTACATCACCCACCCCAGGCCCTGGGTACCGCACCACTAGCCCTGTGTACCGCACCACTGGCCCTCTGTACCGCACCACTGGCCCTGTGTACCGCACCACTGGCCCTGTGTACCGCACCACTGGCCCTGTGTACCGCACCACTGACCCTGTGTACCGCACCACTGGCCCTGTGTACCGCACCACTGGCCCTGTGTACCGCACCACTGGCCCTGTGTACCGCACCACTGGCCCTGTGTACCGCACCACTGGCCCTGTGTACCGCACCACTGGCCCTGTGTACCGCACCACTGGCCCTGTGTACCGCACCACTGGCCCTGTGTACCGCACAACTGGCCCTGTGTACCGCACAACTGGCCCTGTGTACCGCACCACTGGCTCTGTGTACCGCACAACTGGCCCTGTGTACCGCACCACTGGCCCTGTGTACCGCACCGCTGGCCCTGTGTACCGCACCGCTGGCCCTGTGTACCGCACCACTGGCCCTGTGTACCGCACCACTGGCCCTGTGTACCGCACAACTGGCCCTGTGTACCGCACAACTGGCCCTGTGTACCGCACCACTGGCTCTGTGTACCGCACAACTGGCCCTGTGTACCGCACCACTGGCCCTGTGTACCGCACCACTGGCCCTGTGTACCGCACCACTGGCCCTGTGTACCGCACCACTGGCCCTGTGTACCGCACCACTGGCCCTGTGTACCGCACCACTGGCCCTGTGTACCGCACAACTGGCCCTGTGTACCGCACAACTGGCCCTGTGTACCGCACAACTGGCCCTGTGTACCGCACCACTGGCCCTGTGTACCGCACCACTGGCCCTGTGTACCGCACCACTGGCCCTGTGTACCGCACCACTGGCCCTGTGTACCGCACCACTGGCCCTGTGTACCGCACCACTGGCCCTGTGTACCGCACCACTGGCCCTGTGTACCGCACCACTGGCCCTGTGTACCGCACCACTGGCCCTGTGTACCGCACCACTGGCACTGTGTACACAATCACAGTTGCGATTGTAAAATCACAGAATAGTACAATTGCAGATGGAACCACAATACTCAAACGCGTCTTCACTCGACCCGTTCAAGGTGGTGTGTACTGCCGGTGAGAAGTCCGGAGGAGACGTCGACCAACTCTGTCTGGCCTTGTAGGGCGACAGGACGGGAGAAGCGACGGTATCTGGGTACCGAGGCTCGACGGTATCTGGGTACCGAGGCTCGACGGTATCTGGGTACCGAGGCTCGACGGTATCTGGGTACCGAGGCTCGACGGTATCTGGGTACCGAGGCTCGACGGTACTTGGGTAATGAGGCTCCACGGTACTTGGGTAATGAGGCTCGACGGTACTTGGGTAATGAGGCTCCACGGTACTTGGGTATCGAGGCTTGACCGGAGACTCGGCTTGAGGCTCGCTGGTAGGCTCTACTGGAGCCACGACGGGAGGCTCGACGGTAAATTTGGCGGTAGTTTTGACGGTAGTTTTGGCGGCAGGTTCATCGGTAGGTTTGACTGGAGACATGTCGGAAGTTTTGACCGGGGGCTTGGCCCGAGGCCTGGCCCGAGGCCTGGCCCGAGGCTTGACCGGTGTTTTTTCCGGAGTCTTTTTGGGTGACTTTTCGGGTGACTTTTCGGGTGACTTTTCCGGAGACTTTTCGGGTGACTTTTCCGGAGACTTTTCGGGTGACTTTTCGGGAGAGTTGTCGGGAGAGTTGGCCATCCGCGCCCTTAAGCACCTGCGCTCAGAGTGGAGACCTTGCCTGGCGAACTCTTCAACCATACGAGGGAACACCCAGCGACACGCCGCCACAAGACTGGGCCACTGGACTATCTGTACCATCACGAAGGCCGCGGCGGAGACGACGAAAATCCGTAGAACTTCCAGCCGTGTTCTCATGTGGGCCTTCAGCAGCGCCTCCTGCAGGAGGATTACCCGCTTCCTGTGCTGAATAACCCGCACGATGGAGCCGAAGATGGGGAGCCAGGTCCACACATTGCGGGTACCGCAGCCACGGATGGCCAGGTCCTCCATGGTGATGTAGTTATAGTAACAGGAGCTGAGGTAGTCGATGTAGAGGAGCGAGGCTAACAGGCACACTACCTGTGCCACCTTGGCCCACTTGATCCTCCTGCCGGTCTCTCCAGCCTCCTGCACGACCTGCTTCCTGACGTACGACAGACCCAGGAAGGTCTGGTCCAGCGGCTCAGACTCCAGGTCCCTGGTCTGGTCCAGCGGCTCAGACTCCAGGACCCTGGGCACAGCCTGGCGGTCCTGCCATGCGCGGTAGTGGCAGTAGACAGCCCTTGAGAGCTTTACAAGATACCTTACGAGTGATACAATATTAAGCATTATAATGTTAAGAAATAAAGTTTTCTATTTATCCCTTATAATTAGTAAGCCTATTATACCAAGCATGTTGTATAGTGGAAATAGGATGTCAACAGTGTTGCCGGGCACCGGCGTTGCCATAAGTCTAGTCCCTCGCGGCGCCCTGACCGCCGGTTATGGCAAGATGTGCAGAATAGACCCAGTGGTGTCTATTCTAGAGGTGCCATAGGCACAATCAGGGAACACTGTTTTAACATCAGACCCAGTAAAGAGGTGCCATAGGCACAATCAGGGAACACTGTTTTAACATCAGACCCAGTAAAGAGGTGCCATTGGCACAATCAGGGAACACTGTTTTAACATCAGACCCAGTAAAGAGGTGCCATAGGCACAATCAGGGAACACTGTTTTAACATCAGACCCAGTAAAGAGATGCCATAGGCACAATCAGGGAACAGTTTTAGCATCAGACCCAGTAAAGAGGTGCCATAGGCACAATCAGGGAACACTGTTTTAACATCAGACCCAGTAAAGAGGTGCCATAGGCACAGTCAGGGAACACTGTTTTAACATCAGACCCAGTAAAGAGGTGCCATAGGCACAATCAGGGAACACTGTTTTATCATTAGACCCAGTAAAGAGGTGCCATTGGCACAATCAGGGAACACTGTTTTAACATCAGACCCAGTAAAGAGGTGCCATAGGTACAATCAGGGAACACTGTGAACATCAGGCACGGTGCCATAGGAACAATCAGGGATATGGCATTCATTTACACCTTGACAAGCATAGATTAATAAAACAATGACATTGAATGATGTAAAACAATGACAGTGAACTTCTTAGACGAAACAGTGATTTCTGAATGACTCACAGTGATTGGTGAGCTCTATGGCGATTGGAAGTTGTCAACAGTGATTGGTGAGCTCTATGGCGATTGGAAGTTGTCAACAGTGATTGGTGAGCTCTATGGCGATTGGAAGTTGTCAACAGTGATTGGTGAGCTCTATGGCGATTGGAAGTTGTCAACAGTGATTGGTGAGCTCTATGGCGATTGGAAGTTGTCAACAGTGATTGGTGAGCTCTATGGCGATTGGAAGTTGTCAACAGTGATTGGTGAGCTCTATGGCGATTGGAAGTTGTCAACAGTGATTGGTGTAACGACATTTTTGGTGCTAATAGTATTAATATATCAGCTGATATATACTTAAATGTCGCACTGCACTGATAGTCTAGAAGACAGTAAACAGTGTAGTTTAGAAACTGTGAAAACTGCAGTGATGACTAAGGTGGCAGAGGGCGCGTCGGTACCTATGGAGAGAGCTGAAGTTGGGAGAAAAGTGTCGAGGTCCAAATGTAATTTAACTCTACGGAGATGGCACCCACGATTATACTACTCTCGGGAATGTTGAAGAAATCAGAGGTTGAAGAAATATATATATTTATATATATATATATATATATATATATATATATATATATATATATATATATATATATATATATATATATATATATATATATACAGCAGTAATTACACCAGGGGGGGGTCAGTGTTGTTCTGACCCCCCCCCCCCTCTCAAACCGAGCGGTGCCCGATCAACCTCCCCCCCCCCCCCCGTCCACTGGCCTCACCCCACCACCCCGCCCACGCTGCGCCTGGGTGTCTCCCACCCACCTATTCACCGCCCACACAGTGCCTGTTGCAGAGATGGGTATGGGGTATACAGAGTATGGGTATACTCCATGCACCCAGGTATGGCACAGGTCACAGCAGGCATTCAGGTTCCTCCCAAAAAGGAAGGGAGACACAAGTACTCATATGAGTGGTGAGTGTGAGGGACAGCTAGCCACCCCTGCTGCCACCACCCGTGTCCACCCCTGCTGCCACCACCCATGTCCACCCTCCCACGCCCGCCGATGTCTCAGCTCGCCCGGGGGATGGAGGGGACTCCACCAACTAACCAGGAACCCCTCAGCCAAGAACACAGTCCTGGGAGCAATGCACCCAGAGGCGCACCCAGAGGATCGGACGAGAAGCGGTGTTCTCAACGTGGTATGGCCGTTGGCGCACCCATAGGACCCAGAGCCTCATAATGTAGGTCCACCCTCACAGTGAGAGTTATTCCCCCACCTGACCATAGTGAGGAGCCAGGGGAGGGACTAGTGCAAGCACCCGTCATTAGATGTGACCGAGGAGGAGATAAGCCACGGATGAGCGTCGAAGAAACTTGGAAGTGAGATGTTGACAGTATGCGACGTCCCGAGTGCAAAAATGACGTCATAGCGGGAGGATGTCGTCTGCAAAGATGTTGAGACTTCGCGTGCTGTGTGAGGGGCTGAGGAGAAGAACGCTCGTCCTCGCTCCAGGAGGAGGAGAATATTGGTGACTTGTGGGGAAGAGTCTGTGAGAATCTTGGAGAGTAACGTGTGAGGACGAATAGTGGCAATGAATAGGGACAAACTGAAATCAGTTGGATGGTAGTGCCCTGAGGACCCATACAGTGTTTGAGCAGGTGAACCGGATTGGCACCTGTGCTGTAACCCTTCACTCTCTAGTCAAGCCTGAAAGGAGCCGATTAGTGGTACTCAAAGTAAGTTTTGTGTGCGACTTGACAGCACAATATTTGGACGTCGTGCGACCAGCATCGCTGCTACAGTATTGTGTGGTAAAAGCATGTTAAACTGTCGTGTGTTGCCTGCTGCAGCATGATCAAGTGCCCAGTGATCTTATATAATATTTAGGAATGTTAACTAGAAAGTTGTGTAGAAATAATGTAGAGGTGACCCACGTGTTACAACAATAGTACAGTAATATTTCACCTGGAACTGTCGTCGTAGGGAGAGGAAGGGCTGGTAGGGTAGGTGGAGCAAGTCTAGGCTCCTCAGGAAGGGTAGGACAGAGGGAGTCAATGCCTCTTAGGGGTCCTATGGGCACATATCCTAAGTGCCAGTGGTGCCGGGCAGGCGTCGTCCGCGTTGGGTTACATGCAGTTCAAATCTGGCCCACTCGGCCTGCGCGGGCTGCCGCGCGGGTAGGCCGTGCGCCGTCGTCGTCCACTAATCAGGGCACAGCCCTGCCTATACTGTAAAATGTCTCCTTGGCGGGCACTTTGAATGTGGTTCCCTCTACACTCCTCCCGTCCCTATAGAACAATGGGTATGTTGGAGGGAAAACGTTTCACTATATACAACATGTCTTTTTTGTAAAAAAGTCTGGTTTCATGAATGGGTCCTATTACAATTATTACCCGTATTATCTTTGCACTGTACACGAACATTACGATTATTACCCGTATTATCTTTGCACTATACACGAACTGTTTCAACATTGCATACACTACACTATTCCCTTTCCTTTTTTCTTTTTTTTTTCTTTTCAGCTTTACTCTTAGGAATTTACTCCGTCCTAACAATATTCCTCGCACCGAAGCGCTGCTCCTTGAATGTGAGTCCTTTGACAGAGCAACCCTCTTCCCACATCTCACCCCCAGGATCCCAAGGGAAAGCAATTGGATCTATGCCTTCCAAGAACTGACCAAATGCTAGTTCATTCTTTATTTTCTTCTGAGCCCTCCTTTCCACATTGTGTCTTAACGGGCCCCACTTCCTGTGAGAATTTTGCTTTGCTTCCTGATCCAGACCTGTTTGTTCAGTAGTGGCATGGTCCCGAATTGCCACTTTTGTCCTGCATTGGATTCCTGAAGGAGCCTCACTTGACGAGTTCTCACTTAGCATAACCAAACTCAGCTGGTTGTATGTGTCTGATGTGCTAATGTCCATGTCCCCCCTGTCAGTGTGAGCCGAGATGTCTTCCACACCTCTAGACAATATCTGGTCAGCATCTTGCTCCGATGCCCCTCCTTGGCCTGTTATGCACTGGGTCGGATTTAGACCGAATGAGCCGACCCGGCAGCGTTTAAAGACGAATTCTGGTCCTTGAATGAAACATGTGGCCTGTTGCCCGAGGTGTCCCCGTGCTGGCGGACTGCTTCCTCATCCCTTTCGGATTCCTCACAGTCCCGAGCAAAATGACCCTCTTTCCCACACCTGTAGCACTGAACAGGTCGCCTAGGGGATGGGCTACGGCGATGCTGTGGTGACATAAGAGCAACTGTAAGGTGCCTCAAACTCTCACACACCTGGTCCAATCTCCCGTTGGTCTCTGAGATACCTGCTACCAAGGTGTCCAACTTCGCCTCCACGCCCCTGGAAGATAAAGGATGCGAGCCCGCACTCGATGGTCGGCAAGTGTTGATTCCAAAACCTGAAGAGCTGGTAGCCGGTGACGTGCCTGGGGAGCTGGGAAGGGCGAGTGTCGAGCGCCGAGAAGCGTCATTACTCCTGGGTGGCCGCTCATACTGGGAGTACCTTCCCACTGCATTCACTCGCACTGCTGGACCTTGGGGCACTCGGTGATGGGAGTCGTATCCTTTGGAACCTGAGGAACCGTGGATCGCTATGGCATTGTGCTGGAAGGTTTGGGCCCGATCGATAGCCTCCTCCATGGAGGAGTTCCTCGCATTGGAAATGTATCCTGCCAGACTCTTATCCTGTAATCCCTGGCCAAATCTCATTACTGCGATTTGTTCCACTTCCCATCGTGGCACATGTTTGTAGGCCCGATGAGCCAAGTGATGGGCCCTATCTGCCCAATCAGCGATATCCTCTTCTGGTTCCTGCTGAGCCTGGTTAAACTTCATCATGGCTACATCCAGAACTTCCCTATCGCCAAATCGCTTGATCATCTTATGCATCATGCGATTATAATCGATCGACGGTTCTCTGTCCAGTAAGTAATTGTAAAAATCACTTGCCTTACCCTTGAGGCACCACCCTAACTGTGTCAATAACGTAGGTCCGCTCCAGTCCTTTTCCGAGGCATAAGACGTGAAACGGCGGTAGAAGGTGGCCCAATCTGACTTCCCGTCATAGTCCAACGCCCGAGGTGGTGTGCGGAAGGTCTCTTTCTGTTGGCGATAACCTGTCCGCCTGCTGCGGGATAGAGAGGCATCCGAATCGGAAGTCAGAGAGCTGTGTGACGAGTGTCGAGCTGTCCGTCTCCTTGATCGAGCCGATCGATGGCGGGAGGGGCTCCCCTGCCGAGTACCTTGCTGGCCACTAGCCCTGGAGTAAGCTGGTGACTGAGGTCGACGTCCACGTTGGCTGCTGCTGGCGGCACCCCTAGAGGAGTGGCGGGTTCCCGTTTCGCTGGACGAGGACGATGAACGACTTCCTGCCCCCTGACCTAAGGGCCCGGGGCCCTGTTGGGACGGGTCCACCTCAAACGATATAGCAGCCATCAACTCGGGTTTGGCCCGAAGGCGGTTGATATCATAAATGTTGTCCTCCGTGATCACGTGGCGATGCCGAAACTTGATAATGCGAGCGGCCAATTTATCTCCTACACCCGGTAGCAGCTGCAGCTCAGCAGCCGAAGCAGAGTTTATCTTGATTAGAGCCATTGTGCTGGTGTCGAAAGTTAAAGCTCTGATATATCGTGCCACACCTGGTAATAAGCCTTAGATCTGGGGCCAGGCACCTCACATGTATACAACAAAAAAAAAAAAAAAACACACAAGACACCAATGGCCACACTTAAGGTTCCAATGTTCAGAGATAGGGATAAATGTTCCACAAGGAAAAATAAGCACTGCACAGTCAATAATGTAAATGATGGGGCCAGGTGGGTTTCAAGCAACATAAAACACTGCACACTTAATTGGTACCTAAATCCCTTGAGGCTTAGACAAAAACTGGGCACTTACTGCACTTGCAAAGCTGGAAAATCTGATATGGCAGGCACTTTGAGGAACTTTGACAAGCAATGTGCTTGATTTTCATAAGCACTGGGCTGAGGGTCCTCAAAAACACTTTTTTCAGGTGAACGTGTGGAACTGTGTGCAGGGCGGATCACCATCCACCTTAAATCTGGTATGAACACAAACTCACTGGCTCACTTAATGTATCTCTTCCCCTTGAGCCGTTACTTCTGTAGAAAGCCTAGAACAGGTTACGTCTAGTTAACAGTAGAGATGAGAAAATAACAGACCTGTAGCAAGCACCCTGCAGAGCTGGGACCGGCGTCGCTGTAGTAAACACACTGGAGACGGATGCGCTCGGGAACGACAGCCTGAAATCCTCCGCGAGCGGATTCGTAAACAATACAGGTCGGGTATGCTCATGAACGGTGGCCCGTATTCCGTGTGAATGGTGGTACTCGTCTCCCCTTCTTCAAAGAACTTGGGGACCGCGGGAATCGGTGCTTGGGGGACAAGACAATAAAATGCAACAAATCCGGAGAAATAATCCGTATAAAACACTGATAACTGGAACTTATGGAGAATCTTGGGGGATTGCACGAGATGTGGAATAAAACATATGCACAAAAAAAACAGGGGTTGAAATATCTTGGGCACCGCTATTGAACAACAAACCGAAGAACATCTATGGTGCAACCAAAGCCAGTAATTCGAGACTGGAACCGTTGAACACTATCTAAGACGTCTTGACTGAAGTCGGCAGAACGATGATGCAGATATCTTGGCGAGGTCCTCTTGATCACCGCGTGGGAACGTTTACTCACTGCCCCAATGTAGAGGTGACCCACGTGTTACAACAATAGTACAGTAATATTTCACCTGGAACTGTCGTCGTAGGGAGAGGAAGGGCTGGTAGGGTAGGTGGAGCAAGTCTAGGCTCCTCAGGAAGGGTAGGACAGAGGGAGTCAATGCCTCTTAGGGGTCCTATGGGCACATATCCTAAGTGCCAGTGGTGCCGGGCAGGCGTCGTCCGCGTTGGGTTACATGCAGTTCAAATCTGGCCCACTCGGCCTGCGCGGGCTGCCGCGCGGGTAGGCCGTGCGCCGTCGTCGTCCACTAATCAGGGCACAGCCCTGCCTATACTGTAAAATGTCTCCTTGGCGGGCACTTTGAATGTGGTTCCCTCTACACTAATGAGAGGATATAAGGAGTTTAAAGTGAATTGACATTACGGAAGCGGGAGCGACACATGCTCCCGCGGTTGGGATCAGTGGGTCACTGAGAGGTAAGCCCCGCAGCGGACGGAGATTTCCGGTGTGGACTCGCCCAGGAAGGGGAGTAACCCCGCGTTGACGACCGGCGAGTGGGTGAGGAATTGTTGGAGGAGTTTTATTTTAATGGTATTTGTGTTTAGATGGGAGATTATTTTGTTATTTTGTGATAATGGAATTACAGGTTCATGTATGGTGGACGCGGTTCATCGTTAGTTGATGTAGCAGCGAATTCCTGAGGAGCGGCAAGAGGACTGCTTGTTTGAGGACCCGGTGATGCATGATTCCCAGGTCACAGGAAGATTAATCACTGTAGAGGAGACTTGTTGATTAACAAGAGAAGTTCATCTTCAAGACGAAATAATGAGGGTTGAGTGGTCGTCGATGTATGTTTGAGAGATGAATAGATACATGTAGTATGTCTGACGCAATGAAAGGTTATAGGGTTCATATTTTTTGGGGAGAAGTATTAATGTACATGTACAAAGTCTAGCCTGTACGGCGCGGTGACTGATGAGCTGTGGGAGGTGAAGAGGAACAAGCACCAGCCCAGGAGAGACAGTCAATAATGTAAAATAAGTCGAATACAATCGACTTGAGAATGGTCCAGGACGGACCGAAACGTCGTCGTCCCTTCACTGTCTAGTGTGTGGTCTGGTCAACATATTTCAGCCCCGTTATTGTGACTCCTCGCCTGCACGATGGACCAGTTCTGAGTCGAATCCCCATTTGTATGACGTTAGGCTCCTTCATATTTACGGTCATTCCCGGGTGACTCTCCAGTGTGCGTGCTCCGCTGGTGCTCCGCTGGTGCTCCGCTGGTGCTCCGCTGGTGCTCCGCTGGTGCTCCGCTGGTGCTCCGCCGGTGCTCCGCTGGTGCTCAGCTGGTGCCCCGCCGGTGCTCCGCTGGTGCTCCGCTGGTGCTCCGCTGGTGCTCCGCCGGTGCTCCGCTGGTGCTCCGCTGGTGCTCCGCTGGTTCTCCACTGGTGCTCCGCTGGTGCTCCACTGGTGCTCCGCTGGTGCTCCACTGGTGCTCCGCTGGTGCTCCGCTGGTGCTCCGCCGGTGCTCCGCTGGTGCTCCGCTGGTGCTCCGCTGGTGCTCCGCCGGTGCTCCGCCGGTGCTCCACTGGTGCTCCGCTGGTGCTCCGCCGGTGCTCCACTGGTGCCCCACTGGTGCTCCGCTGGTGCTCCGCCGGTGCTCCGCTGGTGCTCCGCTGGTGCTCCGCCGGTGCTCCACTGGTGCTCCGCTGGTGCTCTGGTGTTAGTGGTCGTGAAAAAAGTGCATTTTATATTTTGCAGCAGGTTCCTGATGAGGTGAAAGTCCATGATAAATTGGTGACATCTGATAAAATAGGGGGGAAGGGGGGGGGGCTGGCAAATCCCTCTGACAAGTGCTCTAACATCTTGGTTTAATTGAAAGAAGATTTCTCCAATTGTCATATTTGTTTGAGGTTGACTAAAGGAATAAATATTAAATGTATTACGCTTATTATAAATTTATACAATTCGAACCTACAAAGTTCATTCTCAAGTGAGGAGACAGTGTCGATTGATTGATGAAGATTAAGCCACCCAAGAGACCTGAATTCCGCTCAGAAATAGAGCACTTGAGTCTCCGTGGTGTAGTGGTAAGACACTCGCCTGGCGTTCCGCGAGCGCTATGTCATGGGTTCGTATCCTGGCCGGGGAGGATTTACTGGGCGCAATTCCTTAACTGTAGCCTCTGTTTAACGCAACAGTAAAATGTGTACTTGGATGTAACAACGATTCTTCGCGGCAGGGGATCGTATTCCAGGGACCATAGGATTAAGGACTTGCCCGAAACGCTACGCGTACTAGTGGCTCTACAAGAATGTAACAACTCTTGTATATATCTCAAAAAAAAAAAAAAAAAAAAAAAAAAAAAAATTCTGATAGGCATCGTATTTTGAAAACTGCAGGGGGGGGGGATTTGGGCAAAATCTGACCAATCGTTTTCACTAATTTGGATATTTTCGATATCAAAAGTCGTAATTTTAAGCTCTAAATATGTGCAATCACCCTGAATTCCGCTCAGAAATAACGCACATGTCATAATTCCGAGAGGTATCCTATTTTGAAGATTGCAGGGGGATTTGGGCAATCCGTCTTACCTAGAAGCTAAACTTAAATACTTATTTAAGAGCTTTAGGGATTTAGGTTATCCCTCGTGGCTCACTGAAAAAGCACACAGTAAAGCTAAAGGCATTTTTTTACACTAAAATTGAGACGCCCTTGGAATCCTGATAAGAAAATAGTTTTGAAATTGCCTTATAACCCACTTTTAAGTAAACTGACCCGTAAGGTAGCGGATACAAGACATAATATCGTGTACAATTACCCAAATACAATTAGGGAAAGGTTAGTAAGAATAGAATAGAAGAGGACAGTAATCCAGGAGAAGTTGATATATTACCTTGTAGAGGTTGTGAGGAAGTCTATGGGGGGGGGGGGCAACAGGGCGATTACTTGAGATCACAACTGATGAAGATAATGATCGAATGAACTATCAGGAGTAAGCGCCAAGCCATTACGACTATATAGCACTGGGAAGGGGTCAGGATAAGGATTACGGATGGGACGAGGGAAAGGAATGGTGCCCAACCACTTGGACGGTCGGGAATTGAACGCCGACCTGATGAAGATAAGAAAGTGTGTAGAATCATGGCTGGCAACAGTGCTGTAGATAACAATAGTTGGGAAAAGGATTACAATAATGATTTTAGGAAATGTGAAATAATCAATAAAAGTAATATTAGAACTAGAAGGGTAGTTCTTATAAAATTTGTGGTGCTGCTATGGGGGATCTAATATTAAATGGAAGTTGGGGCAGTGGTTAGAATAAAGATGTATCTCTGGCAGTGGAGATCAGTAAGGCCCCCAATTAAAACTATACAAAAGTAAACTTAGTGACTTATTACTGCAATTGTCAGCCTAGAGGTTGATCATCGATCTCCTACACAGGATGAATGGATACTCCTTTAACTAACTTACTTATTTATTAACCCCTTAATAAATAAGGGAAGGAGCAAATGTTTTCCGTTGTTTTGGTGCGTTGGCTACTTTCCCTTCCCCCATTCTGGCTACTTTCCCTTCCCCCATTCTGGCTACTTTCCCTTCCCCCATTCTGGCTACTTTCCCTTCCCCCATTCTGGCTACTTTCCCTTCCCCCATTCTGGCTACTTTCCCTTCCCCCATTCTGGCTACTTTCCCTTCCCCCATTCTGGCTACTTTCCCTTCCCCCATTCCACGGTGCTGGTTAAACTGGCTGGCTTCCCCCCCCCCCATATACATTCACATCAATAACAATAATAATAATTACTTTACCACACTATCTTACGTTAAAAGCCTTGGTCCACATAAGCAGGATACAAGGTTTACACTCACAACAAGCTAGGGTAAAGTACTACTAGTGAAGGGCTAGAATCTTGAGTCAGCTTTGGGTAGGGAGACCACGTGGTTCCACACGTGGTTAGGTGGTTAAGAAGGTGAAGAGGACTCAATCCAGGATAGCCCCCAGTTACAATCCCGCTCCTTTGTCAGGTAAATCCACTACGGGCTCACCATAGCCCGTGCTACTTGCAGCTTTTGTTCAGAGGAGCTGAATCTAAAACAACAACAACAACAACAGATAGCATCTCATCAGACGTTGAGACACAAGTCTGGTCCTCACCACACACTCAGACCTTGACCAAGCAATCAGGAGAGTGCGAAAGACTTGGTGTAAATTCCTTATAAATTTCACAAGTAGACAAATATGTCTTTTTTTTTCCTAAATAATAATAACAATACACACAGAACTCCTAATAACGTGACATATCTTATGAACAAATCCATAGGAGCCGTGATGACGGCTCGAACCTATGTGCTGAAAGTTCCCAGACGCGGGACAGATGTGGCACAGTGGACTAGAGCGCGCCTGGGAACACTCAGAGCTCAGATTCGAACCCTCATCACGGTTCCTGTGGATTTGTTTAAATAATAATAATTACCTTTGAACTGAATAGGGATATTTGCCTTACAATCTGGCCAGTGAGACCGTAATTGCCTGGTCCTCGCGTGAGTAGTAAGCTGTTAAAGTCTTGGCATTATGGCGGGTAAACACCGAGGTATCCTCCGTGTGCGTCGGGGGGTCAGGACTCACTACCCCATCACCGCCAACCATGTGTGTGTCGGGGGTCAGGACTCACTACCCCATCACCGCCAACCATGTGTGTGGCGGGGGTCAGGACTCACTACCCCATCACCGCCAACCATGTGTGTGTCGGGGGTCAGGACTCACTACCCCATCACCGCCAACCATGTGTGTGGCGGGGGTCAGGACTCACTACCCCATCACCGCCAACCATGTGTGTGGCGGGGGTCAGGACTCACTACCCCATCACCGCCAACCATGCGATTTCTTATTGTATTATATTGGGTTAATTTATTTAGTTACTGAATAAAACCTGCCACAGAGTTGGAGTTTGTTATATCTAAATAAATCAAGCGAATCTATGTCATTTCTGAGAGAGTATGATAACTGGTGATTTGGTAACAGTACTGTGATTGTAAACGGGGCCGGTGGCTAAGGTACTGTGACTGTCACCAGTACTGTTGACAACAGTATGTTGGTCTCCATCAACGTCCTGTTGTCGTTACCTTATCATACTGGAGTTGTATGACAAGGTAACGAAAATAAGGCAAAACAGAGGTTAAGAAGACTTTATTTCTAGACTGCCAAAAAGTATTTGATGCAGTACCTTGTCTGAGATTCAGGTACTCGGAACAAAAGTTGCAAGTAGCACGGGCTATGGTGAGCCCGTAGTGGACTTACCTGGCACAGACGCGGGGTTGTTGTTGTTGTTGTTTTAGATTCAGCTACTCAGAACGAAATGTCCATGTAGCACGGGCTATGGTGAGCCCGAAGGAGCGGGGCTGTAACTGTGTTTATATATGCTTGAAGCGAAGAAGCGAAGTGATGCCTATTCAAGATATTCTTAACTCCTTAGCTTACTTGAAGTATATATATACTTCAAGCATATAATATACGGTCATATTTAACAACATATGTTTACAAGAAAGACTGCTACCAAAATATACTAATATATATATATATATATATATATATATATATATATATATATATATATATATATATATATATATATATATATATATATATATATATTATTAAATATGACCGAAAAAGTAAGATTAATAATTCTAACACGAATTTTCTCAATCTTTCGTACATTACGCTTCACTGTTGGAGGTAAATAAAAAATCAATTCTCCAAAATTCATTTTTATTTCTAGTCTGACGCGACACGGGCGCGTTTCGTAAAATTTATTACATTTTCAAAGACTTTAGTTCACAAATACACAACTGATTAGAACTTACGCATCTCCAATTTTATATCTACATTTGAGTGAGGTGGGAGGGGTGATGTGGCATTAACACAAGACAGAACAAGAGGGGATATTAATAGGGTATTAAAAGTATCAACACAAGACAGAACACAAACAATGGGTATTGAATAGAAATGTTTGTAGAAAGCCTATTGGTCCATATTTCTTGATGCTTCTATATTGGAGCGGAGTCTTGAGGTGGGTAGAATATAGTTGTGCAATAATTGGCTGTTGATTGCTGGTGTTGACTTCTTGATGTGTAGTGCCTCGCAAACGTCAAGCCGCCTGCTATCGCTGTATATATCGATGATTTCTGTGTTGTTTACTAAGATTTCTCTGGCGATGGTTTGGTTGTGGGAAGAGATTATATGTTCCTTAATGGAGCCCTGTTGCTTATGCATCGTTAAGCGCCTAGAAAGAGATGTTGTTGTCTTGCCTATATACTGGGTTTTTTTGGAGCTTACAGTCCCCAAGTGGGCATTTGAAGGCATAGACGACGTTAGTCTCTTTTAAAGCGTTCTGTTTTGTGTCTGGAGAGTTTCTCATGAGAAGGCTGGCCGTTTTTCTGGTTTTATAGTAAATCGTCAGTTGTATCCTCTGATTTTTGTCTGTAGGGATAACGTTTCTATTAACAATATCTTTCAGGACCCTTTCCTCCGTTTTATGAGCTGTGGAAAAGAAGTTCCTGTAAAATAGTCTAATAGGGGGTATAGGTGTTGTGTTAGTTGTCTCTTCAGAGGTTGCATGGCTTTTCACATTCCTTCTTATGATGTCTTCGATGAAACCATTGGAGAAGCCGTTATTGACTAGGACCTGCCTTACCCTACAGAGTTCTTCGTCGACTTGCTTCCATTCTGAGCTGTGGCTGAGAGCACGGTCGACATATGCGTTAACAACACTCCTCTTGTACCTGTCAGGGCAGTCGCTGTTGGCATTTAGGCACATTCCTATGTTTGTTTCCTTAGTGTAGACTGCAGTGTGGAAACCTCCGCCCTTTTCCATGACTGTTACATCTAGAAAGGGCAGCTTCCCATCCTTTTCCATCTCGTAAGTGAAACGCAGCACGGAACTCTGCTCAAATGCCTCCTTCAGCTCCTGCAGATGTCTGACATCAGGTACCTGTGTAAAAATGTCGTCAACATACCTGCAGTATATGGCCGGTTTCAAGTTCATGTCGACTAAGACTTTTTGCTCGATGGTACCCATGTAGAAGTTTGCAAACAGGACACCTAGGGGAGAACCCATGGCGACCCCATCTACTTGCTTATACATGTGCCCATCCGGGCTCAAGAAGGGTGCCTCTTTAGTACAAGCTTGGAGTAGTTTCCTCAGAATATTTTCTGGCATGTCAAGAGGAGTACAGGCTGGATCACGATACACTCTGTCGGCTATCATTCCGATTGTCTCGTCCACAGGTACGTTGGTGAACAGCGATTCTACGTCCAACGAGGCTCTTATCCCTGTGGCCCGTGTGCCCCGCAGTAAGTCAACAAAATATATTGACATATTTATATATGTCTACAGGAAAGACTGCTACCAAAATATATATATATATATATATATATATATATATATATATATATATATATATATATATATATATATATATATATATATATATATATATATATATATATATATGTGTGTGTGTGTGTGTATATCACGAAAATAAACACGTGATTAAGAATGTGACAATGTCAGACCACGGAGGAAAAATGAAACAGGAAATTTCCTTAAGTACTTTCGTATATTAAATACATCTTCAGAAGGTCTATATATATATATATATATATATATATATATATATATATATATATATATATATATATATATATATATATATAGAGGGTACCACCTCTGGTGCCAATGTGGGGACCCATAGCCTCGGAGAAGAAAATAAAAAGTATTCAGAGGAGACCTTGTGGTTTCTCACTTTCTTTATATATATATATATATATATATATATATATATATATATATATATATATATATATATATACATATATATATATATATATATATATATATATATATATATATATATATATAAACAAGTGTGTGTGTGTGTGTGTTAAATGACAACACATACATGTATCTGTAAAAGGATTTAATTACCAATCGTTTAGTAACAGAGTCAACACCATGAGAGTCAGCTGACTGCGTTGACAGCGACACCTGACCAATCAACAACGGGCTCCATGTCAACAACGTAACATTTAGGTAATACGAGAAATTAGCTTCCTGTCGACCCCTCGCATTAACTGGCCCATGTAATTAGGGACGTTCAATATATCTGAATCCCTTACCTCTCTTTGTGTTGGGTCGGGGCTGGCGCGGCTTGAGTTGTCTAATTTATCTAATTAACCTGATTAAATCATTTACCTAATCACTCGTAATCGTTGACATTCATTTTGTGGAAAGAAAATTGTGCAGGGAGATAGCACGTCAAGATTGTATGTGTGTGTGTGTGTGTGTGTGTGTGTGTGTGTGTGTGTGTGTGTGTGTGTGTGTGTGTGTGTGTGTGTGTGTGTGTGTGTGTGTGTGAACAAATATTGGCTCTACTACAGATAATGCTCACTCCCACCTTCCCAAACCCTATATGTATATGCTGTCCTATATGTATGTTCCTCAGGAATTAGATTTGGTGTTACGTCCACTCCCAGATCTCTTTCTTGAGTCGTCACAAGTAGAAAGTTTATCTTCATTGTGTACCGATCCCTTTGGTCTCCTATCACCTAATCCCATTTCCATAACTTTACTTTTGCTTGTGTTGAACTCCAGTAGCCATTTCTCCGACCCTCTCTACAGCTTGTTTAAGTCCTCTTGGAGGATCCTACACTCCTCATCTGTCACAACTCTTCTCATCAACTTTGCGTCATCCGCGAACATCGACATTAAGGACTCTACTCCTGTAGACATACAATTTACGTATATTCGGAATAGAACTGGTCCCAGCACCGATCCTTGAGGTACTCCACTCGTTACTGTTCGCCAGTCCGACTTCTCGCCCCTGACTGTTACTCTCTGGCTCCTGCCTGTTAGGTCATTCCTTACCCATGATACTACTTTTCCTCTTCGTCTTCCCATTTTGGCTCACACGTTCCCAGAGCGTGCATCTGGGAATACCCAGCGCATGGGTTCGAATCCTCATCACGGCTCCTGTGGATTTTCTCATTGATAAAATACTATGATGTGATTTCTCTGTGTATTCCGCTTACTTCCGCCTGCCTCTCAAGTTTGAATACCAATCTCCTGTTTATGTTTGTTGTCGATTTAGGAACGACGTCGACCGTAGGATCGGAGGCACCCGCTTCCCGACTTCGATATGGGATGGGATCACTTACAGCTTTTCTCAGACGCCGGACGTGAACAGTATGACTAAGAACATCACGTCTGGTGCTGACGTCACTCTCACCAGCTCCGTCTAAGAGAACGGGAACTGTAAAGCGGTAGACGCGTAATCGATGAATAGCGCACTAAAGCTTCGTACGCGAGCCGCGAGACAGTAAGGCAGTAGAGGCAAGTTAATTATGAGAAGGAGGCGTTCTGCCGTATCCTCCTGGCAGAAGGGAGAATCAACTAGCCGGAGTCTATGACGGTGTGCCACGAGGGAAGGGTGCTCGATCCTAGGGCGGGTGAGGGGTCGGGTCCAAGAATATGGCGCGATGTCGGGCCCACAGACGCGGGTAGGACCCCTCGCGAGGGCCCGCCTGGGACGATACTCGAAGGGCTTGCGTCAGCTTCTCCCCGCAGCACACAGGCCGCCCTGATCTGAGAATACCCAATAGAGGTAGAGGCACAGGTGTGATGGCATGGTTATCGTGCGCTATCCCACCATCTATTCCGGTAATCCCTACACGGGACGGGACTCGTTGTAGAGGCACTGACCACCCTGGGGATCCATCCAACCCGTGCAGTTCCTCGCGTATCTGAAGCACTCGGATGTCGAGAAGAGACGAGGCGAGTCGAAGTGGAGCCCCACGTGTAAGGACAACGGCTGAGAGGACATAACAGAAGAAGATGCAGGACCAACAAGATCGCAAACTGTCGCCTTGCGAGGCTGGAGAGAGCGCGCGGGAGTTTCCACATCTGGCAGTGGCGCAAAATATGCCGCCGCAAGAGTAGGAGGCGGCTGATCCTTCCAGAACCCATCCGAATATACATCAAAATATCCTGAGAATGCAGATGCTCACAGGTCTGAAAACATCACCGGTGTCAGACCCGCTAAATCCTTCTTCCGGCGGTACGCCTGGGAGAAGTCCACGTGTGTGTGTGTGTGTGTGTGTGTGTGTACTCACCTATTTGTGCTTGCGGGGGTTGAGCTTTGGCTCTTTGGTCCCGCCTCTCAACTGTCAATCAACAGGTGTACAGGTTCCTGAGCCTACTGGGCTCTATCATATCTACATTTAAAACTGTGTATGGAGTCAGCCTCCACCACATCACTGCCTAATGCATTCCATCCGTTAACTACTCTGACACTGAAAAAGTTCCTTCTAACGTCTCTGTGGCTCATGTGGGTACTCAGTTTCCACCTGTGTCCCCTTGTTCGCGTCCCTCCAGTGTTGAATAGTTTAACCTTGTTTACCCGGTCGATTCCTCTGAGGATTTTGTAGGTTGTGATCATGTCTCCCCTTACTCTTTTGTCTTCCAGTGTCGTAAGGTGCATTTCCCGCAGCCTTTCCTCGTAACTCATGCCTCTTAGTTCTGAGACTAGTCAAGTGGCATACCTTTGGACTTTTTCCAGCTTCGTCTTGTGCTTGACAAGGTACGGGCTCCATGCTTGGGCCGCATACTCCAGGATTGGTCTTACATATGTGGTGTACAAGATTCTGAATGATTCCTTACACAGGTTCCTGAACGCTGTTCTGATGTTAGCCAGCCTCGCATATGCCGCAGACGTTATTCTCTTAATGTGGGCTTCAGGAGACAGGTTTGGTGTGATATCAACTCCTAGATCTTTCTCTCTGTTCGTTTCATTAAGTACTTCATCTCCTATTCTGTATCCTGTATCTGGCCTCCTATTTCCACTGCCTAGTTTCATTACTTTGCATTTACTCTGGTTGAACTTCAACAGCCATTTGTTGGACCATTCACTCAGTCTGTCTAGGTCATCTTGTAGCCTCTTACTATCGTCCTCAGTTTCAATCCTCCTCATAATTTTTGCATCATCGGCAAAAATTGAGAGAAACGATTCTATACCCTCTGGGAGATCATTTAAATATATCAGAAACAGTATAGTGTGTGTGTGTATGTGTGTGTGTGTGTGTGTGTGTGTGTGTGTGTGTGTGTGTGTGTGTGTGTGTGTGTGTGTGTGTGTGTGTGTGTGTGTGTGTGTGTGTGTGTGTGTACGTGTGTGTGTGTGTGTGTGTGTGTGTGTGTGTGTGTGTGTACTCACCCATGTGTACTTACCTATTTATGCTTGCGGGGATTGAGCTTAGGCTCTTTGGTCCCGCCTCTTAACTGTCAATCAACAGGTGAACAGATTCCTGAGCCTACTGGGCTCTATCATATCTACATTTGAAACTGTGTATGGAGTCAGCCTCCACCACATCACTGCCTAGTGCATTCTACCTGTTAACTACTCTGATACTGAAAAAGTTCCTTCTAACGTCCCTGTGGCTCATGTGGGTACTCAGTTTCCACCTGTGTCCCCTTGTTCGCGTCCCACCAGTGTTAAACAATTTATCTTTATCTACCGTGTCAATTCCCCTGAGAATTTTGTAGGTAATGATCATGTCTCCCCTTACTCTTCTATCTTCCAGTTTCGAGAGATGAATTTCCCGCAGCCTTTCTTCGTAACTCATGCATCTTAGTTCTGGGACTAACCTAGTGGCATACCTCTGAATTTTTTCCAGCTTCGTCTTGTGCTTAACAAGGTACGGGCTCCATGCTGGGGCCGCATACTTCAGGATTGGTCTTACATATGTGGTATACAAGATTCTGAATGATTCCTTACACAGGTTCCTGAAGGCAGTTCTAATGTTAGCCAGCCTCGCATATGCCGCAGACGTTATTCTTTTTATGTGGGCTTCAGGAGACAGGTTTGGTGTAATATCAACTCCTAGATCTTTCACTCTGTCTGTTTCATGAAGTACTTCATCTCCTATTCTGTATCCTGTGCCTGGCCACTTGTTTCCACCGCCTAGTTTCATTACTTTGCATTTACTCGGGTTAAACTTTAGCAGCCAATTGTTGGACCATTCATTCAGTCTGTCTAGGTCATCTTGTAGCCTCCTACTGTCATCCTCTGTTTTAATCCTCCTCATAATTTTTGCATCATCGGCAAACAGTGAGAGGAACGATTCTATACCCTCTGGAAGATCATTTACATATATCAGAAACAGTATAGGTCCAAGGACTGACCCCTGCGGGACTCCACTCGTAACGTCTCGCTGATCTGAGACCTCACCCCTCACACTGACTCGTTGTCTCCTGTTACTTAGGTACTCCTGTATCCAACGGAGTACCTTCCCTTTCACTCCAGCCTGCATCTCCAACTTTTTCACTAGCCTCTTGTGTGGCACTGTTTCAAAGGCTTTCCTGACAATCCAAAAATATGCAGTCTGCCCACCCCTCCCTTTCTTGCCTGATTTTTGTTGCCTGGTCGTAGAATTCAATTAATCCTGTGAGGCAGGACTTGCCATCCCTGAACCCAGATTGATGCTGTGTTACAAAGTTCCTTCGCTCCAGGTGTTCCACTAGCTTTCTTCACACAATCTTCTCCATCAGCTTGCATGGTATGCAGGTTAGGGACACTGGACTGTAGTTCAGTGCCTCCTGTCTATCCCCTTTCTTGTATATCGGGACTACATTAGCCGCTTTCCAAATTCTTGGCAGTTCCCCTGTTGCCAGTGATTTGTTATACTCTATGGAGAGTGGCAGGCACAGTGCCTCTGCTCCTTCCTTAAGTATCCAAGGGGAGATTCCATCTGGGCCTATAGCCTTTGTCACATCCAACTCTAGTAAAAGTTTCCTTACTTTCCCACTGATAATCTCAAACTCTTCTAGTGGATCATGGTTAATTACTCCCATTCTTATCTCTGGAGCTTCTCCTTGCTCTAAAGTGAAGACCTCCTGGAATTTCTTAATCAGTTCCTCGCACTCTTCCTTGTCATTTGTAGTGAATCCGTCTGCCTCTATCCTTAATTTCTTCACCGGCTCCTTTACTGTTGTTTTTCTCCTGATGCGGCTGTGCACCAATTTAGGCTGAGTCTTTGCCTTGCTTGCGATGTCATTTCATTTCATTACAAGCTTCCATATGTGGAAGGAGCCCCCATTTTTTAGATGGGGGCTCTAGGATGGGTCGACATACTCTAAGACTGGCCTCACATAGGCAGTATACAGTGATCTAAAACCCTCCTTATTAAAGTTTCTAAAGGATGTTCTGACTTGCCAGAGTAGAGTATGCGGCTGATGTTATTCTGTTTATGTGAGCCTCTGGAGTTAGGTTTGGTGTTATGTCCACTCCCAGGTCTGTTTCTCTAGTCGTTATAGGGAGGTAGTTTCACCTTAACTCTGTCCTGGCCTTTCTGTCTCCTGGCTTCTGTCCCCATTTCCATCACCTTGCACTTGTTAGTGTGAATTCTAGCAGCCATTTCTCAGACCATCTCTGAAACCTGTTCAAGTCATCCTGGAGTATGAGTGTGTGTTTAATATTTGTGCCTGGAGACCCCTTAGCTCTTGGACCCCACCTTTCTTACTAATATTATTCTTCTATTATGCATACTACATATTTCTAACACAAGGGCACACACACCTAGGAAGGAGCCCGCAACAGCTGTCTAGCTCCCAGGTACCTATTTACTGCTTGGTGAACAGGCGCATCAGAATGAAAGAAACTTTGCCCATGTGTTTCTGCCTCGGGCGGGAGAGAGAGAAAGAGAGAGGGAAGGGAATGATCAGGGAAAAGCGCTAAGCCATTATGACTCTATAGCACTGGGAAGGGGTCAAGACAAGGATTTTGGGATGGGACGGGGGAAAGGAATGGTGCCCAACCACTTGGACGGTCGGGAATTGAACGCCGACCTGCATGACGCGAGACCGTCGCTCTACCGTCCAGCCCAAGTGGTTGGGCTGAGAAATAAAGGGAGAGAGAGAGAGAGAGAGAGAGAGAGAGAGAGAGAGAGAGAGAGAGAGAGAGAGAGAGAGAGAGAGAGAGAGAGAGAGAGAGAGAGAGAGGAGTTAGTACTCTGAATATTCGCTTTTTTTAAAGAATGAATCCAAGAGTTATCCGCTACATCCTACACACTCAAGTAGTTAAACACAAGTGAATACACACATCATATATGTAGTTTGGTTAGGTTAGGTTAGGTTGTGCTAGGTTAGGTTGTGCTAGGTTACGTTGTGCTAGGCTAGATTGTGCTAGGTTAGGTTGTGCTAGGCTAGATTGTGCTAGGCTAGATTGTGCTAGGTTAGGTTGTGCTAGGCTAGATTGTGCTAGGTTAGGTTGTGCTAGGTTACGTTGTGCTAGGTTAGGTTGTGCTAGGTTACGTTGTGCTAGGTTAGGTTGTGCTAGGCTAGATTGTGCTAGGTTAGGTTGTGCTAGGCTAGATTGTGCTAGGTTAGGTTGTGCTAGGTTACGTTGTGCTAGGCTAGATTGTGCTAGGCTAGATTGTGCTAGGTTAGGTTGTGCTAGGTTAGGTTGTGCTAGGCTAGATTGTGCTAGGTTAGGTTGTGCTAGGTTAGGTTGTGCTAGGCTAGATTGTGCTAGGCTAGATTGTGCTAGGCTAGATTGTGCTAGGCTAGATTGTGCTAGGTTAGGTTGTGCTAGGTTACGTTGTGCTAGGTTAGGTTGTGCTAGGTTAGGTTGTGCTAGGCTAGATTGTGCTAGGCTAGATTGTGCTAGGCTAGATTGTGCTTGGCTAGATTGTGCTAGGTTAGGTTGTGCTAGGTTAGGTTGTGCTAGGCTAGATTGTGCTAGGTTAGGTTGTGCTAGGTTAGGTTGTGCTAGGCTAGATTGTGCTAGGTTAGGTTGTGCTAGGTTAGGTTGTGCTAGGTTAGGTTGTGCTAGGCTAGATTGTGCTAGGCTAGATTGTGCTAGGCTAGATTGTGCTAGGCTAGATTGTGCTAGGTTAGGTTGTGCTAGGTTACGTTGTGCTAGGTTAGGTTGTGCTAGGTTAGGTTGTGCTAGGCTAGATTGTGCTAGGCTAGATTGTGCTAGGCTAGATTGTGCTAGGCTAGATTGTGCTAGGCTAGATTGTGCTAGGCTAGATTGTGCTAGGTTAGGTTGTGCTAGGTTACGTTGTGCTAGGTTAGGTTGTGCTAGGTTAGGTTGTGCTAGGTTAGGTTGTGCTAGGCTAGATTGTGCTAGGCTAGATTGTGCTTGGCTAGATTGTGCTAGGTTACGTTGTGCTAGGTTAGGTTGTGCTAGGTTAGATTGTGCTAGGTTAGGTTGTGCTAGGTTAGGTTGTGCTAGGCTAGATTGTGCTAGGTTAAGTTATACTAGGCTGGGTTGTGCTAAGCTAGGTTATGCTAGGAACGGTCAGAACAGGTTAGGTTAGGTTAGAATGGATTAAGTTGATTAACACAGCGATGACATAGACGGCTGACACTTCCCTGGGGTCATAGGTGGCTGACACTTCCCTGGGGTCATAGGTGGCTGACACTTCCCTGGGGTCATAGGTGGCTGATACTTCCCTGAGGTCATAGGTGGCTGACACTTCCCTGGGGTCATAGGTGGCTGACACTTCCCTGGGGTCATAGGTGGCTGACACTTCCCTGGGGTCATAGGTGGCTGATACTTCCCTGGGGTCATAGGTGGCTGACACTTCCCTGGGGTCATAGGTGGCTGACACTTCCCTGGGGTCATAGGTGGCTGACACTTCCCTGGGGTCATAGGTGGCTGACACTTCCCTGGGGTCATAGACGGCTGACACTTCCCTGGGGTCATAGACGGCTGACACTTCCCTGGGGTCATAGACGGCTGACACTTCCCTGGGGTCATAGATGGCTGACACTTTCCTGGGGTCATAGACGGCTGACACTTCCTTGGGGTCATAGGTGGCTGACACTTCCCTGGGGTCATAGACGGCTGACACTTCCCTGGGGTCATAGATGGCTGACACTTTCCTGGGGTCATAGACGGCTGACACTTCCTTGGGGTCATAGGTGGCTGACACTTCCCTGAGGTCATAGGTGGCTGACACTTCCCTGGGGTCATAGACGGCTGACACTTCCCTGGGGTCATAGACGGCTGACACTTCCCTGGGGTCATAGACGGCTGACACTTCCCTGGGGTCATAGACGGCTGACACTTCCCTGGGGTCATAGATGGCTGACACTTTCCTGGGGTCATAGACGGCTGACACTTCCTTGGGGTCATAGATGGCTGACACTTCCCTGGGGTCATAGATGGCTGACACTTTCCTGGGGTCATAGATGGCTGACACTTTCCTGGGGTCATAGACCTACTCTATATAACCACGTAACACAAGTCTAGCAACACAGCAACACTAAATACCCACACACGGGGTCTCGACCCGGGGACTAACTTCAGACACTCCCGCCCCGCCAAACTTTCCCCCGCAATGTTTGGTTTGGGGAATAGTTATAAAAATAACTTTCTTCCATATAACAGAACTTTGAGCAAAGTAAAAAGAAAGTAATTTTAGATGCGGCTGTGTTGAGGTGTTGTGCCAGTGGTGTGTGTTGGAGATATTTGGGGCGTGTGTGTGTGTGTGTGTGGGTGTGTGTGTGTGTGTGTGGGTGTGTGTGTGTGTGTGTGTGTGTGTGTGTGTGTGTGTGTGTGTGTGTGTGTGTGTGTGTGTGTGTGTGTGTGTGTGTGTGTGTGTGTGTGTGTGTGGGTGTGTGGGTGTGTGTGTGTGTGTGTGTGTGTATGTGTGTGTGTGTGTGTGTGTGTGTGTGTGTTTACTAGTTGTGTTTTACGGGGGTTGAGCTTTGCTCTTTCGGCCCGCCTCTCAACTGTCAATCAACTGTTTACTAACTACTTTTTTTTTTTCCCCCACACCACACACACACCCTAGGAAGCAGCCCGTGACAGCTGACTAACTCCCAGGTACCTATTTACTGCTAGGTAACAGGGGCACTTAGGGTGAAAGAAACTTTGCCCATTTGTTTCTGCCTCGTGCGGGAATCGAACCCGCGCCACAGAATTACGAGTCCTGCGCGCTATCCACCAGGCTACGAGGCCCCCACGTGTGTGTGTGTGTGTGTGTGTGTGTGTGTGTGTGTGTGTGTGTGTGTGTGTGTGTGTGTGTGTGTGTGTGTGTGTGTGTGTGTGTGTGTGTGTGTGTGTGTGTGTGTGTGTGTGTGTGTGTGTGTGTCTGTGGGTGTGTGTTTACTATTTGTGTCGGCGGAATCGAGCTATTAGCTCTTGGACCCCGCTTTTCTAACCAATCTATTTTTCCTGTATTATATCTACTACATATAGTTCTCCCTACGACACACAGACACCCGCAGGAAGCATCCTATTTACTGCTAGGTGAAATTTTCATGAGTTGAAATTTTTCATGAGTTGGCTGCCAACCGATGATCCCAGGTTCACTCCTCGGGTGGGTTGATTATGTATCCTTTCACCTGATGCTACTATTCACCAGGCAGGTAACAGGGTTTGGGTTGTAGGTGTGTGGCGTTGAGCTGGGGGGGGGGGGGAAGGCAGTGATAGTAAATACACGTTGTCTCTCCTGATGACGGAAAGATAATAAAGATTATATTCACTCTTAGACGTCAGGATCTGATTTTCCCCTCATTGTGTACTGCTTTGTTGACGTTGTCTTTGTCTCTCTCCCCTCACTCTCTCCCCATCATTCTCTCTCCCTCACTCTCTTTCCCTCATTCTCTCTCCCCCTCATTCTCTCTCCTTCACTCTCTCACCCTCATTCTCTCCCCCTCATTCTCTCCCCTCACCCCCCCCCTCCAATATACAAACAGCAGTAGATGACAGTGAGGTCAGGTTCAGGAGACAGGACACACTCCTGTTTACTCCTGAGAAGGTTACTGTCTCAGGAGTAAACAGCAAGACAGTAAGTGTGTTAAAGCATTTCAAGTGTTTCCCAACACCCGCGATGGAGGCCAAGGGTGAGAAGTGCCAGAGGTGACACACTCGTGACACACTTGTCACTCTGGGGCAGGTGGAGACCAACACTCGGAGGGATTACTTGTAAGAAAATCAAAAGAAACAGACTGAATGCCCACCGTTGTTTCAGGAGGCTGTGAGGCACTGTCACCCACCATGGTTTCAGGAGGCTGTAGAGCCACTGTCACCCACCGTGGCTTCAGGAGGCTGTGAGGCACTGTCCCCCACCGTGGCTTCAGGAGGCTGTGAGGCACTGTCACCCACCGTGGCTTCAGGAGGCTGTGAGGCACTGTCACCCACCGTGGCTTCAGGAGGCTGTGAGGCACTGTCCCCCACCGTGGCTTCAGGAGGCTGTGAGGCACTGTCACCCACCGTGGCTTCAGGAGGCTGTGAGCCACTGTCACCCACCGTGGCTTCAGGAGGCTGTGAGCCACTGTCACCCACCATGGCTTCAGGAGGCTGTAGAGCCACTGTCACCCACCGTGGCTTCAGGAGGCTGTGAGCCACTGTCACCCACCGTGGCTTCAGGAGGCTGTGAGCCACTGTCACCCACCATGGCTTCAGGAGGCTGTAGAGCCACTGTCACCCACCGTGGCTTCAGGAGGCTGTGAGGCACTGTCACCCACCGTGGCTTCAGGAGGCTGTGAGCCACTGTCACCCACCATGGCTTCAGGAGGCTGTGAGGCACTGTCACCCATCATGGCTGCAGGAGGCCACTGTCACCCACCATGACTGCAGGAGGCCACTGTCACCCACCATGGCTGCAGGAGGCCACTGTCACCCACCATGGCTGCAGGAGGCCACTGTCACCCACCATGGCTGCAGGAGGCTGTGAGGCACTGTCACCCACCATGGCTGCAGGAGGCCACTGTCACCCACCATGGCTGCAGGAGGCCACTGTCACCCACCATGGCTGCAGGAGGCTGTGAGCCACTGTCACCCACCATGGCTGCAGGAGGCCACTGTCACCCACCATGGCTGCAGGAGGCTGTGAGGCACTGTCACCCACCATGGCTGCAGGAGGCCACTGTCACCCACCATGGCTGCAGGAGGCCACTGTCACCCACCATGGCTGCAGGAGGAGGCTCACACCCACCAACTAAAACTTTAAGTAAAACTTGAAACTGGAAACCTCCAAGGTTGCTGGAAAAGGCGAACGTGGCCTCAATGTTTTAGAAGGCGGAGAGACCGGAGGCACTAAATTACCGAGCAGTGACCGAGAGGATAAACTATGGTAACTAAATGGCAACCTGGATTAAAAGGAGAAAATGTGCCTGACAGACTCCAGTGAGATCTATAAAAAGGTTTCAGAAATAAGACAGGAAAATGAAGGCTGGGAAAGCTGTTTTCCAGGATTGCTACAACACATTTGCTGCTGTTGTTCATGAGAGTGTAGACGACGAAGACGCCAGCTGGGGTAACAGGGATCACACTCATCTGGGTCAGGGTGAGTGTAAGACTGGAAACAGAGAATCAACGTTTAAATACAATGTTTCAAGTTGGAGGATGTTAACAAGTGGAGTTCCCCAAGGGTCGGTCTTGGTACCACTACTCATCCTGAATGATGCACCTGAGGCAGTTAACTCGTAAATATGAATATTTGCAGACGACGCAAAGCTGAGGCAACATGTACACACCAAGGACTGCTGAACCTTACACGATGATGCTGATAAACTCCAGGAGTGATAAACAAATGGTTGCTAGACCTCAATACCAACAAGTGTAAGGTAATAAAAATGGGAGAGTGAGAAAGCAGACCAGCAGGTATCTACATCATCTGGGGAAGGTAACTACAGTAGTTGGATAGACAAAAATATGTTTGCGTGGCTATAGTTCCAACACTGTCACCAGAGGCACACATGAACATGGTAACATCAGCAGCATACGAGATGCCAACAGACACTTCAACGTCGTTTAGCAACCTAAACCAGAAACCCATACCTTGAGAAGATTAAAACCAAACATGAAAATGTACAGATGTTTGCAACAGGAGAACCGTCTAGTGTAAAGATATGTCCTGTCACCGCTAGATAGTAAAGTATTTCTTATCATGTATGCAAATTAGCTGTGAAATAGTGTAATGTCCTCTCTGAACACTTCTCACTTATAAATGGGGTCAAACAAGGTGCTGTTCTTAGTCCACTTTTCTTTACTGTGTTGATCTATTGTTGAAAAAGTTAACAGCCAGTTGAGCCGGCTGACAAACAGACTGTTCTGACAATGTTTCCTGTTATGTTGATAATCTAGTTCTTCTCCCGCCCACCTATGAGGCCATGGGAAGCTTTGACAATTATAGATATAGTGCACAATACAACCTAACGTTCAATACTGCCAAGTGTGCTGTGGTTGCTACTAACTCTCAGGACTCATTTTATATAGGTCCCCAAGCTTAAATTACTAACTACTGATTCCAGTAATATATTTTGAAGAGCGACTGGGATATATTATATTCTCAGAGGGCCCAATTGTTAGGTTTTCACACCTGGCCTCATGTCCACACACACACCTGGCCTCATGTCCACACCCACACCTGGCCTCATGTCCACACCCACACCTGGCCTCATGTCCACACCCACACCTGGCCTCATGTCCACACCCACACCTGGCCTCATGTCCACACCCCACACCTGGCCTCATGTCCACACCCACACCTGGCCTCATGTCCACACACACACCTGGCCCCATGTCCACACACACACACCTGGCCTCATGTCCACACCCCACACCTGGCCTCATGTCCACACCCACACCTGGCCTCATGTCCACACCCCACACACCTGGTCTCATGTCCAAACCCACACCTGGCCTCATGTCCACCCCCACACCTGGCCTCATGTCCACACCCACACCTGGCCTCATGTCCACACACACACCTGGCCCCATGTCCACACACACACCTGGCCTCATGTCCACACCCCACACCTGGCCTCATGTCCACACCCACACCTGGCCCCATGTCCACACACACACACCTGGCCTCATGTCCACACCCCACACCTGGCCTCATGTCCACACCCACACCTGGCCCCATGTCCACACACACACACCTGGCCTCATGTCCACACCCCACACCTGGCCTCATGTCCACACCCACACCTGGCCCCATGTCCACACCCACACCTGGCCTCATGTCCACACACACACCTGGCCCCATGTCCACACACACACACCTGGCCTCATGTCCACACCCCACACCTGGCCTCATGTCCACACCCACACCTGGCCCCATGTCCACACACACACACCTGGCCTCATGTCCACACCCCACACCTGGCCTCATGTCCACACCCACACCTGGCCTCATGTCCACACCCCACACCTGGCCTCATGTCCACACCCCACACCTGGCCTCATGTCCACACCCCACACCTGGCCTCATGTCCACACCCACACCTGGCCTCATGTCCACACCCACACCTGGCCTCATGTCCATACCCAACACCTGGCCTCATGTCCACTCACCCACACCTGGCCTTATGTCCACACCCACACCTGACCTCATGTCCACACCCACACCTGGCCTCATGTCCACACCCCACACCTGGCCTCATGTCCACACCCCACACCTGGCCTCATGTCCACACCCACACATGGCCTCATGTCCACACCCCACACCTGGCCTCATGTCCACACCCCACACCTGGCCTCATGTCCACACCCACACATGGCCTCATGTCCACACCCACACCTGGCCTCATGTCCACACCCCACACACCTGGTCTCATGTCCACACCCACACCTGGCCTCATGTCCACCCCCACACCTGGCCTCATGTCCACTCCCACACCTGGCCTCATGTCCACACCCACACCTGGCCTCATGTCCACCCCCACACCTGGCCTCATGTCCACACCCACACCTGGCCTCTTGTCCACACCCACACCTGGCCTCATGTCCACACCCAAACCTGGCCTCATGTCCACACACCCACACCTGGCCTCATGTCCACACACCCACACCTGGCCTCATGTCCACACACCCACACCTGGCTTCATGTCCACCCCCACACCTGGCCTCATGTCCACACACACACACCTGGCCCCATGTCCACACACACACACACCTGGCCCCATGTCCACACACACACACCTGGCCCCATGTCCACACACACACCTGGCCCCATGTCCACACACACACACCTGGCCCCATGTCCACACACACACACCTGGCCCCATGTCCACACACACACACCTGGCCTCATGTCCACACACCCCACACCTGGCCCCATGTCCACACACCCCACACCTGGCCCCATGTCCACACACACACACCTGGCCTCATGTCCACACACACACACCTGGCCCTATGTCCACACACACACACACATGGCCCTATGTCCACACACACACACACCTGGCCCTATGTCCACACACACACACACCTGGCCCTATGTCCACACACACACACACACCTGGCCTCATGTCCACTTGTCCTGGAGTGAGATGGATGCTATATGAGGTGGGGGGGTGATATTGAGCCGGGATAGTCCAAGAATATGTTGCTGTAGTATGCTGAGGGTGAGCAAATATGTTGTTGTAGTATGCTGAGGGTGGGCAAATATGTTGTTGTAGTATGCTGAGGGTGAGCAAATATGTTGCTGTAGTATGCTGAGGGTGAGCAAATATGTTGCTGTAGTATGCTGAGAGTGAGCAAATATGTTGCTGTAGTATGCTGAGGGTGAGCAAATATGTTGCTGTAGTATGCTGAGAGTGAGCAAATATGCTGCTGTAGTATGCTGAGGATGAGCAAATATGTTGTTGTAGTATGCTGAGGATGAGCAAATATGTTGCTGTAGTATGCTGAGGGTGAGCAAATATGTTGCTGTAGTATGCTGAGGATGAGCAAATATGTTGCTGTAGTATGCTGAGAGTGAGCAAATATGTTGTTGTAGTATGCTGAGGATGAGCAAATATGTTGTTGTAGTATGCTGAGGGTGAGCAAATATGTTGTTGTAGTATGCTGAGGGTGAGCAAATATGCTGTTGTAGTATGCTGAGGGTGAGCAAATATGTTGCTGTAGGAACAAATCCACAAGGGCTGTGACGTGGATTCGAACCTGCGTAATATGCTGAGGGTGAGACAATATACACCATTTATAATGTGATTAGTTTACAGTAGTGCTTCTGCTATTTGTCTCATCATCCTAAATTTTGTGATATATATTCTCTTGATATCATCTTTCTAATTATTCACACTCTTTATACCTAAGATGTCATTTTGATATCGACTGATATACGTCTGTTTAGTCCAGCCAACACTCAAATGATTTAAGTTGATATAAATTAAGTTTGTGATTCTGGTAATGACATTGTCCACAACTTTGGTCATTGTGACTCTTATATAATGAATGTTCTCTACTCTTTATGTAAACTTTCCCAATTATAGATTTATAACTATTTATGCATAAAGTTTTTGATTGATTATAATGAAGTTAGGCTAATGACAGTAGATCTCTCAATCTCAGAGGATAGAAGAAATAGAAGGAATATGATCACATCATACAAGATACTGAGGCGAATAGACAATATGGACATGGACAGCCTCTTTAAATTCAGCTAAAGTAGGACAAGAGGACAAATGGAACTTAGAAACACAAATGAGTTTCATTTCGAGTCTTAATCAATTTAAAAAAAAAAAAAACTTGTACCCTTGTACTGGTGGCCAATAATTGTTATGCAGTGAAAGAAGAAGTTGTAGGAGCCGCCTCCACCCACAACGTTGACGCTAGATACGACAAGGAATTATAACATTTAGATAACTAAATTATAACGCAACAGATACAACGAGAGTTGAAGGCGGGGTCATGGAGCTAGACCTCACTTCCTGGTAGTCACTGATAGGTGAGTACACACACACACACACACACACGAGCTACGAGGAGAGGTTAGAAGCATTAAATATGCCAAAACTAGAAGACAGAAGAAAAAGAGGTGATATGATCACTACGTACAAAATAGTAACAGGAATTGATAAAATCGACAGGGAAGACTTCCTGAGACCTGGAATTTCAAGAACAAGAGGTCATAGATTTAAACTAACTAAACACAGATGCCGAAGAAATATAAGAAAATTCACCTTCGCAAATAGAGTGGTAGACGGTTGGAACAAGTTAAGTGAGAAGGTGGTGGAGGCCAAGACCGTCAGTAGTTTCAAAGCGTTATATGACAAAGAGTGCTGGGAAGACGGGACACCACGAGCGTAGCTCTCATCCTGTAACTACACTTAGGTAATTACACTTAGGTAATTACACACACACACACACACACACACAGTGATGTGGTGTGATGTGGTGGAGGCTGACTCCATTCACAGTTTCAAATGTAGATATGATAGAGCCCAATAGGCTCAGGAATCTGTACACCAGTTGATTGACGGTTGAGAGGCGGGACCAAAGAGCCAGAGCTCAACCCCCGCAAGCACAATTAGGTGAGTACAATTAGGTGAGTACACACACACACACACACACACACACACACACACACACACACACACACACACACACACACACACACACACACACACACACACACACACACACTGATTACCATGATTAGCAGAAACAGTTGATTGACAGTTGAGAGTCGGGCCGAAAGAGCAGAGCTCAACCCCCGCAAACACAACTAGGTGAATACAATTAATAGAGAGAAGTTGTGCAGGATGGAAGAAGATTACCAGGACAAGCGCCAGGGATAGGATGCAGTAAGGCTGCTAGACTTCAACCACAGCAATTGCAAGGTTATGAGCGTCAGTGGCCACACACACGCTAGAAACAACCGCCACACGAGCGGTAAACAAGTGAACCATTGAAGACCACGTTGGTACACCGCTGCCCAACCGCAGCTGCAGATGAAGAAACAGCGAGAGACGCTGACATATATGTAACATGTCTTACATATATAAGGGTAATGTCATACTACCCTTATATCATATGTAACTCGAAAGGCTGGGTCCAGGAGCTGACGCTTGACAATGTTAGCACATGTAAGTGAGTACACGCTCGTGAGTGTAATTTTATTAATGCCTATTAGAGACTATGTAATGGCCTCGTTATCCTAAACCACCCAACACCGCACAGTCTTTCTGGTAATGGTCTCTAAATGACTCTCATCCCTCTCTCTCTCTCTCTCTCTCTCTCTCTCTCTCTCTCTCTCTCTCTCTCTCTCTCTCTCTCTCTCTCTCTCTCTCTCTCTCTCTCTCTCTCTCTCTCTCTCTCTCTCTCTCTCTCTCTCGCTCTCTCTCTCTCTCTCTCTCTCTCTCTCTCTCTCTCTCTCTCTCTCTCTCTCTCTCTCTCTCTCTCTCTCTCTCTCTCTCTCTCTCTCTCTCTCTCATAGGGCTTCGCGGTCGAGTGGGCAGCGCTCAAGGGCCGTAGTCATTAGGGACCCGGGTTCGATTCCCGGTCGGGGCAGAAACACACACATACACTCAAGGTGCAACAACAGGAGAGAGCCAAGGGCTGGGAGCTAGAGCCTCATATCAGTCACACTGATGTGAGGGATCTCTTTACCCTCTGAATAAATGAAAGGAGAGTTAGGAGGCCGTGAGTGCGGCCAGACACCGACGAAGAGGTGGCAGTAGAAGCCAACCCCATCCACACACTTACAACAAGATGTAACATGAATAAGTTCGATCAAAAGTCTTTATAATGGTGGGCGGCGGGAGAGGCGAGGACCAAGAGCTGAAGCTGGAGCCAGCCGGAATATGAGGACGGGTTGACGCGAACACTTACCATGCAGCCTGTGGCCCCAATCGCTTCCATTCCCAGCTTCCAGGAATATTACGAACGAGTAATACACGGCATTCCTCCAGGCGCTCTGAGGCGAGGTAAATTATGATATTCAAATTAGAATTCCTATTTCTGTTTCTAACGAATCTCTTCAAATGAACAAAGAAATCACATTAACATAGTATCATAATATCAAAATCACATAAATCAATATTATGTAACACTGAGGCTCCTGCTTATTTTATCATTGATACGTTACTTTGTGCATTTTAAGAGACGTGGTGTCTGCCGTCCATGTGTGAAGCCTGGCCGTCCTAGAGGAAGCCTCAGGATCCCTAGAGGATTCAGTTAAGTCTCAGGTTGCATTGCAATCCAACTCCACCAAACCCAAAAAAATCATATTCCACCAAAAAACAAAAATCCAATCTGCCTAAGAAAAAATACGTCTGGCAAAAAACAAATTCCAAATCCTACTTCAATAAATTTTCCAAATCGCTCAACACTAAATCTAAATCCACCGACAAATAGAAAGTCTGCCAACAAAAAAACTTCAAGTCTGTCAACATAAAATTCCAAATCCACAAACAAAAAATTCAAGTCTAACTGATTAGTCTTCTAATACATATAGGAAAGCAACTTATGTGCACATACATAGTTACTTGCACACCGAGTGAATGGTGAATTTTCCGTCAACCCTGAATTCTGAAATTCAATATATCACTCCATTACACACTCCATATGTGAAATGGAGTGATATATTGGCCGAAAAAGGGCTTATAATATTTTACTCAAGAAAGGTCTTGCAGCGAAATTTGTATACAAAAATATAGATGAGGCTATATTAGGTGTCAAGCTGGAATAGGCTACAGAAAATTTATATTTAGATCTCATAACATAGTTCAGTCATAAATGTTTTTAGTGAGATTCATTTTTGTGATTTAGAAGTGTCCTATATGATTCGTTATCTAAGTCCCTGGAGGAGGTTCTGGGAGTTGTTCTACTCCCTCAAGCCCGACCCAGAGAGTGGCTTGACTTATAAGAACTTGATCAATCAGGCTGTGTACCGGTCCAAGCAAAGTCAGCGCTCTACGCCGCCTAACTTCCCTAGTGTGGTCATAGGTGGCTAGACTGCCCATTGTGGGCGGCAAGTGTGACCATTGTGGGTTGCAAGTGTGACCATTGTGGGCGGCAAGTGTGACCACTGTGGGCGGCAAGTGTGACCACTGTGGGCGGCAAGTGTGCCCACTGTGGGCGGCAAGTGTGACCATTGTGGGCGGCAAGTGTGACCACTGTGGGCGGCAAGTATGACCACTGTGGGCGGCAAGTGTGACCACTGTGGGCGGCAAGTGTGACCACTGTGGGCGGCAAGTGTGACCACTGTGGGCGGCAAGTATGACCACTGTGGGCGGCAAGTATGACCACTGTGGGCGGCAAGTATGGCCACTGTGGGCGGCAAGTATGACCACTGTGGGCGGCAAGGGAGCCAACAATGCACACATTGCAGGCTTTCACACAACTGCAAATGGAGCCGCATTGTGTAGTGTTAATATTACTCTATAAAAAGCTGCCTCAGATTTATTATTGCGAGTCCGTACATGGCGCGAGGGTCGCCACACAAAGCTATTTCCTCTTTGTTTGGTGAAATGTTAATCATGGAACTACTCTTGTATGGCCACGTATATTTATCTGGCCCTGGTGGTTCTGGCCCTGTATGATGATGTGGCCCTGGTGGTTCTGGCCCTGCATGATGATGTGGCCCTGGTGGTTCTGGCCCTGCATGATGATGTTGTAACAAACTAGGCTGTTGTAAGAATTATCCAGAGTGGTTTATCGACAAAAGAGAATGGGAAGCTGAGCCGCATGGTGACCTGACCCCCAGGGGGATTCGCGGTGGAAATAACCGACGCGTTGTTCATAGCTGCGTATAATGAATCATCCTATAGTATTCAGTAAATTAGAGAAAATTAGCCTTTATTCATTTTGCATTAAAATTGTATTGTATAATAGTACTGGATACAATATCAAGAGTATTCTAATTATTGAGTTTAAGTCACCATCAGTGACGTCACGAATCGGATCTAACTTTTAAGGCGGAGTGACCGGCGGTCATAGGTCAGCAGGGTTGACATGTCTAATATTTCTCAAAGTTTTAATAACCATTTTTGTGATCGGGAACAGCTCTGCCGTTAGATGTTTGTAATTTAATTCAGTAAAATAATTCAACCAGTCTGGATCAATTAAGTACAACAGAGGTTAATTGTTATAACTTAAACCTTGCTAGTAACTGGGTAGGACTTTGACGGACTAGGCGGAAGGATACAATACTCTGTCTGGGGTAGTCCAGACAAGGAAAAAATCAGTGTGAATACGGGAGCAGCTGGGAGAGGTCAAACATCTTACCTCTCCCCAAGACATCTAGCTGGTCGCCCAAGGTATAGTTGCTATGGTTATGTATAGAAATAGTCTTCTCATTTGCCATTCAGGTCAAGTAGGGAGTGTTAAAGTGATAGGGAGTGAACACATTTAGATTTTGTTTTAGTTTTCTTTTAATAAATTAAATTTGTTATTAATTTGCATTTTATTGTTTCCATTTGGTTATGTGTAAACTTGTCCTGGTCACGTGGTCCACACGAGGCAGAGTTGCATTGGGCGCCGATTCTAACATCGAATCGGAATTATCATTACCGTGTAATTTATTCCACACTCAAGGTCATCGTTTATAGTGGGGATCAAGCCCCTAGGTTGATTAATTAGCGTGATCGATCCAGACCTCGATCATTGCTCTTGTATTACTGGTCTGGTGGTGGCAGCAGAGGTGACTCTAGGGTTTTGTTCAGAGCTTAGGTCACGTCATACTGGGTGTAGAATCCTAAGTCGGTCAATCGTCTTAGGACCACGTGGCGTGGAGTTGGCTTTGGTAAAAGTTTTGGAGTCCCTTGGTTTAGAAATAAAAGTAAGAATACGGGTAGAGGGAGTAGAAGGAAGAGAAGTAAAGAGAGAGGAACCGAACCCGAGTTACAATGGTGCACAGCGGTGGTTTCAACAATTTTGTTTGAAATTGTTGAAAGGCTCACGCGTCTAGCCGTTCGAACACGTGCGCGGATGCTAAGGAGACAGCCGCGGGCCAGGATTAGCAGTGCGCCCCACAAGTGCGTTTGAGTGGGGATTGGCGAATCTTGGGTCATGCGGGCTGATATGATTAAGGTTAGTTAGTAAGATTAGGCTATTAAAATTAGATTTATTGAAAAGGAGACCGCTCCGAGTTGATTGGACTGGGTACCATACTCGACCCATTGCAATTAATTCAGAGGTGTTGGGAGCCGCCATACTCTCAACAGCAGTTCCTTGAGGGCTGTCGGGGGCGGATATATCTGTGGGACGCCAGTAGATAGTCCGAGGGCGTTATTAGACGACCCAAAACGCTAGGAAAAACGTAATCCGTGAAGGGCGTTGCGGCCTCCGAGGGACGGACTAGTAACCTACCTAGCAGCGATTCAACAACTAAGTGATCGCACACTTAGTGGAGGTTGAGTCGTCCCTAGTCATAATTGTTGCTGAAAGCTGCGTGTCGCTCTGTTGGAACCTAGATGGTGTGGCCTCTAGGCTAGGTGTGGTACGGCGAGCCGGTAGGAGCAATTATAAGATTAAGTCGAGTGCATTTTTTTTAATTAAGTATACTTAAATTTATAAAGTAATTTCCGTTTATTTGCGTTGTTCTAGATTAATTTTTTTTCCCCTAAATTCAATCCCCGGTTAAAATTTTTCCCAAGTGTAGCGTTTTCTTGCATATTAGGCTAAGTGCGTACGTTAAGTTTTGTTATTCCCTGTTCTATTAGTCTAAGTCAGAGGCGTTGTTAATCCTCTGGACTTAGGGCTATTGGTCGGTCACTATAGTAAGTGAAGGAGTTTAAGGGATAGTAAAGTTGCGTGTAAATGTTATTTGTCTGTGGAATATTTCTAAGTATTTTGGGATAAGTTTTCGGCTAAGTCGATGTCGGAAACTCGTTAACTGTAATTAATTTGTATTCATGGGTCACGTGTACGATCTGGGCGTCATTAGGATTCTCCAGTCGATGCGAGTGATAGCTTATAGTTTTTACCAGTAAGACGGTAGAATTGTGTTTGTAGACTTAGAACTCTGTTTTCAGTAGAAACGTAGGTGGAAAATTTTTCTAAGTCCAGCTTGGGCTAGAATCTGACTTTTTGGCGGAAATTCTAATTTTCATGTTTCGTGTATATTCTGGGGTCAGTATTACTCTCTAGTGCGCGCAAGGGACGTAATTCTGTCCGTAAGCATTAAACAGTGATAATTACATTTTTGCCGAATTTAGTTATTTTTCGAGAAAATCGTGTTGTAATTTTGTCAGAGTCCATTTGAGGTGAAAATCTCGGATTTTGACGAAAATTCGAATTAGTGAGTGTTGAAACCGCCCGAAGTGTCAGTATTGTTCTGTATACAACGTCAGTAGTAAATAATAACGTATTTATATCTGGGAACGAGAAACCCAAATTTTTGTGAATTAAACGAGTTTTGTGATATTTGGGGTGATAGAAATTTTTCCCTCGGAGTCAGGAAAATTGGCAGAGTCCAGCAATTGAGTAAAAACGCAGTTTTTGATAAAAATTCAATTTTTAGTAAGCATTTATAGGTCCTGGGTGTCTATATTAATCGCTAGAGCGGTTTATTAACGTAAGACTAGTTATTTTCCTTCAGAACAAAAAATTTTGATTTTTCAGCGTTTAAGCGAAAAAGCGCGGGACTTAGTTTTTTTCAGCGCAGCTGGTCCCGCTCCATCAGTCATCAGTGGCCACGCTGCTCACTTCAAGCGCGTTTAGTATTCAAGTACAGTAAATATTCTTTATTAATCCATCACGAGTGCTACGCGTTAGTTGCGTTATCATTTAAATTGTTTTATATAAATTAGATTCTTTAATTTTTTTTAACGTAAAGGACTTAGGTTTCTGCAATAGAACTGCGGGATATTTCACGGTCAGACACGAGTGCGGGGCAGACACTCATTCATTGGATTCACTTCAGCGATTCTCTCGATAAATCGTTGTATTTCCTATTTTGGGAATCTAGTAGTTTTCTCTTAGAATAGAGTTGTTTTTTTTTTTTTTGTGTAAGATCACGGTTGTAGTGAGTCCGGGTCGAGGGTGTACTAAAGGGTAGTTTAGAAGAGACGTGGCACACCAGGAATCACAGAAAATGTTTAACCCAGATAATGACCAGTCAGTGGGGACCAGTGGGAGTGGAAGTGGAAGTGTAGAGGACAGCACCTCTTCCGACACCACTGGGGACCACCTAGGTACACCTCATCCGTCACTACAACAACACCAACCCCATCCTCAATTCCCATACCAACCCCATCCTCAGTTCCCATACCAACCCTTCCCCCAACCCCAGGCCACTCCATACCCATTCCAACCCCAGGCCACCCCATACCCATACCAACCCCAGGCCACCCCATACCCATACCAACCCCAGGCCACCCCATACCCATACCCATTCCAACCCCAGGCCACCCCATACCCATACCCATTCCAACCCCAGGCCACCCCATACCCATACCCATACCCATTCCAGCCCCAATCCACACCCCAGCCTGAGGTCACCCACACCATACCTCAACCCCAACCTCCATCCACACCCCAACCCGAGGCCACCCACACCATACCTCAACCCCAACCTCCATCCACACCCCAACCCCAGGCCACCCACACCATACCTCAACCCCAACCCCAGGCCGCCACAGCCTTAGACAGACAGATGCGCACGGAGACATCGGGCACTCAGTTGTCGCCATACGTAGAGGCGTTAAGTAAAGGCGAGGGAGCCAAGCCGAGGAACTGTGGCGCGGGTTCATCAGGCGGGAAGCAGCCCTCGGCTGCAAGTTCGAGCCACCCTGCGCGGGGTACCAACAGAGATCCGCGGAGGTGTTACTCCTGCTGGAAGCGCGGGCATATACAGAGGGATTGCGAAGTCACTCCTACGAAGGCATGAAAGCAGGCTCCTAGTGATGGCAGGCCTACTTTTGAGGTGAAAGTGGAAGGTGTGAGATTGACAGCTTTTGTTGATACAGGAAGCCAGGCAACAGTAATTAAAAAGTCAGCCTTCAGCAATTTCAAGTATACACGTCTTCAACGTTGCGCAAAGACATTAACAGCAGTCAATGGGGAAAAGATTGAGATCGTAGGTCAAGGTACAGTTAACTTTGAGATTGATGGGGAATTGCAGCCTCACACATGTACGATCGTAGAGAACCTTGATTTTCCTGGTCACATCTTAATGGGAACTGATTTTCTGTCGCGATTTGATTATTCCTTGTCTGCTCAAAAAGGGGCTAGGAACTGCAGGTTGCAGTTGGGACAGACTTCCTACCCAGTGGAGATGATCGACCATCCCCCAGTTGTAGCTTCAATTAAGAGGAAGCTGAAATATAATGCGCACTATCCAAAATTGATTTTTAAGTCTCTTCCAGACACAGTTAAGAGGTCATGCGCCTTGCATGCATTGACCAAACAGAGTTGCCCACCACATTCTGTTAAATTTATTAAAGTAGCCGTGGGACGTCACATACAACCAGGTACCACCCTTCAGGTGGCTGGGAGATGTGATAGTTTATTAATTCCTCATCACTTAGTTGTAGTGCTCGATAAAGGTGCACTCATTCCAGTTGTCAATCTTTCACATAAGACTTTTCGCTTCAGGGCAGGTGATAGGGTATCTCAGGGAACCATGGTGGAGGACACAGAAATCTTTCACCATGAGTCAGCTGAGACGCCAGCCGTCACTGCACAATGTAGTGCACTGAATATGTTGAACACTAAAACACCATCCAAAGGACAATACGAGACGAGAAATGTTGCACAGAATGTAGAGGAAGTAGAAAAATTAATATCAGCACTTGATTTGCAACATGTTGCACAGGCGGATAGGAAGGCACTGAGAGGAGTTTTACGAAAATTCCCGAAATTGTTTGCGACAGAGGATGACCAGATTGGTCTCCTTGATAAGATCGAGCACACCATTCCAACTGGTGAGCATTTGCCTGTGTACACAAGACAGTGGAGGTTGCCGGAACAGGCAAAGAACATTATCAGGGAGGAGTGCCAGAAAATGTTGAGACAGGGCGTGATAGAGCCTAGTACGTCACCGTGGCTCTCTCCTGTTGTGCTAGTTCGGAAACCGGACGGTAGTTATCGTTTCTGTGTTGACTACCGGAAGGTGAACGAACTAACTAAGGGTGATGTGTATCCGTTGCCCCGAATACAGGAGATCATAGATCAATTTGGTGCTGCTAAGTATTTCTCAACTCTTGACGCAAAATCGGCGTATTGGGCGATTCCGGTGGCAGAACAGGATAGGGAAAAAACAGCATTCTCGGATGGTAGGCACACTTATCAATTCCGTAGGATGCCGTTTGGTTTGAAGACAGCGCCTTCGTCGTTTCAGAGGGCCATCAACTTCATCCTTAGTCCGGTACTGGGTAGGCATTCTTTAGCGTACCTGGATGATGTTGTGATATATTCCAGGACGTTTGAGGAACACCTACAGGACTTGACTGAGACTTTGAAGTTGTTAGATCAGGCAGGTTTCAGGCTGAATGTTCAGAAGTGCACCCTGGCGGCTCAGAAATTCAAATTTCTGGGGTTCCAGGTGTGCCCAGACGGTATCCGACCTGACCCAGATTCTTGCCGCGCCATTGCTGACATGCCTACTCCAAGGACAGCAAAGGACGTGCGTAGGTTTTTGGGGGCGGCCGGATATTTTCGTCGTCATATTGAAGGTTTCGCTGGCATTTCAGCACCCCTGACTGATCTGACAAAGAAAAATGCGAAGTTTGTGTGGAAATCTGAACATGATGAGGCCTACCGCAAACTGAAAGACCAACTAATCACGACACCGGTATTGGCTATTCCTGATTTTGAGAAAGAGTGGGAAGTGCACACTGACGCCAGCGGTATTGCTATTGGCGGGTGCTTAATTCAGCGAGACGCAGATAACTTACCCCATCCAGTAGCCTATTTCAGTAGGAAGGTCAAAGGACCTGAAGTTCGTTATTCAGCTACGGATCGGGAGGCACTGGCAGTAGTAGAATCAGTTAGGTATTTCGAGCCTTACCTATTTCAGCGGCATTTTGTAATCTACACAGACCATCGAGCGTTAACACACATATTTAAAAAGCGAACGAAATGCCCACGAATGTCACGCTGGTCTCACGAACTTTCGGCCCACTCGTTCCAGATCTTGTACAAGCCTGGTCCAGCACATGTTGTGCCAGATACGCTAAGTAGAAATATAGCGGCAGTACAGATTAATGAAAACATTGAAACCATTCCATCAGATAAAATGAGAGAATACCAGATGAACGAGCCGAGATGGAAAGAGATTATTGAGTATTTAGAGGGAGGAAAATACCCGAAAAAGAAAAAGAATTTACCTATACATGATTTTGAGATGAAACAGGGCGTCCTGTATTATGTTAATAGCCAGAATGATAGGGCAGTATTTCAGCTAGTTATTCCGGACGCGTTGCGGTCATCAGCGTTAAAGCTTGCGCATGCTTCAAAAATTGCAGGGCATCCGGGGATCTTTAAAACGCACTTAAAAGCAAAGTCTCTATTTTATTTTCCAGGATTACTTTCTGAGGTAATCAATTTCGTGAAGTCGTGCCCTCGTTGCCAGAGGAGGAAAGGTACCCTTAAGGTACAAGCCCCACTTCAGGAATTTCCTGAAATTCGTGAACCGTTAGATCGTGTGGGGGCCGATCTGATTGATTTACACCACAGTCATGCGGGTAACAGATACGTGTTGGTGCTAGTTGACCATCTGTCTAGATACACTACACTAGTTGCATTACCTCAGAAGGATTCTCGTACGGTTGCAGATGCGTTCTTGCGTAGGTTCGTTACTGTATTCGGACCTCCTAAAGTTTTAGTCTCTGACCGGGGTCAAGAATTCAATGGGAATATATTTAGAGAAGTTTGTAAGATTTTAGAGACAACTTCGGCTTTTACAACGGCCTACCACCCACAAGCAAACGGAATGACGGAACGGACTAATCGTTCAGTCAAGGATATGCTTGCAATCCTTGCTGAACATGATGCAAACACCTGGGATGAACACCTACCCTATGTTCAGTTCGCCTTGAATACTGCCATCCACCAATCAATTAACACCCAACCACTTCATTTGTTTACTGGTAATTCATGCAATTTCCCCTCAGGTCTGCTTAACAGACATAATGTTGCATACGGGGAGGACTATCCTTCAGAGGTCCTTGGAAAAATGAGAAATGCATGGAATATTGCAGCTGAAGCGTCCAAGAAGGCACGGACTCGGTATGCTCATTTTTATGACAAGAAAGTGCGCCCTCTTGAGTTGAAGGAAGGAAGCCTCGTATTGAGAGTGAATGAGGCTGCGCCCGCCAATCAGAGCAGGAAACTAGCTCCGAGGTGGCGAGGACCATATAGAGTAATTAAAAGGGCGGGGCCGGTTAATCTTGTTATAAAAGGAGTGTTCGAGGACCAGGTGGAAAGGACAATTCACGTAAATAAATTGAAACATTATCATGCTAGAGAGGAATTAGAACTGCCTTCAGCGGGTCTAGTTCCTGACTCAGCAGTGCTGACTCATGGCTTCACCGACGAGTCAGAAGATGAGGATGACCCTCTGTCATCGCTCATCAGTAGTCAGGTGCAGTCTCGCCACCCTATGGTGACGAGATCTCGCGCTATACAGTAAAGTAACTTCCTTGGTTAGTATAATTTAGTGTTCATTAGATTTTCCTGTAAAGGCAATGAGATGTACTATGTCTATACTTGACTCAGGTAGCAACTTTTACCGTGCTCTGGGGTTCCACCTCCACCAAACCCAGAGTATATCTATGCTTCCGCTGTGTTGTGTCTGTCTGTTCCCAGGTCTGATTGGTACACCGACCCAGTTGTTCCAGCCACACGTGAACCCTTGTCTGTAAAGACCGAGGGGGGAGGCACGTTACACAAAGCCCTCCCCCCACTAGACCCAGTAACCCATACATCAGTTACTTTGGGGATGAGTGACTATCCAAGAGTCACCCGGCCGACGCCTCACGTCACTAACGAGGTTGTCAGGGCCAGCGAGCTGTCCACATTATAGCAGTCACCGGAGGTGCCATACAACGCCGGGGTAGCTGTCTCGAGATCACCACTACCCACCTGCTGCGTCATCAAGACTGCAGTCATTCCAGCAGTGTTGGAGGAGAGGTCAAGAAATGGAAAGCACGTAGCAGTACTCAAGAGTTTCGCCGGAAGATTAATGATTACGTCATCTGAAGTAACAAGAAAGCAGAAGTAAGGCGGTCACAGGTGGAAGGCACGGTTTCCCTACAGAGTACCGGGACTCGCCAATAGAAGGTCGCAAAATTGTCTCCTTTGGCCTAAAGTCGGCGGTACGAGGGTATGCACAGTTGGTGTTTACGGCCTAGTAACCTGGTGACATCAAGAAACGCCTGAGATGACGTGAGCAATGATGGAAGACGAGATTCACCTGTTCTGCAAACAAGCAACCCGCCTCTACGACCTTCTAACATCACTCCTGCTAAGAGACACCGTTGGTACATCCAGTTCTGCTCTGCTGTGGTCATCTGCGACAAGTTTAACATCAAGACTACCGTGTGAACTGTGATTGATACGAAGGCGTGTGGACTGTCGAGAGCAAGATTAATGGCCGAAGTAACAGTATTCTACAGCTGTCACTTGGCACTCCGCTCTACTACACTCTGTCGTCATTCAAGAGTACCGGATGGGAGTACAAGAGGACCAGGTATTGATGTCTACACATGAGAAGAAGCAAGATCGACACCGTCATCGTCAGCGACTACATTCAGCATCCAGCAGCATCGATTTTTTTTTTCGATTACTCAATATGAACAATTGATACAAACAACAAAGTGGCTCTGAACATCTGTGTAAAGAACATCTGGACACTTGTTTAAATGTTGAAAAACAGATTTAGAATCAATACTTTATAAATGTTGAAAAACAGATTTAAAATAATAATTCTGGTATAATATATGAATTTTACTCTATAAATTGGTCAGTAATCAAAATCGAAGCCCCTGTGTAATTGTCTCAGCCCAGAACAAACGGTTATGGAAAATTATGTTGTGCTATTTTTTTTTCAGAATGTTTGAACACAGGAGAGGCGGACCAATATAAACATTGACACTTCTAGTGAGTGAGAACACTTGGCTGTACAGTCAGCTGAAACCTGTGATATAGTATAGGATTTTTTTTTATATTTTTAGATACATGTAATAAACGTTAGGTGTGTTCCTTGATGGGGAGTGGTTAGTACACGGATGTGTACCTGATAGTTCCGTAGTACGCTCCCGGATGACTGAAAGTTCAGTCTGATGATATAACTTTAATGTTTGTTTGAGCACGGTGTGGCCGGCTCTAGAGGACACATGGACTTGGCTAGTGAAGAGCCAAGAGAGTTTAATAGCTAGTTTTGATGGTAGAGTAGGGACATGTTATTTAGCTATGTCAGTAAGGATAGGATGTATGTTTCCTGATATTAGAGGATTGCTGTCAGTTGACAGCTGAGAAATTTATGAAATATGAACATGTTCATTATGATGTTGGACTATTATTTGTCAAATTCTATTAGTTAGGTTAGCTTTTGTTTGTGGCATGAGTTGAATTGTGGGTTTGGATACTAAACCTCGTGAATTTTAACAAATTAACAAGGTTTACTAAGTGCTTGTGCGGGGGGGTTGTAACAAACTAGGCTGTTGTAAGAATTATCCAGAGTGGTTTATCGACAAAAGAGAATGGGAAGCTGAGCCGCATGGTGACCTGACCCCCAGGGGGATTCGCGGTGGAAATAACCGACGCGTTGTTCATAGCTGCGTATAATGAATCATCCTATAGTATTCAGTAAATTAGAGAAAATTAGCCTTTATTCATTTTGCATTAAAATTGTATTGTATAATAGTACTGGATACAATATCAAGAGTATTCTAATTATTGAGTTTAAGTCACCATCAGTGACGTCACGAATCGGATCTAACTTTTAAGGCGGAGTGACCGGCGGTCATAGGTCAGCAGGGTTGACATGTCTAATATTTCTCAAAGTTTTAATAACCATTTTTGTGATCGGGAACAGCTCTGCCGTTAGATGTTTGTAATTTAATTCAGTAAAATAATTCAACCAGTCTGGATCAATTAAGTACAACAGAGGTTAATTGTTATAACTTAAACCTTGCTAGTAACTGGGTAGGACTTTGACGGACTAGGCGGAAGGATACAATACTCTGTCTGGGGTAGTCCAGACAAGGAAAAAATCAGTGTGAATACGGGAGCAGCTGGGAGAGGTCAAACATCTTACCTCTCCCCAAGACATCTAGCTGGTCGCCCAAGGTACAGTTGCTATGGTTATGTATAGAAATAGTCTTCTCATTTGCCATTCAGGTCAAGTAGGGAGTGTTAAAGTGATAGGGAGTGAACACATTTAGATTTTGTTTTAGTTTTCTTTTAATAAATTAAATTTGTTATTAATTTGCATTTTATTGTTTCCATTTGGTTATGTGTAAACTTGTCCTGGTCACGTGGTCCACACGAGGCAGAGTTGCATTGGGCGCCGATTCTAACATCGAATCGGAATTATCATTACCGTGTAATTTATTCCACACTCAAGGTCATCGTTTATAGTGGGGATCAAGCCCCTAGGTTGATTAATTAGCGTGATCGATCCAGACCTCGATCATTGCTCTTGTATTACTGGTCTGGTGGTGGCAGCAGAGGTGACTCTAGGGTTTTGTTCAGAGCTTAGGTCACGTCATACTGGGTGTAGAATCCTAAGTCGGTCAATCGTCTTAGGACCACGTGGCGTGGAGTTGGCTTTGGTAAAAGTTTTGGAGTCCCTTGGTTTAGAAATAAAAGTAAGAATACGGGTAGAGGGAGTAGAAGGAAGAGAAGTAAAGAGAGAGGAACCGAACCCGTGTTACAATGTGGCCCTGGTGGTTCTGGTCCTGCATGATGATGTGGCCCTGGTGGTTCTGGTCCTGCATGATGATGTGGCCCTGGTGGTTCTGGCCCTGCATGATGATGTGGCCCTGGTGGTTCTGGCCCTGCATGATGATGTGGCCCTGGTGGTTCTGGCCCTGCATGATGATGTGGCCCTGGTGGTTCTGGCCCTGCATGATGATGTGGTTCTGGCCGTGCATGATGATGTGGCCCTGGTGGTTCTGGCCGTGCATGATGATGTGGCCCTGGTGGTTCTGACCCTGCATGATGATGTGGCCCTGGTGGTTCTGGCCCTGCATGATGATGTGGCCCTGGTGGTTCTGGCCCTGCATGATGATGTGGCCCTGGTGGTTCTGGCCCTGCATGATGATGTGGCCCTGGTGGTTCTGGCCCTGCATGATGATGTGGCCCTGGTGGTTCTGACCCTGCATGATGATGTGGCCCTGGTGGTTCTGGCCCTGCATGATGATGTGGCCCTGGTGGTTCTGGCCGTGCATGATGATGTGGCCCTGGTGGTTCTGGCCCTGTATGATGATGTGGTTCTGGCCGTGCATGATGATGTGGCCCTGGTGGTTCTGGCCCTGCATGATGATGTGGCCCTGGTGGTTCTGGCCCTGCATGATGATGTGGCCCTGGTGGTTCTGGCCCTGCATGATGATGTGGCCCTGGTGGTTCTGGCCCTGCATGATGATGTGGCCCTGGTGGTTCTGGCCCTGCATGATGATGTGGCCCTGGTGGTTCTGGCCCTGCATGATAATGTGGCCCTGGTGGTTCTGGCCCTGCATGATGATGTGGCCCTGGTGGTTCTGGCCCTGCATGATGATGTGGTTCTGGCCCTGCATGATGATGTGGCCCCTGGTGGTTCTGGCCCTGCATGATGATGTGGCCCTGGTGGTTCTGGCCCTGGTGGTTCTGGCCCTACATGATGATGTGGCCCTGGTGGTTCTGGCCCTGTATGATGATGTGGCCCTGGTGGTTCTGGCCCTGCATGATGATGTGGTTCTGGCCCGGCATGATGATGTGGCCCCTGGTGGTTCTGGCCCTGCATGATGATGTGGCCCTGGTGGTTCTGGCCCTGCATGATGATGTGGCCCTGGTGGTTCTGGGCCCTGCATGATGATGTGGCCCTGGTGGTTCTGGCCCTGCATGATGATGTGGCCCCTGGTGGTTCTGGCCCTGCATGATGATGTGGCCCTGGTGGTTCTGGCCCTGCATGATGATGTGGCCCCTGGTGGTTCTGGCCCTGCATGATGATGTGGCCCTGGTGGTTTTGGCCCTGCATGATGATGTGGCCCCTGGTGGTTCTGGCCCTGCATGATGATGTGGCCCTGGTGGTTCTGGCCCTGCATGATGATGTGGCCCTGGTGGTTCTGGCCCTGCATGATGATGTGGCCCTGGTGGTTCTGGCCCTGCATGATGATGTGGCCCTGGTGGTTCTGGCCCTGCATGATGATGTGGCCCTGGTGGTTCTGGCCCTGCATGATGATGTGGCCCCTGGTGGTTCTGGCCCTGCATGATGATGTGGCCCTGGTGGTTCTGGCCCTGCATGATGATGTGGCCCTGGTGGTTCTGGGCCCTGCATGATGATGTGGTCATGGTGGTTCTGGCCGTGCATGATGATGTGGCCCTGGTGGTTCTGGCCCTGCATGATGATGTGGCCCCTGGTGGTTCTGGCCCTGCATGATGATGTGGCCCTGGTGGTTCTGGGCCCTGCATGATGATGTGGTCATGGTGGTTCTGGCCGTGCATGATGATGTGGCCCTGGTGGTTCTGGCCCTGCATGATGATGTGGCCCTGGTGGTTCTGGGCCCTGCATGATGATGTGGTCATGGTGGTTCTGGCCCTGCATGATGATGTGGTCATGGTGGTTCTGGCCCTGCATGATGATGTGGCCCTGGTGGTTCTGGCCCTGCATGATGATGTGGTCATGGTGGTTCTGGCCCTGCATGATGATGTGGCCCTGGTGGTTCTGGCCCTGTATGATGATGTGGCCCTGGTGGTTCTGGCCCTGCATGATGATGTGGTCATGGTGGTTCTGGCCCTGCATGATGATGTGGTCATGGTGGTTCTGGCCCTGCATGATGATGTGGCCCTGGTGGTTCTGGCCCTGCATGATGATGTGGTCATGGTGGTTCTGGCCCTGCATGATGATGTGGCCCTGGTGGTTCTGGCCCTGCATGATGATGTGGTCATGGTTTGTTCATGGTATGTTCATGGTATGTTCCCGTGGCGCAGTGGTAAAACACTAGCGCATCGCAAGCGATTTGGCCTGGGTCCGTATCCTGACCGGGAAGGATGACTGGCCGCCAATCCTGTTGCCTCTGTTCACCCACCAGTCAATGGGTACCTGGTTGTTAAACGATTTGGTGAGTCGTATTCCAGGGAAAAACAGGATTAAGGACTTGCCCGAAATGCTACGCGTGTTGGCGGCTGTACGAGAATGCAAGAACTCTTGTATATATAAATAACAGTCTCCGTGGTGTAGTGGCACCATTTGGTCACCACTTGGTCCGGGAGACATCTCCCGTCACGCAGGGTGCAGTTGCGCCTCCACAGATCTCCAGTATCATCTTTTGATACTGGTAATGGCTCGAAAGGGCCACCACTTACGGGCTATTCATGCCCGTGCCACCTCTTGGGTGGCTTAATCTTCATCAATCATCAATCTGGTGTAGTGGTAAGACACTCGCCTGGCGTTCCGCGAGCGCTATGTCATGGGTTCGTATCCTGGCCGGGGAGGATTTACTGGGCGCAATTCCTTAACTGTAGCCTCTGTTTAACACAACAGTAAAATGTGTACTTGGATGAAAAAACGATTCTTCGCGGCAGGGGATCGTATTCCAGGGACCGTAGGATTAAGGACTTGCCCGAAACGCTACGCGTACTAGTGGCTGTACAAGAATGTAACAACTCTTGTATATATCTCAAACACTTGAAGTCATCCCACTCTCAGGGCCTCGACACTGCCGGCACACTTTCCTAATGTTCACTAGGAATGCAGACGAGGAGTCACAATAACGTGGCTGAAGTATGTTGACCAGACCACACACTAGAAGGTGAAGGGACGACGACGTTCCGGTCCGTCCTGGACCATTCTCAAGTTGATTGTCGACTTGAGAATGGTCCAGGACGGACCGAAACGTCGTCGTCCCTTCACCTTCTAGTGTGTGGTCTGGTCAACATAGTTCAGTAGGAATGCCTGACGGCAGTGTAGACATCAAACAACAGTGTAACCAAGTGGTTTGTGGCAACACTTGGGCCACTTGTCCCTTGGGGTCACAGGGAAGTCAACAGATTGTACATTTTCTGGCTGGTTCTTCGGGTGGGGAGTTGGTGCATCTTAGCTGCCCGAAACGCTTTGCGTAATAGTGGCTTTAGGCATTGTATGTACTAGCTCTTATCTATAAAGCCAACAAACTTTGTAAAATCTCTTTATGTATGTACCTTTGCCTAAATAAAAATTATTATTATTATTATTATTATTATAGTTGGCTCCTGGTGTACCCTCAGGGCTTTTTTTTTTTTTAATTTTGCCCCGAGGGGCGAGTTTATTGGGCAGCGTTACTCATCCTGTGAGTGGACACACCGCCATAGTGACAGTATTGGGCAGCGTTACTCATCCTGTAAGTGGACACACCACCATAGTGACAGTATTGGGCAGCGCCACTCATCCTGTGAGTGGACACACCGCCATAGTGACAGTATTGGGCAGCGTTACTCATCCTGTGAGTGGACACACCGTCATAGTGACAGTATTGGGCAGCGTTACTCATCCTGTGAGTGGACACACCGTCATAGTGACAGTATTGGGCAGCGCCACTCGTCCTGTGAGTGGACACACCGCCATAGTGACAGTATTGGGCAGCGACACTCATCCTGTGAGTGAACACACTGCCATAGTGACAGTATTGGGCAGCGTCACTCATCCTGTGAGTGGACACACCGCCATAGTAACAGTATTGGACAGCGCCACTCATCCTGTGAGTGGACACACCGCCATAGTGACAGTATTGGGCAGCGTCACTCATCCTGTGAGTGGACACACCGCCATAGTGACAGTATTGAACAGCGTCACTCATCCTGTGAGTGGATACACCGCCATAGTGACAGTATTGGGCAGCGTCACTCATCCTGTGAGTGGACAGAATGACTTCTTCCCTGATTGGTTAGTACTCTCATCGCTCTCTTGATCTCAGCGACTATCACAAGATTTTCTGTCCCATATTTAGTAAGTCTTTGTAGCGCTGCTTTAGAGTCAGTGCAGACCACTGCACTGTTAGTGATTCGTTCAAGGATCCTTAACGCCATAACAATGGCAGTTAGCTCCTCTTGTGTTGAAGAGGCATAGTTCTCAATACGGGCTTTTCCTTCATTTCCGCGTTGTGAGGCATTGTTCCTAATTACAGTGTATTATAATAATAATAATAATAATAATAATAATAATATTTTATTTGGGAAAAGTACATATATAGATGTAGTTACAAACATACTGTTGGATTTATAGATAGATCTATCATGCTGCACCAACCCTGCCATTGACAGGGTTAGATGACCCATCAGTGTAGATTTGATCTAACTCATTTCCGGCTGCTTTATAGATTTCCTCGAGATACTTGTGCCTCATTTCTTGAGCTCTCATGTTGGACTTTTTCATTGCCATTTCATTGATGATAATCCTGCATGAGTCATCCTCCCAGGGAGGTAACCTCTCTACAGGCAGGAGCTCACGGGCTTGCTCAGGCAGGTGAAGCTCTTCGAGGTAGCAGACTGATCTGTGATGCCATTTTTTGCTTCTCCTGTTTCCCCCTGAAAGTAGCACAGAACTCGGTTTTTTCTTGGCAATATCATTGTAATGGGGATCTCTGGCTATCTTAATTGCAAGCTTAACATTCAGTTCTTGAATTCGGCTTTTAACACTGGGAAGGGACAACTCCTCTCGTTGATTAGATAGTTTGGCAGTTCTTGGAACTCCAAGAATGATTGTCATGGCTTCATTTTGTATGCTTTCAAGTTTTTTCATATCGCTTTGGGAATAAGTGCACAGATCTGGCATAGTCTATGACGGAGCCCACATACGCTGTGTACGTCATTTTAAGCACAGCAATAGAGGCTCCATGCCCATTCCAGGTCATTGCTTTCAGTGCCCTGAGTCGACTTTTGCATGTTCCTGTGAGTTGGTTGAGCTCCTCTTTCTTCCCCTTGTTATAGCCGACAGTTACGCCAAGGCACCGATAGTGGTCAATCAATTCAAGTGTTTCACCATTAAGTTGTAGTTCTTCATTTTCTCCCCTCTTGTGACGAGAGTTTGCTTTTGTCTTGTTCGTGGAGAGTGAAACCGAGCTCAACACATTGTCATCCAGGGAATTCAATGGACTGTTTAATTTCTCCCACGGTTGGAGCTTATATTAGAACATAGATGTATACCTCACTTGTCTTCCTTCCGGAAATTCAATATTTGCAATGGCGTTCATAAGTATGTCGGGCTTAAGACCCCTCCTTAGGGGGGGGGGTCCCCGAGTTCCACTCACTGTTCTTGAGACTGTTCCGTTGAAGCAGACCTTGGCTTTTCTCCCTGTGAGGTAGTCTTCAATCCATTCCATGAGTCTCCCCATGGCACCCATGCATGCAAGCTCGTCCAGGAGCGCAATCCCCTGTGCTTTGTCGAAGGCTCCTTTAATGTCAACAAATACAAAATACTTAGCTGTGTCATTAGCCAAATAATAAATTATACAATTTGCTGTGCTCCGTCCTTTAACAAATCCATTGACCCCCCTCCCCTAACCTGCCTATTTTGTGCAAAAAGTTGGTTTAGGCTGATCCTTTCAAGCATCTTGCAAGTGCATGACACGAGACTGATAGGTCTGTAATTACCAGGGTCATTGAGCGTCGGTATGGGAACAATTATTGCGTGTTTCCATTGTGTGGGCAACACTCCACTTAGGAATGACTTGTTAAACAGGTGGAGTAGTGGATTCCCAGTCACTTCACACAGTGCATTGAGTATGTCGTAGGTGACGTCATCTTCACCAGGTGCTGTACTTTTACCCTTTTTCATAACGCCTCTTACTTCCTGGGCTGTGATTGGTTGGCCATACTTGTCATCGCTAGGCTCTGCTCTTGTTATCCTAATTCTTCTGTCATTATGTCGCAGGAGCTGTTCCCTACTTACTTCTGCAGGAAGGGCGGAGGATGATGCTGCATCACTCCACTTGTGTATTAGTTCCTCAGCCTTACCCTGGGAGTCTTTGTGAGCCACAGGCCGGGCTCTGCCCCCCTTAGCTAAACTTTTGCCCACACTTGTCTTGCAGATGTTTCTCTTCCAATAGAGCTAGTGAATTCCAGCCATTATCTTTCCCGCTCATTAATCTTCTCTTCCCTGGCTACTTGACACACAGTTTTAAACAGTTCTTGGTTGCTGTCAGTGGGATGTCTCCGGGATGTCTCCGGTACTCTATTGTTACGGCCCTCTTGGGTCGCAACTGGGCTCTTTCTCTGATGTCAATAGAGTTTGGGTATCCGGCCCCAAGTTAGTAGTGGCTTTCAAGGGGTGTGTTCCGTAACGCAAGTAAATTAAAGGGGAAGGGAGACAAAGGCAAAAACTTAAATATATAATTATCACCGTCACCATAAATAATATATATTTTATCACACGGGGGAGGTATAAACACTATTACGTACAATATGGTCTTCCTCTGAAGACGCGGAGTGTTCCACGGTGCTCAACGATGCTTAGCCCTTGGTCCTCTTGTGGCCTCACGATGAATCCTTCGATGCTCTCGAGTCTACCCTGGCCACAGGCCAGCCAAATCACAGCTCCACTGGGGGCACCGTCGTGGAGGCCATCAACCACAAATCCAGCCTGTAGCTGGCAGGTTCCAATCAGTTCCGCTGGTTAGGCCACTCCACGACCGATACTAGGGTTGCGAGCCCTAGGCAGGAGCCTCGTGTGACTTCACAGGTCACTCTCCTCACCACAACACCCCAGTGGTTAGTCTTCTCCACTAGTCAGCCCCGGGTACGACAATCCCTGGATCTGCCACCTCACAGGCAGGCTAACACAACAGTGTTCATCCGGGGGTGGAATGACTCACAGTTTCAGCGGCAAATGCGTGGAGGTTCTACGGCTACCTTGGGTAGACTGATCCAACTTCCATTACAGCAGTCCCAGGTCGACTCTGTAATCGGACACGTCATCAGTAATAGGGACACTCTAGGGCACCTCACTTACAGGCTTAGACACAAACGCCCACCTATCCACTCCATAGATGGCGTTGCTGTCTAAGCTCCACCTCACCAGAGGTCAGCAGCGGCTGTGTTATGAGCTGATCAGGACGGGAAACTAGCCCTTGTGGCCAGTATATCTCGTCCTCACTAGATGGCACCGTCCATTTGGAGGGGGTTTCGGGAGCTGACCCACAGATGGCGCGTTCGTCACTGCTCCGTGCTTGGACGCTGGGCTCGGGTCCGTAACATCTACTCATGCTCCTTACATTTGCATTGAGCATCTTTATGTAATCGTTCTCATACCATTTTATTTTATTTTTCTGAAGGTTCAAGTTTCTACCAGGTTACTGCGCCCAGTCGTACGGTGCGGAACTCTGAGGCAGCTCTCAATTTGGTGATTAAGGTCATCAACAAACGTATCAATGACTTCTGGGATTTGGTATTCCGTAAATCAGTCATTCATCTTGTTTATGAAGTGCGGCCTTATATCCACTCCGAGTGATAACCTTTTTTCTTTTATTTGTAGCTTTCCTTCTCTTGCTCACGTCGACGATGGTAATCAGTGCCCAGTGGCCACTACATAAACTGTGTACAATGTGTGTACTGGCGTCCGTGTCCTGTGCATTCAGCAGGAGAGCATAGTCCAATCTTCCTCCTCTGAGGTGAGTTGGCTGTTCATCACCCAGGACTCTAAGGTTTTCATTTTCCCTGACATAGGACAGGGAAATTAAATAAATTTTCATTCCCTGAAAATTGAATGAATGAAAAATCCCATTGTCATAGGGCTGATGACAGTGGGCATCAAAGTGTGGGTGTCTGGCATTAAGATCACCGACCAGCAGGGTAGGTTCTTCGTTAGTAAATTCATGTAGTATGTCAAGGTCAAGTTTACTCTTTGACACATATAGTTGATTATATGTAGGACATTATTGTTTAAGTGAAGGGTTACCCCCTCCCCCCCCCAGTGATTCATACTCATCTCCCATGTGGAGATCATCAATCATCTGTGCAGGTATGTTGTTGCTGACATAGGTAATAAGACCCCGTTTTCTGTCCCCAGAGGGCAGGGAGAACTTGTGATAAACACCTGGTTCTCTGTTATCTCTCTCTGCTTTCTGGTGTTCTGTTATTTCGGAAGTTCCTCCACGCCCTTTTGTTCAGTTCTTTTGCTTCCATACATGCCCTATTATACCATGGATTCTTCTTTTGCTTCTCGGATTTTTCCCTTTGGGCCGGGATGAACCTGTTTACTGCCTCCTGACACTTTTGGGTGACAGTCCATCATGTCTTGTACAGACTTAGCTCTGAGGTCTGTGTCCCATGGTATTTCCCTTATGAAACTTTTCATCTCATAATTCCCCTTTCGGTATGCCAGCCTTTTGTTTCCTAGTTCTTTTTTTGGGAGATAAATCCTAGCTCTACTAGGTACTCGAAGATCAATACACTGTGGTCACTCATTCCCAAGGGTGCTTCCAAATTAACTTCCCTTATGTCCCACTCATTTAGGGTAAATATCAGATCAAGCATGGCTGGTTTATCTTCCCCTCTCATTCTTGTCGGTCCCTTGATGTGTTGGCTTAGAAAGTTTCTTGTTGCCACGTCCAGCAGCTTTGCTCTCCATGTATCTGGTCCTCCATGCGGGTCTCTGTTTTCCCAGTCTATCTTTCCCTGGTTGAAGTCTGCCATGATTAGTAGTCCAGATCCATTCCTGCTAGCAACAGAAGCTGCTCTGTTATTTTAACTCCTGCTGGTGTTACTGTGTGTATTGGTGCCAGTGGTCAGTGGTGTTGTATTTATTAGTGTTGTGTTCATTAGTGATGTTGTGTTCACTGGTGGTGTTGCATTCACTGGTGTTGTGTGCACTGGTGGTGTTGTGTGCACTGGTGGTGGTATGTTCTCTGGTGTTGATGTGTTCACTGGGGCAACGGTGGCACTGAGTCTGCTGTTATGTGCTGTGGCTCGTGTTGCATCCTCATGCACCAAGTTGCAACCTGCTAGACTCTCCTGGGACACACTCTGGCTCTGCAGAAAGCAGAGTATGGCCTCCTGGTTCCTCCGAATTGCAAATAGGGCATTTATTTATTTATTTATATACAAGAAGGTACATTTGGGGTTAAGAGTACATAGTAATGATGATGGTATTACATTCTTATAAAGCCAATAGCATTCTCAAGTTTATTTTGCTCGATCATTAATTCTTGAATGAGTGGGTGATTTTTTTATCACGCGGGTAATCATTGCTCCCATATCGGGCAGCATTGTGTTGTCTTGACCCAGTGAAGAGTTGGTTGGGAAGGAAGGGGGAGTCGCCTGGGAGGCAGGAGGGGGGGGGGTCCGCCCCTCAGGGCATGGTGGGCATCAGGATTCCTGCTCTTCCGGAGGGCACTGGAACACTTTGCATTTTTGGCCATTTGAGTAAGAGTTTTGGAGAAGACATGTTTTTGCTTCGACTTAATTTGAGTGGCCAGTGTCCACTGTGTGGGGTGGGGACTCCTGCTTGCTTCCCTGGGGTACTTCCCAGTGTCCACTGTGTGGGGTGGGGACTCCTGCTTGCTTCCCTGGGGTACTTCCCAGTGTCCACTGTGTGGGGTGGGGACTCCTGCTTGCTTCCCTGGGGTACTTCCCAGTGTCCACTGTGTGGGGTGGGGACTCCTGCTTGCTTCCCTGGGGTACTTCCCAGTGTCCACTGTGTGGGGTGGGGACTCCTGCTTGCTTCCCTGGGGTACTTCCCAGTGTCCACTGTGTGGGGTGGGGACTCCTGCTTGCTTCCCTGGGGTACTTCCCAGTGTCCACTGTGTGGGGTGGGGACTCCTGCTTGCTTCCCTGGGGTACTTCCCAGTGTCCACTGTGTGGGGTGGGGACTCCTGCTTGCTTCCCTGGGGTACTTCCCAGTGTCCACTGTGTGGGGTGGGGACTCCTGCTTGCTTCCCTGGGGTACTTCCCAGTGTCCACTGTGTGGGGTGGGGACTCCTGCTTGCTTCCCTGGGGTACTTCCCAGTGTCCACTGTGTGGGGTGGGGACTCCTGCTTGCTTCCCTGGGGTACTTCCCAGTGTCCACTGTGTGGGGTGGGGACTCCTGCTTGCTTCCCTGGGGTACTTCCCAGTGTCCACTGTGTGGGGTGGGGACTCCTGCTTGCTTCCCTGGGGTACTTCCCAGTGTCCACTGTGTGGGGTGGGGACTCCTGCTTGCTTCCCTGGGGTACTTCCCAGTGTCCACTGTGTGGGGTGGGGACTCCTGCTTGCTTCCCTGGGGTACTTCCCAGTGTCCACTGTGTGGGGTGGGGACTCCTGCTTGCTTCCCTGGGGTACTTCCCAGTGTCCACTGTGTGGGGTGGGGACTCCTGCTTGCTTCCCTGGGGTACTTCCCAGTGTCCACTGTGTGGGGTGGGGACTCCTGCTTGCTTCCCTGGGGTACTTCCCAGTGTCCACTGTGTGGGGTGGGGACTCCTGCTTGCTTCCCTGGGGTACTTCCCAGTGTCCACTGTGTGGGGTGGGGACTCCTGCTTGCTTCCCTGGGGTACTTCCCAGTGTCCACTGTGTGGGGTGGGGACTCCTGCTTGCTTCCCTGGGGTACTTCCCAGTGTCCACTGTGTGGGGTGGGGACTCCTGCTTGCTTCCCTGGGGTACTTCCCAGTGTCCACTGTGTGGGGTGGGGACTCCTGCTTGCTTCCCTGGGGTACTTCCCAGTGTCCACTGTGTGGGGTGGGGACTCCTGCTTGCTTCCCTGGGGTACTTCCCAGTGTCCACTGTGTGGGGTGGGGACTCCTGCTTGCTTCCCTGGGGTACTTCCCAGTGTCCACTGTGTGGGGTGGGGACTCCTGCTTGCTTCCCTGGGGTACTTCCCAGTGTCCACTGTGTGGGGTGGGGACTCCTGCTTGCTTCCCTGGGGTACTTCCCAGTGTCCACTGTGTGGGGTGGGGACTCCTGCTTGCTTCCCTGGGGTACTTCCCAGTGTCCACTGTGTGGGGTGGGGACTCCTGCTTGCTTCCCTGGGGTACTTCCCAGTGTCCACTGTGTGGGGTGGGGACTCCTGCTTGCTTCCCTGGGGTACTTCCCAGTGTCCACTGTGTGGGGTGGGGACTCCTGCTTGCTTCCCTGGGGTACTTCCCAGTGTCCACTGTGTGGGGTGGGGACTCCTGCTTGCTTCCCTGGGGTACTTCCCAGTGTCCACTGTGTGGGGTGGGGACTCCTGCTTGCTTCCCTGGGGTACTTCCCAGTGTCCACTGTGTGGGGTGGGGACTCCTGCTTGCTTCCCTGGGGTACTTCCCAGTGTCCACTGTGTGGGGTGGGGACTCCTGCTTGCTTCCCTGGGGTACTTCCCAGTGTCCACTGTGTGGGGTGGGGACTCCTGCTTGCTTCCCTGGGGTACTTCCCAGTGTCCACTGTGTGGGGTGGGGACTCCTGCTTGCTTCCCTGGGGTACTTCCCAGTGTCCACTGTGTGGGGTGGGGACTCCTGCTTGCTTCCCTGGGGTACTTCCCAGTGTCCACTGTGTGGGGTGGGGACTCCTGCTTGCTTCCCTGGGGTACTTCCCAGTGTCCACTGTGTGGGGTGGGGACTCCTGCTTGCTTCCCTGGGGTACTTCCCAGTGTCCACTGTGTGGGGTGGGGACTCCTGCTTGCTTCCCTGGGGTACTTCCCAGTGTCCACTGTGTGGGGTGGGGACTCCTGCTTGCTTCCCTGGGGTACTTCCCAGTGTCCACTGTGTGGGGTGGGGACTCCTGCTTGCTTCCCTGGGGTACTTCCCAGTGTCCACTGTGTGGGGTGGGGACTCCTGCTTGCTTCCCTGGGGTACTTCCCAGTGTCCACTGTGTGGGGTGGGGACTCCTGCTTGCTTCCCTGGGGTACTTCCCAGTGTCCACTGTGTGGGGTGGGGACTCCTGCTTGCTTCCCTGGGGTACTTCCCAGTGTCCACTGTGTGGGGTGGGGACTCCTGCTTGCTTCCCTGGGGTACTTCCCAGGCTCCCAAACATTTGTTTATTGGGTGTTGTTATTTGCCCAATTTGCCACAAGGAGCACTCGTCTTCACTGACAGGTGACATTGATATAACAGTAAAGTTTTGCGATTTAGCCTTCAGCGGAACGCCGTAGTACAAGACAATGACATCGTCCCCTAAATCAACAATAACCAAAGTAAAATTTGTAATACAAGTTATTGCCTTAGTTTATAGCTAATTAGAGATACCCGGTAGTTCCCATGTTAGTCTGTCACTTCCCCTCACCCTCCAACCTCAAATAGACAAACAATTCCATTCTTACAGCTCAACCACTTGGGCTGGACGGTAGAGCGGCGGTCTCGCTTTATGCAGGTCGCCGTTCAATTCCCTCCGTCCAAGTGGTTGGGCACCATTCCTTCCCCCCCCCCCCCCGTCTCATCCCAAAATCCTTATCCAGACCCCTTCTGTGCTATATAGTCGTAATGGTTTGGTGCTTTCCCCTGATAGTTCCCTTCCCCTTGGGGCTTTCCCCCTGATAGTTCCCTTCCCCTTGGGGCTTTCCCCCTGATAGTTCCCTTCCCTTCCATTCTTGCAGGAAAGTTACAGCCCCACTCATGTGCCAGGTAAGTCCACTACGGGCTCACCGTAGCCCGTGCTACTTGCCCCGCTCATGTGCCAGGTAAGTCCACTACGGGCTCACCATAGCCCATGCTAATTGGAACTTTTTTTTTTCAGAGTAGCCGAATCTAAGACAAACCACCATTCTTGTATTTATTTAAATACCCGGCAGCACCTGGGTCTCTTCACATCTCCCCCTTCTCATAAATTTTATTATTAACACTTTGGTGGTCTGGACACTCCATGCATTATCGTCTGTAATGATTCTGGACTCAGACCTCCAGGCAAAAAAAAAAAAAAAAAAAATTTAAGTCATTTTACATTTACGTAATTTGTTGAGGCATAACTATAAATTTGGTGTCAAAACGTTTACAAATGAATTCTCTAGTCTAGACAATAGATGCAAAAACAAGGTGTATTTATTTATAATAGTTTATTTTTTATTTATATATACAAGAGTTCTTACATTCTTGTAAAGCCACACGTTCACCAGTTGATCAACAGTTGAGAGGCAGGACCAAAGAGCCAGAGCTCAACCCCCACAAGCACAAGTAAGTGGGTACAACTAGGTGAGTACACGCATGCATAGTGTTTCGGGCAAGTCCTTAATCCAAAGTTCCCCGGAATACAACCCGCCAAATCATTTAACAACCAGGTACCCATTCACTGCTGGGTGAACAGAGGCTACAGTTAAGGATTAGCGCCCAGCAAATCCTCCCTGGCCAGGATACAAACTCAGGCAAAAGTGCTCGCAAAGCACCGGGGGAGTGTTTTACCACTTCCCCATGGGGAATGCGACATAACAGAGTATGCACAATAGCTTGAGGGGGGAGGGAAGGAAACTATCAAGGGAAACTGCCAAGCCATTAAACTATATAGCACTTGGAAGGGGTCAGGAAAAAGATTTGGGATGGGACGGGGAAGGAGGATAGTACCCAACCACTTGGACAGTCGAGTATTGAACGCTGACCTGCATAGAGCAAGATCATCACTACCGTCCAACCAAAGTGGCTAGGAATTGCACCACATATTTCACATGCCTTACTCCATGAAAATCCCATGGGATGGCTGAGGGACAATCTCTATAATTGCTATATTTCTTAAGCATTTAACTTATACCTACCCTGACCAGCCTCTGTCAGTTCTGTACCGCCAGATCATTCCCCCTTGCAAAGTTGGACAAGGCTGGCCCCAAACACCTGGACCTGGATTCATAAAGCAATTGCACAAGTACACACTTACGAACCTGTACATCTTTTCTCAATCTTTGGCAGCTTTGTTTGCATTTATTAAACAGTTAACGAGCAGCGAATGATCCCAGTCAAATAATATTATAAACAGCCTCCTTGTGCTTCTGAGCTCATAAAACGTTTAGTAAATGTAAACAAAGCCGCCAAAGATTGAGAAAGATGTACAGGTTCATAAGTACTTGCATGGCTGCTTCATAAATCCAGATCCTGGCCTCTTAACTTTGGAGAGACACATTCTCTTTTTCTTATCACATAGATGAGGACAAATGCATAATTTCTCAAGTTCAAAGGATCGTAATCTTTTTATTTGGCAATAACTTATAGCTCGCCCCCATCTTGATACAATCAACATGCACAATTACAAGTGGTGATGAGAGGATGCAGCATCAGAAGCAGTTTTTTTTATTTCATTTATAATGAACAATAATTATTAATAAAAAGAAATATCCAAAACATACAACATAAGTAACCAGTAAGCTGCCATGATCTTAGCCATATTAAACTAATTTAATTTTTCTCAAACAATGGACTTAGGACTTCATTCATGAACATAAATCAGTAAAATTGTAAATAAAAAATTTAGGGCTTGATTTACAAATTTTTAACTGCTAGTTTAGCATTTTGTTCCACATTTCTGAAATCGAATTTCAAGATCATTAACGAGTCACATGCAACCTCCCACACGTTCACCGAGCCAATGTTTAATGGATCACTGTAAACAGATCGGCCTCAAAAATTCAGAAAGATTACTGTATTTCTATAAAGATACAGTCTATAGAAAAAGGGATGGTCGATGAATGTGTGAAAAGCCCAAGAGAAAGTAGAAGTAACAGAAACAAAAATAATGTCAGCTTTCGGGTTAATTATAAAACACGTGGCGATGACTTCTCAAGCCGCCGTCCACTACTATACAAAATACAATCAAAATACAATCCCACAACAGTGCACAGCCCTACCATTACATCCTTGACAACTCTGTTAATACAATAAATAAAATCTTTAAACCCTGCAAGATCAAGTCATAAAAGCTTGTTTGATGGTTGCAAATGCACAGCATTAGCTTTCTATCACAATATATACAAAAAAAGAAAAATAATTTGCATGCATAAATTTTTTATTTTTATAACACAACCTTAATTTATGATACAATCAAAATGAATTGATAATACAATCAAAGATGATAAATACGACTCGCCACCACTTCACCAAAATACCAACATACACTTGAACATTGCCGAACCTTCATATTAATATCCGATTCAACTCCCAGTACAGTACAATATTCAACAAATATCACCCAGCAGATGCATACTCATCTTACAAAATTTGGAAAGGGTTTTTGGCTATGTTCAAAAGCCAAAGTAAGTACAGAAAAGTCCCTGAGATTTTAATTAAAAATTTTAAGGAACAATCATGTACAGGTTTTCAAAACTAGCACACCATAAAAAAATGAGCACTCAACTTTTCTCTACAAATATGTAATCCATATTCATGTTTCAAGTGTGTTCCATAACAAGGCTTTAAAAGCCTTTTCATATTCACAAGATACAAGCTTTAACAAAATAATGCCATTTTATCAGAATCTACATCAAGGATAGATTTTATCCTTCCAAATATTATTCTTGTCTATTCACGTGAATACTTTCCATAGCATTTCCAAACACGTTCACTCACTCACAGGCATACATTCACATGTGCGTACACACACACATGCGCGCGCGCACACACACACACTCTCTCTCTCTCTCTCTCTCTCTCTCTCTCTAAAAAAATATATTTTAGCCTAAGGTAAACTGCTGAGTAACTTGACCCGCAGGACCATACGTGCAAACAATCTCCGACTGATTGACATGATCTGTTGTGAAAGTCGCCATGTTGTTTGTAAAATCTACTTCATATGCTCCATCCAATGTTCCTTCCATGGGTTTGTCTCCTTTAGTTGACTGTAGGAAAAGAAAATTAACCATCAGTGTTAAGCAATATTTCAAGGGTAAAAAATCAGCGTTGAATGTAATAAAATGCCAATATCTGATCGAGCCCCAGTGGCTCTCTAAAGCTACTATCGCTACTTAAAGCTACAGTACTTATAGTGTACCATCTATAAGGTTGCATCAATTGCAGAGGAATTCAATGGCCTCCCCACCCCCATAAACACACACACTAATACAGCAGTGATGCTAATGTATATATTTAGGCCACCACTGAGGGATGGCACCCAGGAAGCCAGAGCAAGACGAAACAAAACACTGCTGGTTTCATATTAGACCGCAGCCTCGAGACCCACCGAAAGAACTCTTCCAACTATGTAAACAAATGGTCGAAATCTCTCGAAACTAGCACAATGCTCGTTTACCCCACCTCCCTCACTCGTATGGATAAAGAGGGGAGGCAGCTCCTGTTCAGCTCACTCCTCCACCCTCAGTTCCATGATAGGTGTAACCAACCCGCCCAACAACCTGGAGGGAGGGTTTCAGGGAGCCACCGGGGCTCACACAGAAATTGAAGTTTCCTTATACCTTCATTAGACATTGAAGTTTGAAGACCTTCGACACTGGCTTTCTGGGTGAAGTCCCTTGGACTCCATGAAGCTAACCACCCACAGAGAAGGAAAACAAACTGGAATATACCAGGGGAGGAGGGAGCACAACAGGAGCTATGATAAACCTTGGAACTAGGGGACCAAGGCGAGAGAATCGATCCACAAGGCATCCGTTGACATAGACTTGGAGCTTCACGGACAACTCCTGGGTTCACAAGAACAAAATCATCAAAACTTCCAAAGTCCCCAAACGATTCAAACTAAAAAAAATTTTTTACTTTAAACCCATTAAAATTGATCGCCACCACAAGGGGGCCTAGAGTTCAATCCTCCACAAATTCACTGGTCAATTCTGGAGCAGATAATCATCTCTATGAACTAACAAGCCTGGAAGGGAGGGAGGGAGACAGAGAGCCACTGGAAATCCAACAGAAAGAGGCCTTTCATTACATTCAACACTGGGTTTCTGGGAAATCCTCCATGGTGGCTCCCTGTAGCTAAATAACAACAGAGAAAGACGAGGAACTTGCCAGTAAGAAGTGGTGACAGGCACTAATTCTAAAGAGTCCATCAGCTGGGAAACATGGCCATGGGCAACACAGGACCAACAAGGACCAGGAACACTAAATACATTGCTGCCGTGACCTTATTAGACTGCCAAACCCCTCCCCCTTCCCCCCCCAAGCTCCAATATTCACCCAAGACATTATAACAGACCATCATGAGAGCAGTGTATTTGCAAACATCATGGGCCTGAGAGTAGACCATATGCTGGCTAACTTCATAACACTGCAGACAAGCTGTAAAATACAAGCCTTGGAACTGGGGACTAAGGAGACAGGATCTAACCACAAAGCATCCCTCGAAGCACAGCCAGTGGCATGCAGGTAGTGCAGAACAAACTCAACAACAACAGACACAACAAATGGCACACCCTGACCCCAGCCAAATCAACCAGTCAATAACTATCAGACCCTTCTGGAGGCTCACTGACTCGTTCTTCACCAGAAAAAGAAAGAGATAGCTGCAAACAAATAAAATATCCATCAGGGCCAAAGAAGGAGAACCCTGGCATCTGGAGAAGAGCCTGAATCTCCCCAATCAAATTACTGAAGACAAGAGCCAACAAAAAGTCTTAAAAAAAAGGTATCCCAAGCTGAAGGAATAGACATGAACCTAAGGGAGGAGAGAAAGTCTAGCACTCTGTCAAGATATTGATAAAGAAACAACCAAGAAAAAAAGACAATACCACACAAACTGAAACCAAAGAATAACAAGAGCCAGAAATAGGCAAAACGGGGGTTGTCAATTCATACTGTTGTCTAGAAGACAAAATGCCAGTGGGACACCAATAACTCGGCTACCTGTACTCAATCAAATCCATAATAGACCTGCATCAGACATGAAGGACAAGGAGAAGGCCAAATCAGTGAGGTAAATTTACGGACTGATCTGCTGAAAAAGGTGGAATCACAAGAAAATGTCTAGCTTTGGACACCCGGGCCAAGAGCCAAAAAACCCAGACTGAGCTTGCCGTCAAGGAGCCGAAAGAATTACCTTCCCCGAGAACAAATCCAGTCTGGAAAAAAAGAGCCCAGAGCAACATCTGAACCAGGAAAAAAAAAGAGGTAAATGTACTCCAACCAGTCGGCGAGAAAGGCCAAAATGTTTTCCCCTAAAGAAGTAGTCAGCTACATAGACAAGCTAACTTGGTGAAAATACAGGATCCAGATGCAAGCAAGAGTAAAACCTGGAAGCAGTAAGCATGATGCCCTACCACAAACCTTTCCATTAACTTAACCCTGGATGTATTGGGATGTGCCAGTATGCATCCTTGAGGTCCAGGGACATGATCCAAGCCACCAACTGGAGAACCAGATGAATTTGGGCTAAAGTGGTTATGCAGAAGGTTGGCCAGGGAATGTAGCTGTTCAAACCTGAACAGATCCAGGATGATCCAAATTGTTCCTGGTCCCAAAGAGGGACTGGACGGACTGTCCGGTATCTCTTTGGGACTATGAACAATCAGGACATCCAACAAAGGGATGAGGTCAGCTCGACCATGCTCAAGTTCTACCACATCATTCTACCCAATGCAGCATCAGTGATGAAACGTGACCTGCCAGTCCCGACCCCAAAAGAGGGGGCAAAAAAAACCAACTCCACCACAGACAGAGATATAACTTGAAATACCCATGAATCAAGTGACCAGGAGTCAGCAATGTGAGCAAGATGACACTCTACTGCATCATCAAAGGAACAAACTGTGAAAGGGCCACTAGAGGAACTGTACCATCTTTCTGCAAAGTAAAAAAAAAAAAACAGCATTGAATGTAATGAAATGCCATTTTCTGGTTGAGTCCCGGACGCTCCCCAGAACGTACCAGACTGATACGTATGCATTAGGCCCTGGCATCTGTCAATTAGATTGGAGTTCTATGCCTACCGGGGACCACACCCAGAACCTGGCCCCCCCCCCTCAGAGAGGCACGACGAACAATGACCAATTACCCTAGACGATTGTAGTTGGCAAGGCCACATTTTATATCATTTTTACAACTGCAACACGCAGAGGAACCATACCCAGAGGTCAGGGGTCATAACAAAAGTCTCCAACCGAGCCATAGCCCGAAGCAACAGCGGAACCGGAGGGAAAGAGGTAAAGGTATCCCCACCTCGACTAGTCCTGCCGAAAGACATCAACCCCAACAGCCTCACAGTCGGAAATGGGCACCACATATATCGGGAGATGCCTCTACCACGCCAAAGCAATGAGGTCCACCTTCGAGCGCCCGTACGTCCAGCAGAGCCAACTGAACGAGTCGGTGTCGACCGTTCATTCCATGGAAAGGGGAATGAACCGGGACAGGCCATCCCCCAGGATGTTGGACACCCCCTGAATGTGAACCGCCAGGAGAGCCAAACCCTGAGAACTCAGCAGACGAGTCACCCCAAGCGACCAGCCCCAAAGAGCCAAGGACCACTTCGAACCTGCGCAGGAGAGGCCTGCCCTGCGAACCCCGAAGGAGGAGGAGCTACCCAACGCCACCGCAGACTAAAGGAAACGACCCGAAACGCCCACAAATCGTGGGACCAGGTGTGAGCAAACAGTGCAAGCCTCCCCCTCACCACCCCGTCAATGGGGCAACCTGCGAAAAGGCCAACGCCCCTTATGAGAAGCCGACCCATGCGCACAGTGATCGCCGTGCCGACTAGACGCCGCCAGCTACGAAGGAAACGTCTGTTCCAAAACTGGCAACACTGGCTTACCATGACCAAAGGAACCCCGAACCCGGGAACAACCCTTCCAGGAAAGACCCCCATGGCCACCCTGGAGAACCACAAGTCAGACATAGGGCGACAGCTAAACGAAGCAGCTGCAGATACGGCACAACCGCAGAATCTGCAGACAGCAACAGACAAAACGGCGACAAAAACCTAAGAACCAGGGCCCACATGGATTCCAAAGAGAGCGAGCACAACCTGCCAGCATGCGAGGCGAGAAACAAAGAACAGACACACCGCCTTCTTCAGAATCAGCGCAAACAACTTCAACAAGGCAGCCGACGCCCGAGCCGCCAAGGCAAGAGCACCAGACACCGGTCAGGCAACCAGCGCCTCCACATCCTCCTGAAGCCAGTCCGAAGACAGCTCGAGCAGGGAAAAAGAAACGCAAAACCGAAGCAAAGTGCCCACGGGCACGCAAATCCTCGGCTACCAGGGAAGCCGAAAGGACGGCATCCTGCACGTGAAGCAGCACTTGGCAAAAATCCCTAGGAAGAACAGGGGCGAATAACCACTGCACTGCGCAATGCACCTGTAGGCGCTCGACGGGTGGTGCGCAACGCGCCTCAGGGATCTTACAGGTATAGCGTATGATTCAAAATTCCCACAGCTACATGGGGGTTCACATCAGCTTCCTCAGGGCTCTTGTAAATAGAGGCCAATTAAAAAAAAAAATCGTGGGCAACATTCCCGGGTGTGAGAGCCTCAGTACTGAGTGAGCAACCAAGGCTGGCACACACAGCATGAGCTCACAGCACTGCTGTTCAGCTTGTGACCGCAACATTGTCTAATAATGTCAAAATATATGTAACTGGTATTATTACAGAAGAGCCCAAATGTGATAATGACTGTGTATAATGTTCAAATATCAGTGAATTAATGGTGTTCAAGATATTCACAGTGCTAGCCACAGCACCACAGCATTATTTTGTCCATCTAGGAATCTTCAAATGACTTATGTTCCTTTACAAAATAAATTTGTGGTCAATTATTCATTTACGGGATTTAGTGTCCAGGATTGTGATAATAGCAGAATTGTGGTGATAATTACCACTGTGTGTAGTATTGTGGGAGGAGGAATTTTGGCAAGGAGGGAGGGAATCGAGGTAGCGCCACTGTGCATGGCAGCCACTCTTGTTTGGTCTCACCATACTTGCTTAGTGGTTCGTTATGGTGAACACATACGTATATGGGTATATACAATGTGTGTGTATACAGTGTAATAACAGCAAAAACAATTGATTGATTGTAGAATATAATATACATGTCACATACATGAGCCCCATAATTTTGAGCATAGCCAGGTTCCACACTTTGAACTATATAAATTTCACAAATTACACACTTTTGAATAACATTACAGCAAAAAACAAGAGAAGAAACGAATGAGAAATATAAAAATAATTGTGAAACATTATATTCGCGGTAACTGCCACCCCACGGGGTCGCAGGGCCGCCTGACCCCCCAGCGCTCCAGCGCTCAGCGCCCATAATTTTCTCAACCTCCCAGCTCCATCATGGCTAAAGTATTTCACATCTAATATTTTTTTTTTAGTTTCCCATGATCAGAAACTGCATTTTAACAATATAAGAGAAAGTAATTTTTTGGAAAGAATTTATTTCCTGTGCACCAGGGGGTTGCCATATTTGGAGGCAGAGAAGTTCAGTGGATAAGCATGCATTGAGATGCTCCAACTCGCCCCCCAGGTAAACCTGAACTAATGTAGAAGTTTCCCGCCATTCAAGCTTGTGGGTCCGACAGAATGAATGCCACGCCCCAAAAAGAAAAGAAAGGGCAGTCTGCTAACCAGGATGACTCCGGAATCTTGTAACTCGCCCAATAAGGAAAAGTAAAACCGCACTCAAACGAGGAAAGGTTCATTATCGAGGCACAATCTGGGTCATGCAGGAGGTACGCCGCAATGGCCTCCCAAACCGCCTTAGGTGGGATGCGGGAAGCCGAAAACCTTTGGAAGGAAGAGACCGAAGAACCCAAAGGAACCTGGAACCGAATTTGCGAAGGAGCAGAACCCATATCAAATTCATACAGAGGAGGGGAAATAAGAAAACCCCTCCCCTTGCAAAAATAAGCCCCATATAGAGGCTTGTTGGGATTCACATTAGTGGACTGCACGATTTAAAATTGTAAATCTGGTAATCTGTAAGTTCCGAAAGGTTGGCAACAGCTGCTCTACAATAAGGGCTGAAAAAAGCATAGGCAGCTGAATATGAAGTTGCCACTTGCCCACATCCTTGGCAAGAGCAGGAGTAAACAAGCAGTCCTCAAGCGGAGAATAAGGAGGGTCGAACAAAAACATCTGAATGACATTCAACCTTTCATGCCACTCAAGCATACAGGAACAACAGCCAGCCAGGATTAGTCTTGGACCCCATAACATAGTCAAAATGGCAACACCAACCCAAACTCAAAGGAAGAGAGGTCCATCATGGATTCAAGGCCCAAATTACGTAGATGAAAAATAAATCCTCATAAGCAACAGAATGGGAAGAAGAGGGGGGAATCTCCACTTTGCAGGACCAAATAACAAAGAAATGGACCCTGGGGAAAGCTGCAGAGATATCACAGCTATCACAAAGATAACAAAATCTCTGTAAACATATAACCCTTTCTTTGACAGAAGAAAATACTGTACCAAGAGAAATCAAAGGGCCCAATTTGGGCTTCCCCCAGTCCTGGCAGCTTGCTATGAAGGTTCTGGGATAAAGCCAAAGTTCTTGCCCAATGCCTGAGAAAGAAAGCTGTCCTCCCAAAGAGAAAGCATGGAAGAAGCATACAGTTATGAAGAGGAAAGCTCCATAACCTTGGCAAAACTAGGGACTCAAATGCCTCGTGTACTCAGGAATACACAGGCAAATGGACCCCACACGACAAGTCCTAGGATGGCCGGAACTTAGCTTAAGCTATCACTGTACTGCACCACTATGAAATATGACAACCCGCCCCAGTGAGCAGAAAAATCTTCTTATATTGTTAGAATGCACTCTCTGGTCACGGGAAACCTAAAAAAAAACAGCATTGAATGTAATGAAACCCCATTTTCTGGGCGAGACCCGGAGGCTTCCCAGAGCTATCCAGGCTGAATGGATATGTATAACTTTCTGGCATCAATCAACGTGCATGGAGTTCTTGCCTACCAGGACACACGAGCCAGAACCTGGCCCCCTCAGAGAGGTGCGAGGATCAATGGCCTATAGAAACTCCCATGTGGTTGGGAGCATTATGTCTGCCATCGACCGGATCTGACACCCAGAAAGGTAGGCATCCCCAAACAAACTCCTATTCTGGTGAAACTATAGCTACTGAAAGCCGAACGAGTGGACAGAACTCTCCAAATGAAAACTAGCAAATTAGCATGACGTCATCACGTCACCATGCCGGTATCTGGGAAAAGGGGGAGCCCAAGACCCCCCCCATGCCGGTGATCCAACCGGCAGTTCTTAGGCGGGATGTCAAAATTATGCGAAAACACTGCCGACTGGAGGGAGGGAGGGATGCCAGGGAGCCTCCGGGTCTCACCAAGAAAATGGCATTTCATTACATTCAACACTGGTTATCTGGGGGAGGGGAGGTTTGCCCTAACAGCTACCCGGAGACACCTTACCAAAGATAAGGAAAAAGAGGGAAGAACCTGGTAGGTGGATGCTACACACCCTAATTAAAAAACATGACAACTGGCAAACCCAAGGATCCTACAGACAACCTGGGAGACCCGAACTCCGAAATAGGAAGGAATTTTGGGAGATCTGAGAACATCGTTATAGTACTCATGTCTAGTGACACGTATATTATATTCATAGTTCAATAAAACTTGTTTTTCTGATTATTATACTATACACACACATTATATACATCTTATATTTTTATAAACCATAACTAACCACTAAGTAGTTCTGGTGTGTGTGGTGATAAAATTTTAGCAGAGTATAGAGGTACATGATACAAACTCTATACTGTCGCTGCTCAAGCAGCTAACTTCACCTGAGGGAGCAAAATACCCAGAAATATACCACACACATTGCTATAATCACTTCAAACATGGCTATTATCAGATTCCTGTCACTAAATCATGAATATGAATAATTTTCCACAAGATTATTTTTTAAAGGAATAAGAAGTCACTATGTATAATGCATAGATTCAAAAAACCTCAGCTTCTGCTGTGAATGTCTGCCTCCTGTTTTGTACATCATAACTAGCATCCGAACCTTGTACAGTGGTACCTCGGTTTAAGAGTTTAATCCGTTCCTGGAAACAGCTCGTACAGTATTCCGAAAACTCGTAATCCGAAGCTAATTTCCCCATAAAAAATAATGGGAAATGGATTAATCCGTTCCCGACTCTCCAAAAACCTCACTTCAAACTAAATTTTATACCTAATTCATCTAAATAAACCTACAAAACTATGTTCAAGTTATTACTTACCCTTGCTGATGAATGCTGTTGGCATATGGAAGATGGTGAGGAGGGGGGAGGATGAGGAGGTGTTACTGTTTGGAAGGGAAGTCCCCTTCCATTATAACATCAGGCAGTGAGAACCTCTCTGATGTGCATTCTCTGGCACGTTTTGCCTGCATACCACTAGGTCCTGGTTGTGGCTCACTGCTCGACAATTTTCTCGCAACAAATCTGTCCATGGAAGATCGTTTTTCCCTTCTTCGCAAGATGTCTCTGTAGTGAGGCATCACATTGTCATTGAAAAGATTAATGCAATGCCCTACTACAGCTCTCTCTGTGTGAGACTTTTCGGTGAAAGTTTGCATTTCTTCCCACATCTAACACCACTTCTTAATCTTCAACTTCTTAATCTCCACTTCAAGTATTTGTGGTCTTTGTTTCGTGATTGTTCTTACGCCTTTTGCCACTTTAGCACTCATAATGCCATTTTTCTTGCCAAATATAGTGCATATCATTGATGTGGATTTGTTGTAATGCCTACAAAGTTTAACAACACATGTACCATTTTCATGCATCTGAATGATCTTTTGTTTTTCCTCTATTGTCATCCTCACATGCGCTTTCTTGCCTTGATCCTTACCACTGACTTTCTTGGGACCCATGGTGAGATATATAACAACTACTTTTATTGTCAAATGACCAAAAATCCAACAAAACACTGAAAATCCTGGTGAAGAATTAAGGCGGGATAGTCACTGGGCGCGAGGCACTGGTAAACCGAGGGGTGAGGGGCGATCGGCATACCACCACACACTAGATCGGCCTGTACGCGTATCAACACCCTCGCCTTCCGAGGCAAATTTTCCAAGCAAATCCTGCTCGTATTCCGGAAAACTCGTATACAGGGACACTCGTATTCTGAGGTACCACTGTACATAGTTTTTATTACAATCAAGATCATTTAGACACTATCAATGCAAAATAATTGCAGTTGCTTACATTATTCATCATTATTAAGTGGTGCTGTGGCCCCCGACTTGTTCAGCCGTGCTGAACAAGTCGGGGGCCACAGCAGCTTGGTGAATGCAGCAGCATTCAACTTGGTGAATTCACCAAGTTCAACTTGGTGAATGCAGCAGCATTCACCAAGTTGGTGAATGCTGCTGCATTCACCAGCCTTGGTTGCTCTGCCAATACTGAGGCTCTCACTGCCAGAAGGAATGCCGACAATTTTTTTCCAAGATGGCATCTGTTTACTGGAGTCCTGACGAACAGGATGCGAGCCCCGTGTACCCGCAGGACTTCTGAATCTTACGGTATACTAACAAACATGATATGTAGTTTGGCACACTCCACTTTTCCCAGGATATCACGGGTGGCACAGTACAGTGCTTAAAAACACAGAGTTCTGCCGTGAACGATGGTGACTACAGAGTGCAACTGTGATGCAATAGGCAACTTCTGTGATGCGAATTGGCAGAGACTTGAGCTCCAGGATGCCAGGTTCCTCGAGCTCAGGAATTGTTAAGCAGTTTCAAGGCTTCAGTTCTTGTGAGCCTAGAAATTGTTGCAAAACTTCACTGCCTTCAGTGGGGGCCAGGCCAAACAGAACTCCTGTAGCCAATTCGACTTTTTAGTATGGTAACAATCTCAGCGAGAGCCCATTAACGGTTCTCTCAGAAAACACAAGCTATTAGACAAGAGGACACGTTGAGAAAGGACATTTATGGGTAACAAATAAGTTAACCTAATATCCCTACCAGGAGCACCCAAGTGCTGGGATCCAGCCACCTAAACAAAGTACAGCACCTATAAATACAGTAATTAAAAACTCCACTAATGCATGCCGACACACAATGCTACCTTGTATATTAATATCAGACCTTGTTGCACAGTGGTCACCAGTACCATGCTATTAAACATTAGTGTGATCGATACCAGTAACCGACCAACATACCACACCCACAAGAAGAACCTGTGGGCACCATATACGGTATATTATAAGAACTGTGACTACTATTTTGAAGGGCTAGCAAGTATAATATAGATCATAACAAATCATATTGGTCAAATTTATTTATAAATTGGCGATGCAACTTCCCAATTAACCAGGTGGTTGGATACCTACCCATACCATCATTTCACCTAAACATTTGCACATATCCACCACAGCTTGGACCAACCAGGCTGGGGTGGATATGTGGGCCTGCGGGCCGCTCCAAGCAACAGCCTGTTGGACCAAGTTCTCAAGTCAAGCCTGGCCTCGGGCCGGGCTTGGGGAGTAGAACTCCATCAAGCAGGTCTCAAGCAGGTATTTAAGGTAGCAGTCCAATGTTCCAACCAGTTGGAACATTCCCAACCATGAAAGATCCAGGCATGTCAAGATTCCAGTGACAGAAAATGTTTACACTCTTCACATTTTCTCAGTCAGGTTTTGGATTACACAGCTTATAGCTCTAAATTTGGTGTCAAAATGTTTGGAAATAAATTTGCTATAGTATAGATGCAAAGGAAAATTTGCTTTTATAAACGATTATGCGTGGCGGTGCCAACTGTACAAATCATTATAAACTTTACAACATTCCACATACATTTCTCAATATCCCCCATATATTTTTAAACTAAAAAAAATATATGGAAATGTATTCACATGTTTGGTCTATAACGTTAAAAAAAAAAAAGTAACTTCCAAACTTTTCTGGTAGGTAATTAGCAAAGCATAATGATAACATCCAAAAGCACAATGATTATTGTCCCGAGTGATGATGGGTGATTAGCCGAGGTCACCCCTGCACTGTGCCTCTAATACTTTGGTTGGTCCCTTGATTAGCTATGTGCACACTGTGATTGATACATGTTTTTTTTATAAAAAACGTAAGTTTCATTAATTACAAGATGAACAACACATTTTAGTAGCATCACCACAATTACTATCAAAGTACGGACTTTGTAAGTAATGCATTTACAATTTAGATATAAATGTCTCCACTAACTATAAATAACACAAATGTTTCCATGATACATTATTTTTGTTTAATAACAGATATAAAAAACACAAGGTTTTTTATGTTAGTGGTCAAATACTGCCAACAACGTTTGAAGGTATACTAAGAAGCTTGTACACAATCGGTACAGAGAAGACAGTTCTAATATTTTGCTTTACAATGGCTGCCATTGCTAAATAAACTCCCAAACATGTATGCTGGTATCCAATCTTTCCGATTGATTTAAGTAATAGCATAAACTTCAAGGGACATTTCTTTACCTGAAAATGCAGCCAGGTTTATCATCCCAGGTCAAGCTTAATAAAATAAATACCTACCTCACGGAATTTTTGAAGATAAATTTTTAAAGGCTCCACGTAGTTCTCAAACCCTAGCGCATTCATGGCCCACAGTATGTCCTCTCCATTAATGGTCTTCCTTTTCTCCTGTCAAAATTAAGAAATATTAAATTACCTCTTGGAAATCACTACAATTCTACCTGTACTCATGGGTCATATCTAACACATTTTGTACCTAGAAGTGAATCATTTCTTTCACCTTCCCTCTTCCATAAATAATTTTAACATTTAAACACAGAAAACTATACTAAGTTTGCAAGTACAGTAGATTTTTAAACAGTAGAATACAGGTGTTGCAATTTGGAAACAAGATAAATGCAGGACATACTAAAGTCAACAGGTAACATTGCATTTTACTTTAAACAGGAAACGGGAAAATCCGGTGTAAATGCCAAGCCTTAAATGTACGTAAGGAGGATTTACAGTGTATTTAAGCCTTGACACATCTTGTGGACATTACAGTGCTCAACTGTTACAACCTGTATTTGGTGAAAACAGGTAAGAAACCACCAATCCATAATTGTAATCTTGCTCTTTTTGATCACAATTACTTGCAAAGTTTAGCCAGGAAGGTAGTGATGTGATGAAGGTTCGTGTGCCAACACTCCATCACGCTACTCCCAACAGACTGACATGCAAAGACACCCTTGCTCTATACAAGATTGTTTACATACCAAAGCAAGGCACTCTGGCAAAAGGTGTACGCGAGTGCATTGTTTGCAAGCACACAGAATGAAGCAATAGGAAGCAGAAATCTATGTAGTTACTTCCTTTGGGTGTGAACCCACTCTTTGACTTCAGGTGTGAACCCTTTTTGGACTCCGGGACTTTCTGGCCCACTTGATGCGGTGCCCTTGCGGCTCTAGTTTCTTTGCCTTGCGGCATGTGTCTTGTGTAGCCTTTCGGCCATTTTCCTCGTGCGGTGCCTTGCGGTGTTTGGGGAAAATTGGAGTATACCAGAGATTTATGCAGTATTTAACTATTCCCCAGGATGCCACCCACAACAGTTGGACTAACATCCAGGTTCCTAATCACTGCCAGGTGAACAGGCAATGGGTGTAAGGAGACTTGCCCATACGTCCCGCCCTGCCTGGGATGTGTATACCTAGTGTGTTGAGTGCAAAGTTGCCGTGTACTATATGGCCTGCTTCATCGATTATCACACACACTCGTGAAGTACTGAGTGTGTATATAGTTTTATAAATTGAATATTGAACAAGTAATATTATGACAAACATTTTTAGTAGACATTAGCGACACGTGTATCCCAGTCCCGTGGAACATTAAGAATGTTCTACTCAGTAAGTATTATCAATTACATCCATGTGCATAAGATAAGCAAAGAAAAACAATAACAATAAAAATGCATTGAAAAAACGACACAAATACATTTGTGAAAATTTACGTGTGTTGAATCACCCGTAGCTCATCATAGCTCAACTTTTCCATTTCACTGCAGCCAAAGTTTAGCACTTGTTTTTATTGTTTCTTGCAGTTATGGGTTCAGGGAAATGATTTCAATAAAATAAGAATAACAAAAATTCTGGGAATTTTTTGACTTGTCATATTAATTTAAACAGCTACACAGTACAGTGGTTAAAGTGAAAGTGTAAGAGCACCAGAAGAGGCATGATGGAAAAAACCTGCATTAAACGTAATGAAATGCCATTTTCTGGGCGAGCCCCGCAGGCTCCCTGGAGCTATCAGGCTGATGTGTGTAAGTCTGGGACATCAGTCGACTGGAGTTCAGCCTACCGGGGACCACGAGTCAGAACCTGGACCCCTCAGAGAGGCAAGGGGATCAATGTCATATCTACCATCGAATGAGGTTAGCACCCAGAAAGATAGGCACAACAAAACAGACCCCACATGGTAAGAAAATTGCAACTGTAGACCAAACAGAGAGGCAGAACTCCCCCTACTTAAAGAAACAGGCAAACAAGCAAACGTCACATTCCGCCACCACGCCACTTGTCTGCACAGCCCTCCCGTCCTTGAGAGGGGGAGGGGGAGGGGGAAGCCCTGAACCCCCGTGCTGGCTACAACAACTCCAGTTCAGAGGCTGAGCATCAAAACCCACGCAAAAAAAAAAAAAAAAATGCCAACTGGAGGGAGGAAGGGTGCCAGGGAGCCTCTGGGGCTCACCCAGAAAATGGCATTTCATTTCATTACATTCAACGCTGGTTTTCTGTGGAAAAGCCCCTCCAGCTCCCTGGAGCTACGTAATCAGAGACAAGTGAATGGGGAACTTGCCCTTTTTTGCCCTACCTCAATTCGAAGGCGTGACAACTGGTTGCAACCTGCAACCCAAAGCCACACACGAACGGCCAGGACTAGGAACGTCGACTAGACAACGAGCAGCCAGGACCCTGTTCGGTCTCCAAAATCCCCGTGCCCAAATATCAGCCCAAGACATGTTGCCGAAGACGGCAGTCAAAGCAGCAAACTTACGAACATATGGGCATGAAAATAGACCGCAGGCTGGCTACACTTAATAACCCTGCAGAAGACCTGGGAGACCCAAGCCATGGAACAGGGAACTAGGGAAACCGGATCAACCCAAAGCACGTCCCCTGCCACCAAGGCCGAGGCGTGCAAATACCGTAACGGTAAAGAGCCGCAACCAGACAACACATAATGCACCGCCCGGCCTGACCAACCAAGCATCAATGACTCTGGAAAGCTGCCGTCATTCTTCAGCAGGAAAGAAGGAGACGGCTGCAACCAAACAAACTGACCACCAAGACCAAAAGAGCACAAACCCCTGCGCCGGAGTAGAGCATGAAGCTCACCCACCCGACCCCCAAAGAAAAGTGTCAACAGTAAAAAGAGCCTTGGAAAAAATATCTTGAACCGAAGGGGTCACCATAAACTGAGGAGAACAGAGAAAAGAGAGCACCCTGTCCATGGACAAGGACGGCTCAGGCGGCACATGTGCAGGCCAGAGAAACAAAACATGAAAAAGCTTACAGAACGGGGCAGAAGTGACATCCACCCCAAACGCAAGCTGAAGCGACTCCACCAGCGCCACATGATACGAGGCAACAGTATTTGGCTCAAATGAGTCCTGAAAAAGCCAAGAAAGGACAAAACAACCTACGAAGAGAAAGGAAATGGTGAAAAGAATGCCAGAAAACTTCATACTGTCACTGAGATGAAGCTCGCAGGTGGGACACCAGCGAAGCCACCTGATCACCTGATCACCATAGAAATGGTGATTAACCCATGTCAAAAAGATCAGGGGCCAGATTCACGAAGCAGTTACGCAAGTACTTACGAACGTGTGCATCTTTCCTCAATCTTTGACGGCTTTGGTTATTTATTAAACAGTTTACAAGCATGAAAAGTTCCCAATCAACTGTTGTTATTGTTATAAACAGCCTCCTGGTGCTTTGGAGCTCATTAACTGTTTAATAATTGTAAACAAAGCCCTGGAAACACAAACTGTAACTGTCTCTATTTTCCGCTTGTTACAACTTGTAATAAAGTTGTTACATCATGGCTTAACGTGTTTATGACATATTAGAACATTGTTACAACTTGTTATATTGGTTGTTATAACTGGTTAGGTGTTAAAACTTGTTCAAACATTGTACCAACGTCGTAGTTTCAGTGTGTGTTTGGCGGGAGTCACCAAAGACTGAGAAAAGATGTACAGGTTCGTAAGTGCGTGCGTAACTGCTTCGTGAATCTGGACCCAGATGCAAAGAGCAGAGTAGACGACCAAACCAGTCACGTACCGGACTGGACCGGTACTACAGTATCTGCTGAAAACATCTCGGGTTTGGACACCGAACAAACAGCACCTGAAATCATGGCTGGGCCGGCCACCAAGGGGCCAACAGGACTACTTTTCCCTGGCAAGTCTCCAAACAAGCCAGGACCCAAAGCAAAAGCTGGACCGGGGGAAAGAGGTACAGGTAACCCAACCTCGACCAGTCCTGCCACAAGGTTTCCACCACGAAGGCGCCACAATCGGGGAAGGGCGCCACATATATCAGGAGACACAGAGAACACGCCGCTGCAAAGAGGTCCACCTCTGCGAGCCAGTACGTCCGGTAGAGCCAACATGAAGGTATCGGCATCGCTGTCCATTCCATGGATAGGGGGAATGAGCGCAGACAGGCCGTCTACCAGGACATTGGACACTCCCTGGATATGAACTGCACGGAGAGCCAAACCACGAGAATCCAGCAGACAAGTCACTTGCAGCGACCAGCCACAAAGAGCCAAAGTCCGAAGAGAACTCCTGCGGTTCAGACAATGAACCACTGGAGAGCAGTCCGAATGGAACCGTATTGTGGAATTCCGAGTGATAAAACCCTCCAAAGCGAAAGCCAAACTGCCGCCAACTCCTGCACTATGCTGTGAGCCTGATGGAAGGACGGACCCCACTGCCCCTGGCCGACCTGGTGAGCGCTGGTCACAACGCCCCAGCCGAGAGATGAGGCATCGGTGAACACATTAAGCGAGGGCTTGGGGAGAGCACTGAACTCCGAAAAACCTAAAGAGGAAGCCGATGACGCAGCAACCAACGCAAGGCCCCCGGAGGCTGAACCCAGTGATCGAGAAAGAGGCGGAAGGGAGGACCCCGAAGAAACCAGAACAGACGCGACCCGGTGGGTAAACCAGCATGGCGAAGTTCGGACTTTCGCACAACTTCTCGAGCAACCATCAAGTGACCCAAGACACCCCCCCCCCCAATCAGTGAAGGCAGGACTGCAACCTCAGCAATGACTCCAGAGGGAGAGACAAGGAAGCGGTCCAAAAGTCCCACACGAGACCCGGCAAGGTCCTAACTTGGGACGGAACCAGATGGGACTTCCTCCAGTTCATCAGGAACCTGAACCCGGCGAGCTGGGAAAGAACCACACCCCTGTCGAGCAGATATGCAGACTGGCTGGGAGCCCACACCACCAGTCGTTAAGGTAGGCCAGAACCCAAACCCCTAGTAGACGCAGATGGATCACCATGACCCAAGTAAGACGCGTGAAAATGCAAGTGGCCAGATTCAGGCCAAATTGAAAGCAATGAAAACGGTAAGCATGCCACCCTACCACAAAACCTACCCAGTCCTTGAACCCCGGATTAAGTCCAGAGACACCATCCAACAATCCGGCTCCAAAAGAAGCCGGACCTGGGACAGAATGGTCATCCGAAAGGAGGGGCAAGGAATCCAAAGGTTCAGAGGGAACAAGTCCAGAACGAACCAAAGATCCACACAGTCCCCTTTCGGTACTGGAAACAAGTGGGGAAACCCACTTGAGGTCGTTTCGACCATGCCCAAGCGCACCCACTCCAAGATGACCTGACGGAGTGAAGCCTGCCCCGCAAGCCCCGAACTCCCAAAAGCAGGACGATCCGCCCACGAATCGTGGGACCTAGCGTAGGGACATAGGGCCAGCCACCCCCCCCCCCCCCCAGCACCACATTAACGGGGCGACCTGTGACAGGGCCGGCACCCCTTACGAGAAGCCGGCCGTCACGTAGAGCAAGTAGTGCACTGATCAGACGACAATGACTACGAAGGAGGCACCAGCTTAGAAGTTGGCACCAAGGGCCAACCTTAAGCAGAAGAAATTCGAGCCCTAGCATAACCCTTTTGAGAAGCCCGAGAATGGCCACCCCGGAGGACCGACAAATCCGAAAGAGAACGGCAACTTGCCGAAGCCGTTTGCAAAAACTGAGTAACGCCCCCATCCGCAAACATCAACGGACAGAAGGGCAACAAAAATCTAAGAGCCAGTACCCAAGCGGATTCAAAGGAGAGAGCGAGGATGGCCAGGCAACACGCGAGGCGAGAGGCAAAAACAGAGACACCACCTCCTGGAGTATCGGCGCAAACAGCTTCAACAGCGCAGCCGACTCCCTGGCCGACGAGGTCAGTGCTGCAGATGATGGCCAGGCACTCTACTCCTCCACATCTTCCTTAAGTCAGTCCAAGGACAAGGAAGCACAGGGGTGAAAAGGCACACATTCAGGCGCTCAAAATCGCCACCCCCCCCCCCCATCCCCAAGTAAACTTGCAGAATGGGAGTTGCCTCTCGCCATTCAAGCGTGTGGGTTCGACAAAATCCATGCCACGTTCCCTGAGAAAATATAGGGCAGTCTGCCAACCAGGAAGACTGGAACCTCATAATGCATCCATACGGGGAAGAAGAACTGAACTCAAACGAAGTCGGATCCATCACAGGGGCAAAAGCCGGGTCACCCAGGAGGTAAGCAGTAAGTCTACTGAACCTCCTTAGGCGAGATGCAGGAGGCAGAAAACCTTCAGAAAGAGGGAGCCGGGAACCCAAGGGAACCTGGAACCGAACCCGGGGAAGAGCCGACCCCAAATCAAATTCGTACAGGGAAGGAGGATACGAAAATCCAACTCCCTGCAACAACAAACCCCAAGACAAGGGCACCAACACCCAAGCAGGATCAAAGGGGGTCAAAGAACCCTAGGATGACTTTCCCCAGCCCCGGGAGCCTCCGAATCAAGCCCCAGGGCAGAGCCGGCCTCCAAGCCTTCCTCCCCTGAAGAAAAGGCAGAGTCCAGGGAAAAGGCAGCAAAGAATGGGGCTTTGCTAGGAAGGCTCAGAAGCCTCGGCAGGAAGAACAAGCTCGAATGGGGCAGCTGCCGGAGCTGCCCGAGTCTCAACACCATCTAAACCCTGCCCAGACTCCGAAACCCTCACACAATGTTTGGGAGTTGGCAGCAGGGTGTAGGGGCAGCAGGCCGAACCACGCCCACCGGAGAAGGACCTGAAGGCGCGGACTGAAGCAAGGTCAAAGCGACTAACACCCCCAGGTCCCTAAAACCAAAATGAGGCAGCCCTGGAGCATCCTAGCAGGCAACCAACCTACCGTATTGCAAAACCTACACCTACTATGCAATGCGTATGCCGCCTGATGCCCAAGAACTGGGTAAACTGGAGCATTAGCTCCAGTTTACATTGGGCTTTACATTGGGTAAACTGGAGCATTAGCGGGGAACATGTCTCGCAAGACTCGAGGTCAAAGGTATCACCGACCCAACAGGCAGCATAACGGAGGCAAAACAGGCGAGCATCACCTCGATACAAGGGCAATGAACAGCCATCAAACTCACAAAACAAGATGGGACTCTGAGGACACATCCATTGGTTAACCAACCCTCGACAGTGTTTTCCAGGACCCGTAGGGGGCACTCCCAACTGGAAGCCCAGGCATCGGTGCTGCAAAGCCAGTCGAGCTCGAATGATAATGTCAAGATGTCAACAAAGAATGAACTGGGCAAACTGAACCCCTCTGAGGTATAAAAGAACAATGGCCTAGAGGAGGGCCACCAAAAATACCCTAGGCAGATGAATAGTCAAGCCAGGCAAACCACCACCATGCAGAAAAACAAAGAAAAGAAAAAACCCTGCAAAAGCATAACAACAGAGGAACAGAGAACACGGCTGCTGTTAGGTAGGTGAGCAGCGCAGCACCTTGCACTCCAACCAGCAACAACACTCCCTACCCAGAGCCAAAGGCTGCAAAACCCCAGCTGTCCCCAAGGGCGGGGTTAATGCTGAGCAGCAGGAACCCCTTCGGGAGTGTGATCCCGAAGGCCCTAGGGAAGGTAACTCAACAACCCAAGGGGTAGTACTTAAAGGGTGCTTAGGGAAAGTAGCCCTAAGCACATGCAGCCCCAGTACACTAAGTTTCTCCTGGCCACTGCACTACAAACAACAGGCAACACCACAAGGGCACAAATCCTGGCAGGAAACCGAGGCCAGAGTTGACAACTGCCCCAGACAGCTTTAGTTTATGAACTGGGGAGTGGGCTGCCAGTGCGGGGGTTAGGGGATTTCCCCTCCCCCTCCCGGGGGAGGAAGAGTTGCGTGGACAAGCAGCGCGGCGGTTTGATGACATTTGCTTGTTTCTTTTGGGGGAGTTCTGGTTCTCTGTTCGGTCTTGGGTTTGCAATTTCCTCAATTTCCGACCAAAAGTGGGGTTTGTTTTGGGACGCCTATCTTTCTGGGTGCCTAGCCTCGGTCCATGGCAGACAGGGAATACTCCCAAAAACAGTGCGGTTTTCTTAGGCCATTGCTCCCTGCACTACTCTGAGGGGGCCAGGTTCTGGCTCATGGTCCCCATTAGGCTGAACTTCATTAACTGAAGCCCCAGACTAATATAGCTAATATCAGTCCAATAACTCCAGGGAGCTGAAAGGGCTCCCCACAGAAAATAAGTGCCACAATCAATAATCGTGGAGAAGGCAATGGATTCTCATATAAAAATGACATTTTAGATCAGTGTTTGTATAGTGAAGTGTAGCCAAGATACTTACGAGTCACCATGGTATTAAGCATGCAACAGTGGGGAGTCGGCCAATAGAACTTCAGTATACACAGAAATCACCATAGCATGATGCATCAAATGCACAAATCCACAGGGGTCGTGATGAGGGCCACGCGCCACCATGTCATGGCGCAGTCGACTATGGCACGTCTGGGATCATCCCGGATGTAGGTTCAAACCCTCATCACGGCCCTTGTGGATTTGTTCAACTTCCGTATCTCGGCCCAACTCCCTTATAGAAGCCTAAAAATTCATCTAAAACCAAAATAACTAATAACTCTTAGAAATAATTACGAGATCACAAGTAGAGCATTAACTCGACCCTTGGTGAAGTACCCAACTACACTGATGCCAATCAAAAGAATCCTCGGGAAAAGCAGTTAAGTCAAACTCACCAAAATGTGCTGACACAACACACAAAAATATAGTAGGTACAGTACTTGGCATCAACAAACCTGGTGACATCGGTCAGAGGCTTCACTCGTTACAAAGCTGATGAACTCGCTCACACATTCTTGCACACATTCACGAGCATCCTTGGCAATCTGCTGGGCAAGAAATATTTTCTTTAAAAGCCAAGTTATATTTTTTAAAGTTGGCATCACATGCTATAAATTCTTAAAATCTAACCCAAACAATGTGCTGTAGAACATAAAAAAATCAGGTCTACTTTTTTCCAGACCCTTTCAGTTTATTATTATCTTTGTCAAGTTTGGTGTAGTTTAACTTACTGAAAATAATATAAAATATATTTTTGCATGGTTACACACACAAATAATACATAAAATATGGATTTATCTAGTGAAAAATACTATACAGAGTATCATATATATACAGTAGTAATAATTGTCCCTTTCTATGCATCACCTCTGTGTCCTCTGCACTAGCCGTTAACAGTCTTACAGGTGCAGGACCTACGAGACTCTTTGCTTACCAATAAAATGGGGCCCCTTGCTCACAAACAAGACAAGTTTAAAACACTAAAATCTACAAAACAAATTACCCCAATGCTAACCCCTCTGCCGATACCAGAGTCACCAAGGCAACAAGTCTACCCCACTTTCAAGGAAAGGTGCAACTACCACAAGAAAGAAGCAAGAGATATGATGGAGATGTACCAAGGTGATGCCATTACACTCCACTATATTTCTGGGAAGTCCCTTCAGTAGTTCCCCTCACACCACTTCATACAGGGATAATCTGAAAATACATAAGACAATAAAATAATGTACTGTAGAAACAAAATAATAATAAAGGCAGGACAGGACTTATCTGGAGGTAAGCCGAGATGTAATCCCAACCCAGAACACTGCCTAGTACCAAACACTGTTGATAAGACCAAGTGAATGTACAGGACATATTGGTCGGCAAATTCAATTAGAGCGCCACAAACACCCAGTCCTGATATTGGCTGTGAAAATGTTGAGACAAAAGCTGCGGGTGCAGCATAGTTCAGGATGCACAATGAAATCACAAAAGGGGGATAACATATATATCAATGAGGAAATCTTTAGGAGCAATGTGATTGACTAGAGCTTGCATACCGAGTCACCCAAGAAGATACTGTAGTTGGGGAACTAATCATTACCTGCAACAGTGTTGGCGGTACCATATAAAATTTTTATTTAGGTATCAATTTGATGCCTTCCAAGCTCCTTGTAAATTCAGCAGAACTTCAGGTTGTGTTGCTTTTAAGCTCATCATAGTCTAGTGGGTAATGCATGCATTTGGAGTGACCCAGGATGATGACAGTGGGTGGACGATATTTTCTTGAGCAAGAAAGAGGGGTGTCTTAAGACAAAGAAAATTATTAAGTAGCAATTAAGACGAACAATGAAGCATTCCGACATCATAGACCATGTAACTCTCCAACCAGTCTTTAGACCAAGTCCATTCTAACCAGCGGTTAACCCCAAAGAAACATTCATCAAATTTTAACATGCTGTGTATTTAAAATGTAAATTTTCTCAAAAATAAATTAATATTCTATATTAGCATATTGTGCATATTTAGGCATTGGTTTGATTAGGTTAGATGTTTAGGTTCCATTGGCGATTATTTGTATTTGTAGTACGGGTTACAAATACAGTGTGGGTTAAGCATTTACAACGTTGTGATTCAAACAAAAGTCGTCGAAGCACTCGTTCAAGAAGTGTTCAGACATCGTCACTTGCGAGGTGTGTGTAAAATGTTTTTCATTCATAAATAGAGGGTTTGGCAGGTGCATGGAATGACTTGGGGTCTTTGTTTAGAGGACGGGCTGAACTCTCACACACAATCATCCCAACAAGAATACTGCTTTGAACAAAGTCTTCCGGGAAGGGAGCCATTTAAAAAAATAAAAAAAACTTTATCAAGGAACCATTTCGGCTCCTAAGGAATACAAGATGCCGCAAGTGAAAGAAAGCTCAAGAGACCTTCACAAATGTTGAAGAGGCAAGATCAAATAAAAAGCTAACAGGTGAGGCTCCACCAAAGTCAAATGAAAAGAGTGGCATGAAAAGTTTTTCCACAAACAGTCACATCACAAACATCACAAACAGCCATCACAAACAGCCACTGACACAAAAGAACAGCTTAAAATGGTCCTAAAAACCCATAAGCTTAAATTGCCAAATTGCCAAGGCACTGGATGAGGGCAGCAAGAGAACAAGGTCTGGAAAAAAAAGGCTGAAGTGTCTATAAAGGAGCCAAAAAAAAAAAATGATGTGGCCCCAAAGCTCTCCAACTTAACTCACATTTAAATAACTTTCTGAACTGTAGGGAATAGATAAATACACCCTACAGTTCCAATTAAGGCAAACATTTTCTGCCATGATTACCTCATGATCTAGAAATGCAGCTAAATACACTAGCAGTTGCCAATTTCAAGTCAAGGCAAAATTATCCACAACAAGAAACTCGAAGGTCTTACACATCATACTAAACGAACTTGTTCACCTCCCACTAATTCAAAATCATCTAGAAGTGGCAAACACCACTTAAAAGAACATTCAAGTTGCCACATGAGAAACTCAAAATTGTCAGAAGCAAGTCCAAGCCCACGAGAGAGAGATGAAGTGGAACCTTCATTGTCGAGTCAGTGAACCAAAGAGGCAATTCAAATGAAGACAAAATGCGAGGCTCCACTGGAGAGAGATGCACTGGTGCACCATTCAAACTCCCTTTAACTCCCTCACTATACTGTGAACTTATTACAAGACTGGTAATCACAATTCTTGCAGTATGGGGCAATGGCTCAAGACAAATCTCCAAGTGAGACGTGATGCTACTGTACCACGTACAACTCTAGCAATGTAGCCAAGGGATACCATGCTACTGAACTCTGAAAACCATCTTCCACAGGCCTCACGGGGCACACATATTCTGTGATCAAAGGACCTGCAAAGCATAAACCGTCACAGGAAATGACACACAGCCCATAGCCATACCCATCCTGCTTCAAGTTGAAGCATCCCAGTAGTTGCTCAAGCTCTGGATGGAAGACAGTATCTGCTCATCACCAAGCATAGACAGTTGTCTAGATACAGCAAAGAAGCCTCTGGGTCATGCAGGTAATATAGACCAGCCCCAATTACTGGCACAATTAGGTAAGCACGAGCTAAAACCTCAAAATTTATGAGAAATCAAAAACAAGTAAGTATTCAGGAAATACAAGCCTTAGCTAGTAGCCAAGCATACCAACTGGGGCCAAAACTGAATGGCCATCTAAGCAGCCAGAACCCAAGACTACCTAAACCAATGCTATTGTATGACTATACAAGTCATTCTGAAAATCCTGGATGCCAAATTAAGCCATCCTCAAACTGAAGATGGATTCAAATGCAACAATAAACTCCCCCGAGTACTGAGAATGTCTCGTGCTTACTACTAAATTCAGCACGCTGTAAGTGCACTAATGACTAAGTTTACCTAAAGCCATTGGGGATATATAGATATAGACTTGTATATCTAAAGCCATTGGGGATATATAGATATAGACTTGTATATCTAAAGCCATTGGGGATATATAGATATAGACTTGTATATCTAAAGCCATTGGGGATATATAGATATAGACTTGTATATCTAAAGCCATTGGGGAAGGGAGAAGAGTGAAAATGAATATTTTAATTTGGGAAATGACTTAAGAAGTGCAAAGCATGGAGTCACTGTTACCCCATCAGCCTGTAAGGAGCTAGAGGCATTCATGGATTATTGTCCTGGTGAACTGCAGTACCGTAATGTATATCCTGCAGATATTCAGTTAGTGCCCCTTCTTCAGGACGTGCACTTTAATTGCCCTATTGTGATATTCTATATTCTTCAGAGGTAGACATTTTTCAATTATTTAATGTCCTTTTGAAAACAAACATCTGTGATTTTAAATATCTTCTCTACTTTATTCCATCTCCAATAATTCATCTGCTATTATATATTACCTGGCTATAGCAACTAAAACGATCCCCTTCTTTCAATGTTATAATTTAGTTATTCATAAAGGTTGTTAAAGAGGCAAGAAGAAGACAGATACGAAGTACTCAGATACGAACATCCAATAACTGGTTATAATTAATGAGTGGATTACCTAAGCAAGGAAATGAATTTAAGTGAAGCAAGTATTAAGCAAGTACAATGAGCTACAGTGGTGCAGCACACTAACACCAAGCAGGCCCAAGCACTGCTTGAGAGGATCTATTTTGGGCGAGGCTTCATGAACCTTCCTGAGGTAATTCTAAGCTGCACCGAGAATTCTCCAGTGTTGGGCTTCCACTAATGTCCAGGTGGGGTGGACTGAAAAAGACTGTGTCGGAAAGTAAAGATAAAGCTGACCTGGAGGTACTTCACCACATTCATGAAAGCAGGACAATGCTCGTGGGAGCTCTTTATCTACACAGCTTTTTTTTCATACGTCTTACCTTTCCAGTTTTTGGTATTCCTTTCTTCATTATCCTGGCTACGTTTGCAATTGGAAGGAAACGATCTTGTTCACGCAAAAGGTGAGGAACATCATCTTTATCTTCATCATCGTGCTGATGGCTATGAACACTGTGACCCTCTACCATGTACTGCTCTGAAGACAAGAATGACGCTCCAATATCATCTCCATCTGTACCTTCCATCTTTTCTCACAGGTAGTGATGGCAAATTGTATTCTGTTGAAATAAAATATGTGATATTGCTGTCCTGATTGGCAATAGGAAACATTTATATAAATAAAACTAATTCACACTAACATACTGACTGTATATTTTAATTTGGTATGCAGTTCCAAAAAAACCAGTGTTGAATGTAACGAAACACCATTTTCTGGGCGAGACCCGGAGGCTCCCCAGAGCTATACCAAGCTGATGTGTATATACTGTATTAGACTGCGGGAACAGTAAATCTATGGAGTTCTAGGCCTACCGGGTATTACGTTCCAGAACCTGGCCCACTCAGAGGAGCAATGGTCTATAAACACCCCCATGAAGTTGGAAGCAGTCTATGACTGCCATCTACCAGGTCAGCTACTCAGAAAGGTAAGAGTCCCAAAACAAACTACAGTTGGTTAAAAATTGCAAACCGAAAACTAGCAGGCAGAATTCCTCAATCAGAAAACAAGCATAATGTTACTACAGCTGCCATGCAGCGTGTATGCGCCGCCCCCCCTCCCCGGGAGGGGGAAGGGGTAGCCTCAGACCTCCCGTGCCGTCTATCCAACCCCAGTTCAGAGGTTGAATATCAAAAACGCGAAAGACCGCCAACCGCAGAGGGAGGGAGGGATGCTGGGGAGCCTCCAGGTCTCATCCAGTTCATTGATGTTCATTATATTCAATGCTGATTTTCTGTGGAGAGCCCCTTCGGCTCCGCTGAACAGAACTGGCTGCTATGCATATTATAAGACGGCTGCATAGTACCTTGTGCTCCTGCCAGTGACAATACTACCACCTACCCAAGGCCAAACGGTAGTAGGAAAAACCCCAGCTGACCCCAAGGGCGGGCAATCACCGAGCCACAAAAGAACCCTGTGGAGGCAGTCCCCCCAACAGTTTGTGGAAGGTAACCTCAAACTGCAAGGGCAGTACTTACAGGGCACTTTGGGAAGGTAACCCTAGGCGCATGCAGCTCCAGTACTTCTTAAATTACACCTGGCTCCCACACCATCACGCCATAGTACAACACCACAATCCACAGCACTGCTCAAGGACTGGAGCCAGAATCGATCGACCGCCACACAACACAACAGCCTCAGAACTGGGGTTGGATAGCCAGTGCGGGAGGTCTGGGGCTCCCCCCCTCCCTGGGAGGGGGAGCCGAGCAGACCACAGCGCTGCAGCTGTGGTAACGTCATGCTTGCGTGCTTGTTTTCCGATTGGGGAGTTCTGTCTGCTCATTCAGCTTTCGGTTTGCAAATTTTAACCATCTGTAGTTTTTAGGATTCCTACCTTTCTGGATGAATGACCTGGTAGATGGCAGACAGACTGCTTTCAACATACTTGGGGGTGTCTATAGACCTCTGCTCCTCAGCCCAAAAAAATTAAGCCAAAATATAATTATTCTCTCAAAACTAAATATTTTTCACTTGTCCTATTACTTTTCTGTCAAGAAAATACAATAATCTTTCACATTGGTTAGTGTTGTGGCTTACAACCTGCCTCTATCATTTGATCATGTTTTTGAGGACTTTCTGGAAGGCAAGTTAATCATCAGAAGGAAGCATCAAGCCACCATGAATATATTGACTAAAAAAACAGATCTTTCTGGAAATGAAAACTTACATAAAGTTTGATTATTAGTTTTTTGAATATCAACACAACCACAATTGTGTGGATATTAAGACATTCCTCAAGTTATTCTCCAAAAGATCACAAGTAATTTTCAATCATGGCCAACTTTTCAAAAATGATAGAACATTCAACATATAACAAGAATAATCACAAAAACTGAAAAAATGGAATGTTTATTTAATTTTCCTAGTGCATATCTACGCACAACACAGTATATCAACCTAACATTTTAGGGATCATAGTACCTATGAAGGTACTCAAAACTATATATGGAAGGGAAGGGAACTACAGTGGCACCTCTCAAGGGGGGTAGAAATAGCCTAAGCTACTCTATCCCTTTGAGATGTATTTATTGCTTATCTCAATAAACATACTTGAACTTGAAGTGGCACCTCGATTTAGGATTGCCCCGACTTACGGTAATTTCGAGTTACGATGTAAATCTGATCGAAAAATGCGACTCGACATACAATTTTGTCGTCTACTAATGATATTTGTTGGTACACGTTTGGATCGACCGAGCACGTGGTTCCCGGTCACGCGGGCCAACCTGCCTCAGTTTACTACAGCTGCCCGCTTAGTGACGATCACGCCTATAAGAAATTCCGTTTTTGTGGCGATTTTTTGCTTTTTGAACATAAGAGTAATTATTATATATCATGCCATGAGTCCCAGGAAAGTCAGTGGTAAGGCTCAACATATGAGATCCCATGCAAGAAAGACCATAGAGCAGAAACAATAGATCATTCGTAAATATGAAGATGGTAATGCGGGTTGTTGAACTAGCTAGGCAGTACAACAAATCTCAGTCAACGATATCCACCATGCTGGCTAAGAAAAAAGACATTACAAGTGCTAAAAAGGCAAAAGGTGTAGCAATAATCACGAAACATAGAACACAAACACTTGAGGATGTTGAACAGTAATTATTAATTTGGATACACAGCAAGGAGTTAGCGGGTGATAGTCTTTCAGAGGCCATCATTTGTGAAAAAGCAAGAAAATTGCATGAAGACCTTTTAAAGAAAACCCCTGGAACGAGTGATGCAAATGCGAAAGAGTTTAAGGGGAACAGGGGAGGTTTGAGAAATTTAGAAAAAGAAGTGGCATTCATAGTGTTCCGAGTGTTGTGTGTTGCGAACTGGTGGAGGAACACAGCAAAGAACTGACCAAAATTCACAAGGAGCAGCAACAAGAGACAGCTGAGGAAATTTCTTCAGGGGAGGAGGAGACAGTACAGAATGTCCCTTCCTCATTAATTAAGAAAATGTGTGCATGGGAAGAATTACAAACTTTTGCTGAAACGACTCGCCCAAATCACGGTGCAGTAGGCCGTTGCCTTAACCTTTTTAATGACACTGTGATGCCTCACTACAGATAAAAATTAAAACACACGGAAAAACAAAAATATCTGGAAAGGTTTTTAGCGAGACAAACAAGCAGTGAATCACAACCAGGTCCTAGTGGTATGCAGGCAAAACGTAAGAGTGTACCCCAGAGAAGTCATCACTGCCGGATGTTATAATGGCAAAGGACTCCCCTTCCAAACAGTAACACCTCTCCTCCTCCCCCCCTCACCATCTTCCATACGCATCACGAGTCCTCCATAAACGTAAAATAAACATATATACTGTATTGTAGTTAGAAAATCATTGTATTCAGTATAAAATGTATTTGTAAGTTAATATTTTGGTGGGGAACAATTTAATTCAATTTCCTTTATTTCTTATGGGAAGAATCGCTTCGAATTACAATATTTTGACTTATGATCCGTCTCTGGGAATGGACTACCATCGTAAGTCGAGACCCCACTGTATCGGGAGAAAGCACCAAGCCATTTCGACTATATAACACACAGAAGGGGTCAGGATAAGGATTTGGGATGGGACAGGGGAAGAAAGAATATATATATACACATATATAATATATATATAATTTTTAATTCCTATTTAAGAGCATACTTATTCCCATTTTCAAACTAATTAATCTACTGTAATCTCTAAATTATCTGCATATATCAAAATACAAAATCTTTCTAGTAAGCATCAGAGAGAATCTTATGGATAAGAATATAGAAGACAACAAGGGCAACAGTGAAGGCACTGCGGCTGTGTACAATGGTCAGCCTTCACACTCTCAAGGTAATCACAAGAAATGGTGGCTTCACCTTGGACTGGTGACGGTGATCGAGCCCAGTGCCATCACCAGGCTGCCAGGGCCCCATTACCAGGTCATCAGGGCCCATCACCAGGCTGCCAGGGCCCATCACCAGGCTGCCAGGGCCCATCACCAGGCTGCCAGGGCCCATCACCAGGTCATTAGGGCCCATCACCAGGTCATTTGGGCCCATCACCAGGTCATTTGGGCCCATCACCAGGCTGCCAGGGCCCATCACCAGGCTGCCAGGGCCCATCACCAGGTCATCTGGGCCCATCACCAGGTCATCTGGGCCAATCGCAACGGCCCATCAACAAGTCATCAGGGCCCGTCACCAGGTCCCATCACCAAGTCATCATGGCCAATCACCAGATCGCCAGGGCCCATCATCAGGTCGCCAGGAGCCCATCATCAGGTCACCAGGGCCCATCATCAGGTCACCAGGGCCCATCACCAGGTCATCAGAGCCAATCACCAGGGCCCATCACCAGGCCGCCAGTGGCCATGGCTTCATCGCCCTCCTCCTCTCACCACCAATTTTAGGCCCTCATGCAAAATACTTTCAGTCCGCCATTTCATCTCGCTTTTCAGGCGCGGTGCGGCGTGTCGGGGGCCGCCCACAGCACGCCCGCGGCACACCGCACGCCGCCCATCCTCCTCTAATGGGCACTGAGTGAAGATTGGCAGATAATTATTGGCGCCAAACATGAAAAGTTACCTGAGATTGGACGAAATAACGGCGACTACAGATTGGTCAGAAGCGGCCACTCACAGCGCGCCGGGCCGTAAACAAACCATCATTGGCTGTTACCTCTGCCTCCCCGCCCTCCAGGGCTCTCCATTGGTTATTTTCACACTCAAACCGTATTCCGCCGTTAAACGGTAATTTCCCACCGTTAACCAGTAACGAACTTACCACACGCGCGGGAAATTAAAGGTCGTCATTTATAGTTTTATATCTGCGGAGTTGAGTCACCAGAACAGCAGTGTTACCGAGAGCTTGATAATTATCGTACTGCGGCCGACGGAGAACTGCGTAAGATGATAACTCAACGTTCTGCACATAACAAAAAGTGCTTCTTCTTCCATTTTTTTTTAATATTTTTGCCTCGAGGGGCGAATTTATTAGACAGCGTCACTCATCCTGTGTGTGAACATACGTCCAATAGCATGTACAATACCCCACAATAGGAAGAAAACCCGCTTATCTAATAAATTTATATTCGAAATATATATTATGAAGATTTTTTTGTTTGTATTAATATATTTGTTACATCTGTATTTGTGCAGCTACCCTAGACTATATGAAGGGGTACTTCATATAGTCTAGGGTAGTAAGAAGTGTGTCAAAAAGCTAGCTACGTGATGCTAAAAATTCCGCATCACACAGGATGGTTAGTCATACAGAGGCACGTGATAAGTAGTCTGCACTGACTGACTCTGGGTTCGTTATGAGGATATCATCAACACAAGAGTGAATAAGGTAGCAGTGATACTAAAAGTCCCCATCTCGCAGGATGGTTAGTCATACAGGGCCATATGTTTAGTAGCCTGCACTGGCAAATTTTGGGTGCACTATGAGGATATCTTGAAGAACACGAGAGTGAATAAAGCAATTGCAAAGCTCCAGGTACCTCATGCCAACGGGTCTGAAAGTTCTAATAACCGGACATTCGGTGGCGTAGTGTGGGAGATCATGCCATTGTTCCTGCTCACAGAGTTTGCACCTGGAGTGCTCAGGATTGGAAGATCCGTCACCTGTAACCACCTGCCACAGGTAACGGTAACCCAACCTGATCCTGGCAACCACTATGTCGCACAGTCTGGTGGACGTTTTGTGCTGCCCATAGATAGTTTCAGATCTGAACAAATCATAGCTTTTAATGATGGCAATTATTATGAAATATTAATTAAAGTTTAAGGTGAATCGGCTCATAAATGCTCTTTTTATATTAGCACGACAAAAATAGTCATAATATTTAATCTCATTTATGTGATAAGCCTGAAATTGAGTTTGACAGTCCCTCGATCATCGCCCCTCAATCAACAACAAATTGAGTGGGATGTGGGCATTACATAAGAACATAAGAACAAAGGTAACTGCAGAAGGCCTATTGGCCCATACGAGGCAGCTCCTATTCTATAACCACCCAATCCCACTCATATACTTGTCCAACCCGTGCTTGAAACAATCGAGGGACCCCACCTCCACAATGTTACGCGGCAATTGGTTCCACAAATCAACAACCCTGTTACTGAACCAGTATTTACCCAAGTCTTTCCTAAATCTAAACTTATCCAATTTATATCCATTGTTTCGTGTTCTGTCCTGTGTTGATACTTTTAATACCCTATTAATATCCCCCCGGTTATGTCCATTCATCCACTTGTAAACCTCTATCATGTCACCCCTAACTCTTCGCCTTTCCAGTGAATGCAACTTAAGCTTTGTTAATCTTTCTTCATATGAAAGATTTCTAATTTGGGGAATTAACTTAGTCATCCTACGCTGGACACGTTCAAGTGAATTTATATCCATTCTATAATATGGCGACCAAAACTGAACTGCATAATCTAAATGGGGCCTAACTAGAGCAAGATATAGCTTGAGAACCACACCAGGTGTCTTGTTACTAACGCTGCGATTAATAAATCCAAGTGTCCGATTTGCCTTATAGAGAAATAAATGTACAAAATTTATGTACATTCAAATCTCTGTTGTAAAAGCCGCAATATTTCAAGAATTTGGAGATGGCAGAAGAACAGCAATGACACTCAAAAGTCAGAAAGCGCGAGTATAAAAAGCTGTGATATGTTTAGAATCGAGAATTATATGAACGGGCAGCACAAAACATCCACCAGACAGTGTGACATTGTGATTGCCTGACTAAGGCTGGGGTATCGATACATATGGCAGGTGGCTGCAGGTAATGAATCCCACAATGGTGAACATTCCAATTGTAAACTATGTGAACAAGAGCTAGGATATACTCTCCAACACTGTATCTGTTATCAATGATTTCAGACCAAATGGTATGAGGTACTTTGAGCGTTGTTACTACTTCATACACACGAATATTGGAGGATATTCTTGTGCTGCATCCTGATTTTGATAGTGCAGACTAACATGAGCCTCGCATTTCATGCTCTCTCCTGGTTCCATGTATGACTAATAGACTAGTAAGACTAGTAAGAATAACAGACTAGGGCAGCAGCACATTGCTGTGTACAAGGGAACAATAACCTAAGCTTGTTAACAAACAAATAAACAGGCATACAGAGCATGATTATTTTTATTTATAAGCTTGGGTACAAAGCAATATACTGCTACCCTGTTTTATATGATGGATTATAGAGTATTGATCAACAGTATGATATATATAGCTTAGAGACTTATTAATAATAATTTATGTTTGTTTTAATTCATTGTGCAAGGGACAGGCAGCCTCTGCATATACATAAGGCTTACATCGAGGACCCCCACCAAGGCAGAAATACTGACTCTCCCCAGGATGAAACACCACCACAAGCTGGCTAGCTCCCAGGTACCTATTTACTGTTTGGTGGACAGAGGCATTAGGTAATAGGAAAAGTGCCCACCACCTTCCTTCGGATCTTCCTTTACTCTGTTTATGGGTGCCGGCTTTGAATCTCACACGAGGCTTCACGGGACATAGAGAAGAATCAGCATTTTGGATGTCTTTCACAAAGATGAGGCGGTCATACATTCTTCTCAACGTCCCATGAAGCCCAGTGTGAGATACTCCAAGCCGCCACCCATAAGCAGGGTAAACGAAGATCCGAAGAAAGGCAAGATCGTACAGCAAGAACAAGGAAGAAACAGTGGAAAGACGACAGCCTCCGTGACCAACATTTGGGACAAAGGCACGGCGACCATTAAGGATAGCATAGTTGATATCAAAGCCACTATGGAAACCACTTTCCTAGTGGGAAACGACGCCGACAAAGTGTACCCTGGTGGTGATGAGGTGCAGGACAGCGGGGTGGACTCTGCCGTCGGTACACACATCTTGGAATACCTCAAAGTTGGACAAGAGGATTAAAGCTCTAGAAAAATTAGCTATGGCAAACAGATGGAGTGTAGAGAGGAGTGAAACAGAAGGAAGAAAGTAAGGAAGAGGATAGCGTATCACGGATGAAAGTCTCAGGAAAATTAACCACCTACTAATGATAGCAGTGTTCAACCCAATGTGATGGAAAATGTTGACGAAGAGGCTCAGAAAAAAATGGTATACAACAAAACAATTTCAAGAGATGATGTCGCTTATCAAATCAATAACCGCAGCAAAGATAAGAGTGTGAGAACATAGAGGGAAACATGACTACATCTGCGTTGTGTTCCTCTCATGTTGGTGTTAATTGTTTCTTTTCACATACAAAACACATTCTTGAGAGACATCATGCTTTGTAGCATTAGAACATAAGGATCCTATTATGCTTTCACAAGCATTATTAATTTCTTTCCACCTTTTGAAGTGAGATAATTGATTAATTAGCTCCCTCGCCTCTCATTAATCTAATCATTTAAAAATATACAAGTGTTCTTATATTCTTGTAAAGTCACCAGCACGTATAGCGTTTCGGGCAGGTCCTTAATCCTAATTTTCCCCGGAATACGACCCGCCAAATCGTTTAACAGCCAGGTACCCATTCACTGCTGGGTGAACAGAGGCTTCAGTTAAGGATTGCGCCTAGTCAATCCTCTGACCAGGATACGAACCCAGGCCAAATTGCTCGCGAAGTGCAGGGCGATTATTATACCAATGTGCGACGGGGACTGCGCAATCACCGTAGCTTCATTTATAGCTGAAATTATATCCCCAATACTTTGTAAGTTCAATCATATCATCATTATCTCAGTATTAGTATTTCTTGAGCCATGATAATCTTGGGATTATTCTAATGGCTTCTTTTTTTTCCTTCTCCAACAGTCTGCCTTTTCCAGGGCAAGACATGACAGGGGCAGCATAATCAACAAGAGATCTCACAGTGTCATGTGATTACCACTGGAATGTGAAATGTAAAATATGATTAATAATTGTGTACTGTATGAGTCTGTGAGCCCCTGGAGGGACCTGATACTGACGAGGGCAGACATAACCTACCTACCCTATCCTTTTGAGATGTATTTCCTTGTTCTCAATAAACTTACTTGAACCTGAACTTGGTGCGTTTCCTATCACCCAATGAACCTGTTCACCTGACAGTATATAAGTACCCAGGAGTTAGCGTGTTCTGGGATTGCATTCTGGGAAGGGTCAGTAATTTGATCGAAGCCGTAAATGTCAAAATTCTACTGAACTTTATCAAATACAGCTTGAAAAAAATCATCAGAACAAATGGAGGGGAAATTTGCAGACCCCTCCGATAAATTCAGATAAATCCATTACGTCTATGAGGGACTAAGAAGTGTGTGGAGAGTACGTGAGTTGTGCGGAGCGTACGACGTGTGTGTGGGCAGGCGCCAGGCAGCGGCCGGCGCGCAGGAGGGAACAGCCGCCCTGACCGATGTCCATATCAGTATTTAGACGTGGAAAGCCAAACTATCCTGCCATTACCGTCACTCTAATTTCGTCGATAGTGATATACAGTTTATACGCTAATTGTCATTGCGTAATTTTTGCTATTATGAAATAAATAATTTTAGTAAACATGAAAGTCTGTTTTGCTTCGATACGAAACATTTTGAAATAATCAAATGCACCTGTACAAATGACAAGAGAATATTTCTTAACTCTATTTCAAAATAAATTAATATACGTAAATAAATGATAACCTTCAGATTCTCTGTACTCTGCTATCATTAACGAAGGGAGAATGACTACATTTATATACCAATTATGAATTATATACAACAGCTTTCTGTCAAATAATCCTTGACAAACAAAAAAATAAACAACACATTAAATTAAAAAATAATTGCTATAATATTTTCACACAAATACAGAAAATCTTATTTAATGATTTTTTTATTATTATTAAAAGACTTAGGTATACACAGCAATGTGCTGCTACCCTATTCTATATGAAAAATTACAGTGTAGATAAAAAACTAACTATAAGTTTATCTAATATTCCCATCTCACAGGATGGTTAGTCATACATGGAGTCAGGGGAGAAAATACTTGCCTCAGTACAAAAACAAATCAATTCTGACTAAAACACAGGAGAGAACATGAAATGTAAGATTTCCTGAAATAGCCTCCACTAGCAAAATCTGGGTACAGCACATGAATATCTTCCAATATTCCTGAGTGTATGAAGTAATTACAGAGCTCAAAATACGTCATACCATTTGGTCTGAAGTCTCCTATAACAGGGCAATCACATATTAGTGTTGGAGAGTATGTCCCAGCTCTTGTTCACATAGTTTACAATTGGAATGTTCATCATTGGACCTGCAACCACCTACCATAGATACTGATATCCCAGCCTAATTCTGACAATTACAATGTCACATTGTCTAGTGGATGTTTTATGATGCCCGTACATATAATTCTCAGTTCTAAACATGTCATAGCTCTTTATACTCGTGCTTTCTGGCCTTTGTGTATCAGTGAACTGCTCTTCCGTTCTCCCTAATTTCCTGGAATATTGCGTCTTTTACAGCAGAGATTGGACTGCCCATGTCCTAGTCAATTTCAGGCTTATCACATGCAGTTTTAGCTGCCTTGTCTGTGTCATCATGCTGGACAACACCTATGTAAGATGGTATTCATACAAATGAGACTCTGAAACTGTTGACCAGACCTCACACTAGAAAGTGAAGGGACGACGACGTTTCGGTCCGTCCTGGACCATTCTCAAGTCGAGACTCTCAAACTCTTGCTCTTTGCAGTGATAATGTTGTTTTATAATGGATGTTACAACAATCCCAGTATCTATTTTGCATGTTGGGGTTTTAAGGGCCTGAAGAGCTGACTTTGAATCACATAAAATTACTCCTCCACTGTTCTTCAGTGCGTTACACTGTTCTTCAGTGCGTTACACTGTTCTTCAGTGCGTTACACTGTTCTTCAGTGCGTTACACTGTTCTTCAGTGCGTTACACTGTTCTTCAGTGCGTTACACTGTTCTTCAGTGCGTTACACTGTTCTTCAGTGCGTTACACTGTTCTTCAGTGCGTTACACTGTTCTTCAGTGCGTTACACTGTTCTTCAGTGCGTTAGTGACATTTGAGCAGACCCATCAGCGTAACCAATGCTCGTGAGGCCGTAAGTTATTTATAAAGGAATCAATGGTCACAATATTTTGTGATTCAATGTCTACTCTTCAAGCAATCGAAAACTTCTCCTGGAAGATCGACAGCAAGAACCTCATACTACCAGTTATAAATGACCTAATTGCTGCACAGAGTAAAGGGTCTCGAATTCCTTTTGTATGGATACCTTCACACATAAATATAACCTATCATAATGAGATAGACACTGCAGCCAAATTAGTGTGCAACAAATTGGATCAATCGACTTGAGAATGGTCCAGGACGGACCGAAACGTCGTCGTCCCTTCAATTTCTAGTGTGTGGTCTGGTCAACAAAAGATGAAGTTGAATTAGATCTAGGTATCCCCATCTCTGCTGTCAAAACTCTATTGGTCCGAACACTCAGGTCTGATAGAAAAGAAATTACTGACTCCCAACGACCTGAAAATACTAGTATAAAAAGCTATGATTTGTTCAGATCTGAAACCTATATCTATGGGCAGCACAAAACGACACAGTGGTTGCAAGGATCAGGTTGGGTTACCGTTACCTGTGGCAGGTGGCTACAGGTGACGGATCTCCCAATCCTGAGCACTCCAGGTGCAAACTCTGTGAGCAGGAACTGCGGCATGATCTCCCACACTACGCCACCGAATGCCCAGTTATTAGACCTTTCAGACCAGTTAGCATGAGGTACCTGGAGCTTTGCAATTACTTTATTCACTTTCGTATTCTTCAAGATATCCTCATATTGCACCCAAAATTTGCCACTGCAGGCTACTAAATATATGGTCCTGTATGACTAACGATCCTGCGTGATGGGGACTTTTATTACTACTATATCTTGCTCTGGTTAGGCCCCATTTAGATTATGCATTTCAGTTTTGGTCGCCGTACTATAGAATGGATATAAATTCACTTGAACGTGTCCAGCGTAGGATGACTAAGTTAATTCCCCAAATTAGAAATCTTTCATATGAAGAAAGATTAACAAAGCTTAAATTGCATTCACTGGAAAGGCGAAGAGTTAGGGGTGACATGATAGAGGTTTACAAGTGGATGAATGTAATGCAGGGGGTAATGATGTTGGGCGAGTTAGGAGTGAGGAACTAATACAGAGATTCAAGACAGCAATAGAATTAGTTAGGAGCAAGGGAGGAATCCCGATCATATGTGGCATTCTTCCGAGAAAGGGAGTGGGAAATGAATGGATGTCGAGGGCAATTGGTGTCAATTGCCGGCTGGAAAGATATTGCAAATCAAATGCAATATCTTTCATAGACAACTGGGAACACTTCTATGGAAGAAATGAAATGTATGCTCGGGATGGGGTGCATCTATTGAGGGCTGGGGTTGTTGCTGTTGCGAACTCGTTGGAACCACTTGTTAGAGGTGTTTGTTTGGGTTTAAACTGTTAGTAGATAGAGGTATGGGAATTGATTTGGAGGAAGGAGGTAATAAACGTATGTGTTTGGGGGAGAATGAAATTGGCAAAATGATCAGAGAAAGAGAAGGGCCTCAAAATAACAATTCACTTAGGGTATATTACACTAACAGTAGAAGTCTAAGAAATAAAATAAACGAATTAAATGCTCTTGTCTGCACAGAAAAAAAGAGATATTATCGCGCTTACCGAAACGTGGATGAATGTAGAAAATAGAGAACTATTAGCTGAATATCAAATAAATGGATTTAAACTATTTCACACAGATAGATATATTTTAGAAGAGGAGGGGGAGTAGCCATATACGTTAGGGACAATTTGAAATGTAATTTCAAAGAGGGATTGATTGATGAAGATTAAGCCACCCAAAAGGTGGCACGGGCATGAATAGCCCGTAAGTGGTGGCCCTTTTGAGCCATTACCAGTATCAAGAGCTGATACTGGAGATCTGTGGAGGTGCGAATGCACCCTGCATGACGGGAGATGTCTCCTTTGTGAATGTGTAAAGATGAAGCCACCCAAAAGGTGGCACGGGCATGAATAGCTCGTAAGTGGTGGCCCTTTTGAGCCATCACCAGTATCAATAGATGATACTGGAGATCTGTGGAGGTGCGACTGCACCTTGCGTGACGGGAGATGTCTCCCGTGATTTAAACAGATTGAATTGATTGATGAAGATTAAGCCACCCAAGAGGTGGCACGGGCATGAATAGCCCGTAAGTGGTGGCCCTTTTGAGCCATTACCAGTATCAAGAGCTCATACTGGAGATCTGTGGAGGCGCGACTGCACCCTGCGTGACGGGAGATGTTTCCCGGACCAAGTGGTGACCAGATGGTCTAGGGAACAGTGATCATAAAGAAATCAGATTTAGCATAGAATGGAATAGATCTGTAGGAGAAAATTCTGTTAAAGTACCTGTGCAGGCGATGAGTCACAATAACGTGGCTGAAGTATGTTGACAAGACCACACACTAGAAGGTGAAGGGACGACGACGTTTCGGTCCGTCGTGGACTATTCTCAAGTCGATTGTGATGAGGAGATTGATTGATTGATAAAGATTAAGCCACCCAAGAGGTGGCACGGGCATGAATAGCCCGTAAGTAGTATGATGAGGAGGTAGAGACAGGCAATAAATAGGCAAGAGAGAGCTGAGGAGGAAAGTAAGGTGTAGGGGATAGTAGTAATAATGAGAACTGCAGAAGGCCTATTGGCCCATACGAGGCAGCTCCTATTATAACCACCGAAGGAGATAGTAATAGGAAAAAGAAGAGGATAGTTATCTTGAGGTTATCTTGAGATGATTTCGGGGCTTTAGTGTCCCCGCGGCCCGGTCCTCGACCAGGCCTCCACCCCCAGGAAGCAGCCCGTGACAGCTGACTAACACCCAGGTACCTATTTTACTGCTAGGTAACAGGGGCATAGGGTGAAAGAAACTTTGCCCAGTGTTTCTCGCCGGCGCCTGGGATCGAACCCAGGACCACAGGATCACAAGTCCCGCGTGCTGTCCGCTCGGCCGACCGGCTCCCTTAAAACCGGCTCCCTAGTGGTGACTAAATGGTGTTGCTATGAAGAGTTCTGGGGATATTTATAAGGTGCCGGGCCTGGCAGTCGACCAGAGACCTCGTGAACATCATGTACAACATTCACACATTTGACATTAATATCAATGTGCTTCTCAGCAAGTGTTTTTGACGTTTCAGTCTTTCTTAAGCCTAAGCTGCAATTCGCTTAATATTTCATAGTTAATATTTTTTAATTAATTCATTGTGTTGGGGGACATGAAGCCAGCGGGTGTTATCCCGGTATCCCGGTTCGTACTCGACGTACAATCGAGAATCCCGGGCGGGACAGAAATGGCTGGGCACATTTCCTTTCACCTAATGCCTCTATTCCCCTAGCAGTAAGTAGGTACTCAGGAGTTAGTCAGTTTGTTGCGGAGTCGCATCCTGGGCGGGGTCAGTAATTCGACCTGAGGGGGGGGGGGGAACCTCGTTAAAAGCCAAACAAGTATGAATACACTCAGGCTTGGACAATTTCAGAAACCTGTGTCACCATATGGGACTGGTGGTTAATGAAGACAAAACTAAGTTTGAATGTAGAAGTCGGAGGCCCATTATATTGAAAATAAACGGTAAAAATATACAGAGTTAATATATATAAATATAAATATTTAGGCATATATGTTGGATATACCCATGAGAGTTTGGAAGCTGAGATGACTGTTGGGTCAATGTCGGAAGAGATTACAACCTCTGAAGGCCTTGGCATGCTGTGGAAAGGGAGTGGGAGTCCCTGTGCTACGAATGTTATGCTTGAGTACTGTAAGATCTCTTATTGATTATGCTGCACCTGTCATATCTTGTTTTGGTAAAGGTAGGATGGGCAAGTTGGAGAAGGTACAAAATGAAGCCATGAGAATTATCTTAGGATGCCCAAGAAATGCTATGATTGAGATAATGAGGATGGAGTTGAATCTGCAGAGTATTGGGGATAGAATTGTAGAGATAAATGTAGCCTCTGCCATTAGATTAATGAGAGGTGGGGGAGCTAATGAATTAATCCTCTCGGTTCAAAAGGTGGGAAGTAGTGAACAGTGTATGATGAAGAAGTGAGTATATATGAATAACTTATGTTCTAATGTTATAAAGTATGATGTTATTACAGAGTGTGTTGCTGTGCCCAAGAGAAAATTCACACCACCATGGGAGGATTGTAATGTAGATGTAGTAATTACTCCCTTGCATAAGAAAAAAAGTATGTATGAAATAGGAGAGCTGAGGGCAACATATGATTGTATAATTAGAAAACTGCCTACGGAAAACACTCTACATGTATATTGTGATGGGTCAGTAGTTAGGGATGGGAAGGCAGGATGTGGAGTCTTGATCAGGGAGTACACTGACATCGGCACTGTAGATACTGTTATTGGACGCCGCTTAACTGACAATGTCTCTTCAACGCAGGCTGAACTCAAAGGTGTATTAGCAGGATTACAGGAAGTAGTCAAATGTGGTAAAAATGCTTGCTTCTTTATTGACAGCAGAGGAGCGTTAGAGTCTTTAAATAGCAGACGCCCAGTATACCAGAATACGTATTGTGATAGAGTGTAGAGAGAATATTAAGAAATTAGAAAAAACTGAGTATAAAGTAAGATTCATGTGGATCCCTTCACATGTGGGAATACTGTTGAATGAGGTAGTTGATGACATAGTAAAGAGAGCCACTGAAAAAACTCTTGTTGATGTTGTATGTCAGTTAACCTTGAAACAAATAAAAACAAGAATCAAGATGATCCAAGAGGGTGAAGAAATGGTAAAGAGAATGGCAATGGTGGACAGTAGTAACACACTTAAGAATTATTTAATAATAAATACAAATTCGTCCTTCACCTATGGTAAAGGAAAGGCTACTTGGAAGGATTCAATTTACATGAGATTAAGATTAGAATACAAATTTATCTGGCAATACGGTGTTGATGTCAGTGAAAAAGATAAGGAGTGTAAATTATGTAGTATGCCGCACGCCCACACTTTAGAACATTATGTATTAGTGTCAACTTATTGATAACTATAGAAATAAGGAAATAAATAGTGTACCACATCAAATTGTTTGGATGTGTGATAATGGTATGATAGACAGTATACTTAGGAGCTACAAGAATTTTGCCCCAAGAGTGTAACAATTATATGCTGTACTTACTATATTAACCTGCAATGTTAAATGGGATTCTTGTAATGTTAATTGTCTATTTGTACTCACTGAATTTGTGCGCCCCTTGAGGGACTTGAAGTAGAGGGGGGGTAGAAATAGCCTAAGCTACTCTATCCCTTTTAGATATATTTCTTTCTTGTCTCAATAAACATACTTGAACTTGAACACTCAGGCTTCCTGTCCCCCAACACAGTGTATTATACACGTTAGGCTTTTATCGAGCTCCCCCCCCCCCCAACCCCCCGACCTTCCCCAAAAGGTCGCATTACTGACCCCACAAAGGATGCGACCCCACAACAGGCTGTCTAACCTTCCAATCATTCCATTCCACTTTATAAGCTGACTAACTCCTGAGTACCTACTCACTGCAAGGTGAACAGGTGCATTAGGTATTAAATAAATCAACACAAGAGCACTAACATTGGATATAATATTTTTAAGTTTAGAATTAGGAAAGACCTGGGTAAATACCAACTTGGAAACTGCGTTGAAGATTTGTCCAAGCGATTACCGAGTAACGTAATAGTGGGGAGGGGGGGGGGACACCTCATTGTTTCAAGCGTAGGCTAGACATATATGTGAATACACATAAAAATCACAATAACGTGATTTTTCAAATGAATAAATCCACAAGGGCTTGTATTCGAACCCTCATCACGGCCCTAGTGGATTTGTTCATATATGTGAGTGCTTGGATCGATATATATATATATATATATATATATATATATATATATATATATATATATATATATATATATATATATATATACATATAATATATATAAAGAAGGTACATTGGGTTTATGAGAGTACATAGCCTTGATTTTTTACATTCTTGTAAAGCCGCTATTATGCATAGCGTTTCGGGCAGATCCTTAATCTAACAGATAATATTAAGTAGGTACTTTGTAGCAACATTGAAAAATGTTAATAGGCAAATTGTAAGAAAATTTGAAGAAAAGTAGTAGGTACATTATAGTAAAGTTTGAGGATTATTAACAGGTACATTGTAGCATAATTTGAGGATTATTTCTAGGTACATTGTAATAAAATTTGAGGATTATTTCTAGGTACATTGTAATAAAATTTGAGGATTATTTCTAGGTACATTGTAATAAAATTTGAGGATTATTTCTAGGTACATTGTAATAAAATTTGAGGATTATTTCTAGGTACATTGTAATAAAATTTGAGGATTATTTCTAGGTACATTGTAATAAAATTTGCGTTGAGCATAACCATGAAATAAGATGATAGCAGTGATTACAATAGTGAAGTTGCACGGTTTAGGCACGTGCTTTTGGGGAGTAGGTGGCACAAGATACAGTGCGAGGTTGAAGCACTAGATTGGAAACTATGAGGGTGAAATTAGATACTTTTTGATTTTACTTTTGAATAAGGCATAGGTTGGACAGCATTTTAATTCGTTAGGGAGTGAGTGCCATAGACTATAGGTCCATTGATTTGCATAGAGTCTTTACACAGATTTAGTTTGACTCTGGGGATATAAAAGGGATATTTATTTCTGGTGTGGTGATTATGGGTCCTATTACATCTGTCAGGGAAGAGTTTCAGAGCAGGATTTGCATTTAGGAGCAAGGTTTTATACATGTAAATGGTTCATGGGAATGTGTGGAGTGAGTTTATGTTTAGCATGTTTAGGGATTTAAACAGAGGGGATGTGTGTTGTCTGAAAGCGGAGTTTGTTATTGTTCTGATGGCAGATTTTTGCTGGGTGATGATGGGCTTGAGGTAGTTTGCTGGGTGATGATGGGCTTGAGGTAGTTTGCTGGGTGATGATGGGCTTGAGGTAGTTTGCTGGGTGATGATGGGCTTGAGGTAGTTTGCAGTGGTTGAACCCCATCCTTCTTGAGGTTATCCTGAGATGATTTCGGGGCTTAGCGTCCCCGCGGCCCGGTTCTCGACCAGGCTTCCTTTTTGTTACCCCCCCCCCTTCCCCAGGAAGCAGCCCGTAGCAGCTGTCTAACTCCCAGGTACCTATTTACTCCTAGGTAACAGGGGCATCAGGGTGAAAGAAAAATTTGGCCATGTGTCTCTGCCTCCTCCAGGGATCGAACCCGGAACCTCAGGACTACGAATCCGAAGCGCTGTCCACCCAGCTATCAGCCGCCTGATACCCATGCACAGATACCATATGTCAGATAGGGACAGACATAACGCGTAGCATAATGAGATTTCAATTCAATTTATTTCTTTATTATGGTAAAGTTTAGAACATAATATCTGATTTTAGAAAGCATACCAACCATTTTTGAGACTTTCTTTGTTATGTGTCGTATGTAAGTGCTGAAGTTGAGGTCTTGTCTATGTATAGGCCAAGGAACTTTCCATCATTCTGATTGCTGATGATAACATTGTCTATCTGAAGCTGAATTGTATTTGTTGATTTGCTTTCAAATAAAATGCAGCAGGTCTTTTCTCTCTTTAGTCTGAGTTTGTTGGTTGACATCCATGAGTGGACTTTTTTTGTATATAAAGGTACCTCTTATGGGCCAATAGGTCAAGTTCAAGTATGTTTATTAAGATAAGAAAGGAATACATCTCAAAGGAATAGAGTAGCTTAGGCTATTTCCAATCCCCCCCCCCCCCGGCCAATAGGTTCATAGACCTATGAACTAGAGGTTAATACAGGTGCGGTGTGGAAAGTTACAGGTGTGTGTGGAGGTCACCAGGAGAGGTCAGCAACAGTGGGTCACCAGCTCTGACCTCTGCCAGGACACCCTCAGGTCACGCCAGCTCCCAGGAGGGTCAAGAGAGGTCGCTGGGTGCTTGACAGGTGCGGGCTGGACCCCACTTGACAGGTGCGGGCTGGACCCCACTTGACAGGTGCGGGCTGGACCCCACTTGACAGGTGTGTGCTGGACCCCACTTGACAGGTGTGGGCTGGGCCCCCACTTGACAGGTGTGGGCTGGGCCCCCACTTGACAGGTGCGGGCTGGACCCCACTTGACAGGTGCGGGCTGGACCCCACTTGACAGGTGCGTGCTGGACCCCACTTGACAGGTGCGTGACAAGTGAGATGAATGGTGACTGACAAAGGCAGTATAGTGAGATGAATGGTGACTGACAAAGGCAGTATAGTGAGATGAATGGTGACTGACAAAGGCAGTATAGTGAGATGAATGGTGACTGACAAAGACTATAGTGAGATGAATGGTGACTGACAAAGGCAGTATAGTGAGATGAATGGTGACTGACAAAGACTATAGTGAGATGAATGGTGACTGACAAAGGCAGTATAGTGAGATGAATGGTGACTGACAAAGACTATAGTGAGATGAATGGTGACTGACAAAGACTATAGTGAGATGAATGGTGACTGACAAAGGCAGTATAGTGAGATGAATGGTGACTGACAAAGACTATAGTGAGATGAATGGTGACTGACAAAGGCAGTATAGTGAGATGAATGGTGACTGACAAAGACTATAGTGAGATGAATGGTGACTGACAAAGACTATAGTGAGATGAATGGTGACTGACAAAGGCAGTATAGTGAGATGAATGGTGACTGACAAAGACTATAGTGAGATGAATGGTGACTGACAAAGGCAGTATAGTGAGATGAATGGTGACTGACAAAGACTATAGTGAGATGAATGGTGACTGACAAAGACTATAGTGAGATGAATGGTGACTGACAAAGGCAGTATAGTGAGATGAATGGTGACTGACAAAGACTATAGTGAGATGAATGGTGACTGACAAAGACTATAGTGAGATGAATGGTGACTGACAAAGGCAGTATAGTGAGATGAATGGTGACTGACAAAGACTATAGTGAGATGAATGGTGACTGATAAGGGCAGTATAGTGAGATGAATGGTGACTGACAAAGACTATAGTGAGATGAATGGTGACTGACAAAGACTATAGTGAGATGAATGGTGACTGACAAAGGCATTTGGTCGCTAGCTGTCCGCCCTCATTAACAAAGGCTTAAAGCTTGTTAATCCCCATCAACCACCACTGTTTACGAATGAAAAGCGGTTTATACATTCGAACATTTCTCGAACGGAGCTTCACTGACGACCTCCGTTCGAATTCCAGCTTAGTAAATGCTCAGTCCGTCCACCAAACAAAGACCCAAAGGTGATTCCATCCACCCGCCAAACCCTCAGCTGTTTATGAATGAAAAACAGTTTACACACGACTCACAACTGATGACGTTCGAACACTTCCGGAACAAGTGCTTCACTGACGACTTGTGTTCGAACCACAACGCTGTAAATGCTTCACCCACGTACTACAAACACAAATAATCGCCAACAGAACTTAAACACCTAACCTAACCTATGCCTATATATGCACAATATGCTAATATATTATAATATTATTTTATATTTAAGAAAATTCCCGTTTTGAATGAACAGCATGAAAAAAATTATGAATGCGTCTGTGGGGTCGACCGCTGGATGGAAGTAATGGACTTGAGTCGAGGACGGGTTGTTTACAGCGATGTGTGTTCGAACAGAGGACGTGAGCGACTCAATGTTCGAGAAAAAATCGAACGCATTAGTTGTGAATCGCATATAAAATGTTGTTCGGCCATAAACAGTGGTCTGGCGGCAGCTTTAACGAGCACTTGACCATTGCTTATGAGGCTGCCTGTCCTTGTAAACAAAGGTCAAATAATTGCCGGTTGAACCTGAACACCTAACCTAACCTTACCTTACCTAACCTTACCTAACCTAACCTAACCTAACCTAACCTAACCTAACCTTACCTTACCTTACCTTACCTTACCTTACCTTACCTTACCTTACCTTACCTTACCTTACCTTACCTAACCTTACCTTACCTAACCTTACCTTACCTTACCTAACCTAACCTAACCTAACCTAACCTAACCTTACCTTACCTTACCTTACCTAACCTAACCTAACCTAACCTAACCTTACCTTACCTTACCTTACCTTACCTTACCTTACCTAACCTAACCTTACCTTACCTTACCTTACCTTACCTTACCTTACCTTACCTAACCTAACCTAACCTAACCTAACTTATGAAGGAGGAAATGTATATGTTTACCTCTCAGAATGTTTGGTAATGTGTTTATTTGTGATGTGTGTCTATGTATATATTAACACGTTGTACTGAATGGGGTGAGAATAGCTTGAGCTACCTCATCCCTTTGTGTGTATTTTACCTCAATAAACTTATTTCAATTTCAAAAACCTAACCTAACCTAACCTAACCTAACCTAACCTAACCTAACCTAACCTAACCTAACCTAACCTAACTATTCACAAAATGGACGTGAGTAATATGAATTCATATTTGGAAGAAAAATGAGTTTGACTACATAGTATATAACAAATTAAGAATACCTTGTGACATATACCATTTTGGAGACAACTTTAAAATAATATGGTGCTTTTTTATTAATTATAATTTATTAAATTTATTATTTATAATGTGTTAAATTATTTATAATTTATTAAATTATTTATAATTTATTAAATTTATTATTTATAATTTATTAAATTTATTATTTATAATGTGTTAAATTTATTATTTATAATTTGTTAAATTATTTATAATTTATTAAATTTATTATTTATAATTTATTAAATTTACTATTTAAAATTTATATACATTTATTATTTACAATTTATTAAATACAGTTAGGTAACAACAGTGGGATGTTGTCACGTGATAGGTTGAGCCAAGGATATCTGCTACGTGTTGTTGTTGTTGTTATAGATTCAGCTATAGCGAACGAAAAGTTCTAGGTAGCACGGGCTATGGTGAGCCCGTAGTGGACTTACCTGGCACAGGAGCGGGGCAAGTAGCACGGGCTATGGTGAGCCCGTAGTGGACTTACCTGGCACAGGAGCGGGGCTGGAACTGCTGCTACGTGTTTCTGGCGCTGTTACGTAGAACGTAGCGGTCGGAGTGGCCGAAGGCGTAGAGCGTGTAGCCTAGAGCAGGGAGTTTGGGGGAGCCTAAGGGAGGTGGGGGGGGGGGGGGTGGAGAGGACTAAATAAGGCCAAGACAGGCTGTTGCTGTCACCATTACGGGCTCACCATAGCCCGTGCTGCTTGGAACTTTTTGTTTTAGGTAGCAAATCTTAAACGAATCTTAGCAAATCTCGCTACACAGCAAGGGTGCTGTGTAGCGAGCCTCGTATAGTTGGTCCAGTGTGAGAGCTGGGACCACACTGGCCAGATTTATTTATTTATTTATTTATTTATTTATTTATTTATTTATATAGAAGAAGGTACATTGGGTTTGTGAGGATACATAGCATGGTATTTACAATCTTGTAAAGCCACTAGTACGCGCAGCGTTTCGGGCAGAAAACCTGTAGATCTTGCTACCTGGTGTGTTAAACACTCGCTTTAATTATTTGTTGAGTAGATCATCACTTGGCCTGATGAGTAAGTCGGTAGTTAGTGTTGACTGTCCTCAGTGACCCCTGGAGACACCGGGGGGGGGGAGGAGGGAATATATTAACGTAATTACAGCTGTCATTAATGGTTAGTGAACATGACTGTGGGTGGCATTAATGATTATGGGGAGAACCTAAAATTAAACATACTGTAATATGCTACAGAATCTTTACGATCGTCTTAACATAGACGAGTATAGCCTATGCCTCCACTCAAGTGATTGGGCCACCATTCCTTTCCCCCCGTCCCATCCCAAATCCTTATCCTGACCCCGTCCCAGTGCTATATAGTCGTAATGGCTTAGCGCTTTTACCTGAAACTTCCCTTCCCTTCCACCCATACATAAAAATTCTAATATATAAAATAATTTATATTTGGAAACAACTAATTTGAATTACACACTATGCTGAGAACGTTATAATAATCAGCTGACCAAACAACACATCAGAAAATGGTGAAGGGAACTATCAGGAGAAAGTACGTAGCCATTACGACTATATAGCACTGGGAAGGGGTCAGGATAAGGGTTTGGGATGGGACGGCGGGAAGGAATGGTGCCCAACCACTTGGACGGTCGGGGATTGAACGCCGGCCTGCATGGAGCGAGACCGTCGCTCTCCCTTCCAGCCCAAGTGCTTGGAACGATGAGATTTCGGTCCGCCTGGGACCCCTGCCTCTCGCCTGGGACCCCCCTGCCTCTCGCCTGGGACCCCTGCCTCTAGCCTGGGACCCCTGCCACTAGCCTGGGACCCCTGCCTCTCGCCTGGGACCCCTGCCTCTCGCCTGGGACCCCTGCCTCTAGCCTGGGACCCCTGCCTCTAGCCTGGGACCCCTGCCACTAGCCTGGGACCCTTGCCTCTAGCCTGAGACCCCTGCCTCTCGCCTGGGACCCCTGCCACTAGCCTGGGACCCCTGCCACTAGCCTGGGACCCTTGCCTCTAGCCTGGGACCCCTGCCTCTAGCCTGGGACCCTTGCCTCTAGCCTGGGACCCCTGCCTCTAGCCTGGGACCCCTGCCTCTAGCCTGGGACCCCTGCCACTCTCCTGGGACCCCTGCCACTAGCCTGGGACCCCTGCCTCTAGCCTGGGACCCCTGCCTCTAGCCTGGGACCCCTGCCACTAGCCTGGGACCCCTGCCAATAGCCTGGGACCCCTGCCACTAGCCTGGGACACCTGTCTCTAGCCTGGGACCCCTGCCACTAGCCTGGGACCCCTGCCACTAGCCTGGGACCCCTGCCTCTCGCCTGGGACCCCTGCATCTAGCCTGGGACCCCTGCCACTAGCCTGGGACCCCTGCCACTAGCCTGGGACCCCTGCCACTAGCCTGGGACCCCTGCCTCTAGCCTGGGACCCCTGCATCTAGCCTGGGACCCCTGCCACTAGCCTGGGACCCCTGCCACTAGCCTGGGACCCCTGCCACTAGCCTGGGACCCCTGCCTCTCGCCTGGAACCCCTGCCACTAACCTGGGACCCCTGCCTGTAGCCTGGGACCCCTGCCTCTCGCCTGGGACCCCTGCCACTAGCCTGGGACCCCTGCCACTAGCCTGGGACCCCTGCCTCTAGCCTGGGACCCCTGCCTCTCGCCTGGGACTCCTGCCACTAGCCTGGGACCCCTGCCACTAGCCTGGGACCCCTGCCTCTAGCCTGGGACCCCTGCCTCTAGCCTGGGACCCCTGCCTCTAGCCTGGGACCCCTGCCTCTAGCCTGGGACCCCTGCCTCTAGCCTGGGACCCCTGCCTCTAGCCTGGGACCCCTGCCACTAGCCTGGGACCCTTGCCTCTAGCCTGAGACTCCTGCCACTAGCCTGGGACCCCTGCCTCTCGCCTGGGACCCCTGCCTCTCGCCTGGGACCCCTGCCTCTAGCCTGGGACCCCTGCCTCTCGCCTGGGACCCCTGCCACTAGTCTGGGACCCCTGCCACTAGCCTGGGACCCCTGCCTCTCGCCTGGGACCCCTGCCACTAGTCTGGGACCCGTGCCACTAGCCTGGGACTCCTGCCTCTAGCCTGGGACCCCTGCCTCTCGCCTGGGACCCCTGCCTCTAGCCTGGGACCCCTGCCTCTCGCCTGGGACCCCTGCCACTAGCCTGGGACCCCTGCCACTAGCCTGGGACCACTGCCACTAGCCTGGGACCCCTGCCACTAGCCTGGGACTCCTGCCTCTCACCTGGAACCCCTGCCACTAGCCTGGGACCCCTGCCTCTAGCCTGGGACCCCTGCCTCTAGCCTGGGACCCTTGCCACTAGCCTGGGACCCCTGCCACTAGCCTGGGACCCCTGCCACTAGCCTGGGACCCTTGCCACTAGCCTGGGACCCCTGCCACTAGCCTGGGACCCCTGCCACTAGCCTGGGACCCCTGCCACTAGCCTGGGACCCTGCCACTAGCCTGGGACCCCTGCCACTAGCCTGGGACCCCTGCGTCTAGCCTGGGACCCCTGCCACTAGCCTGGGACCCTTTCCACTAGCCTGGGACCCCTGCCACTAGCCTGGGACCCCTGCCACTAGCCTGGGACCCCTGCCACTAGCCTGGGACCCCTGCCACTAGCCTGGGACCCCTGCCACTAGCCTGGGACCCCTGCCACTAGCCTGGGACCCCTGCCACTAGCCTGGGACCCCTGCCTCTAGCCTGGGACCCCTGCCTCTAGCCTGGGACCCCTGCCACTAGCCTGGGACCCCTGCCAATAGCCTGGGACCCCTGCCACTAGCCTGGGACACCTGTCTCTAGCCTGGGACCCCTGCCACTAGCCTGGGACCCCTGCCACTAGCCTGGGACCCCTGCCTCTCGCCTGGGACCCCTGCATCTAGCCTGGGACCCCTGCCACTAGCCTGGGACCCCTGCCACTAGCCTGGGACCCCTGCCACTAGCCTGGGACCCCTGCCACTAGTCTGGGACCCCTGCCACTAGCCTGGGACCCCTGCCACTAGCCTGGGACCCCTGCCACTAGCCTGGGACCCCTGCAACTAGCCTGGGACCCCTGCCACTAGCCTGGGACCCCTGCCACTAGCCTGGGACCCCTGCCACTAGTCTGGGACCCCTGCCTCAAGCAACACTGCCTCACAGCCTCGTCCCTACACCGGGCACATTCCTACTGCTCGAAGCAGGTAGCTGTTCTCCCTTTGTTTCCTTAGCTTAAGAAATGACCACGAGCTTAAAATAGACCACTTTTCCCTAATGACCATTCGTAGGTCAGTGACCCTCATGTCCCCCGGGGTCAGGTCAGGTCGCCCCGGTGAACACAAGGGGGAGATGGAGACCAAGAATTTCATTCCACTTGCCGAGTTTACTTGTTGACCTTGAAGCGTAATGTAGACTAAATTATACTTGGTGATTGGTTAGTATTGTGGTGGTGTTATTAACCTGCTCTACACTAGCAGTTTGGTGTACTGGTTAACCTCACACCATCGTCTGTCTGTGTGTGTTTGTGTACACATGTGTGGATGTGTGGATGTGTGTACTCACCTAGTTGTGCTTGTGGGGGTTGAGCTCTGGCTCTTTGGTCCCGCCTCTCAACCGTCAATCAGCTGGTGTACAGGTTCCTGAGCCTACTGGGCTCTATCATATCTACACTTGAAACTGTGTATGGAGTCAGCCTCCACCACATCACTTCCTAGTGCATTCCATTTGTCAACCACTCTGACACTGAAAAAGTGCTTTCTAATATCTCTGTGGCTCATTTGGGCACTCAGTTTCCACCTGTGTCCCCTTGTGCGTGTGCCCCTTGTGTTAAATAGCCTGTCTTTATCTACCCTATCAATTCCCTTGAGAATCTTGAATGTGGTGATCATGTCCCCCCTAACTCTTCTGTCTTCCAGCGAAGTGAGGTTTAATTCCCATAGTCTCTCCTCGTAGCTCATACCTCTCAGCTCGGGTACTAGTCTGGTAGCAAACCTTTGAACCTTTTCCAGTTTAGTCTTATCCTTGACTAGATATGGACTCCATGCTGGGGCTGCATACTCCAGGATTGGTCTGACATATGTGGTATACAAAGTTCTGAATGATTCTTTACACAAGTTTCTGAATGCCGTTCATATGTTGGCCAGCCTGGCATATGCCGCTGATGTTATCCGCTTGATATGGGCTGTGTGTGTACACAACACTGTGTGGCAGTGCCTATCATCTGGGTAGGGGCCCCAGTGCCTATCATCTGGGTAGGGGCCCCCAGTGCCTATCATCTGGGTAGGGGTCCCAGTGCCCATCATCTGACTAGGGGGCCCCAGTGCCCATCATCTGACTAGGGGGCCCCAGTGCCCATCATCTGGGTAGGGGGCCCCAGTGCCCATCATCTGGGTAGGGAGCCCCCACTGCCCATCATCTGGGTAGGGGCCCCAGTGCCCATCATCTGGGTAGGGGGCCCCAGTGCCCATCATCTGGGTAGGGCCCCAGTGCCCATCACCTGGGTAGGGGGCCCCAGTGCCCATCATCTGGGTAGGGCCCCAGTGCCCATCATCTGGGTAGGGGGCCCCAGTGCCCATCATCTGGGTAGGGGGCCCCAGTGCCCATCATCTGGGTAGGGGCCCCAGTGCCCATCATCTGACTAGGGGGCCCCAGTGCCCATCATCTGACTAGGGGGCCCCAGTGCCCATCATCTGGGTAGGGGGCCCCAGTGCCCATCATCTGGGTAGAGGGCCCCAGTGCCCATCATCTGGGTAGGGGGCCCCCAGGATATGACTCTGCCCAGGGCCCACAATGCTGTTACGATGACTGACGTGTAGGTATGCATGGGTACCTCAAATTATATTCACACCTGGACGAGACGCGTCCCTACACCTAATGCCGCTGTTCACCTACCAGTACCCAGGTACCCGGCGAGTTAACAGGGTACCTATTTACCCGGTTAACTAGGGTACAATAGTGTGGGGGATCACCTCCCCTGGGAGAGGTCAGTTACTGTCCCATGGGAGCCCTAAACAAACCTTTCTAAGTGTCCGTTCTCGAACAGTGGGTAACAATATGTGGGTATGGGTGGATACATGTGGGCATGGATGAATACATGTGGGTATGGGTGGATACATGTGGGTATGGGTCGATACATGTGGGTATGGGTGGATACATGTGGGTATGGATGGGTACATGTGGGTATGGATGGATACATGTGGGTATGGATGGATACATGTGGGTATGGATGGGTACATGTGGGTATGGATGGGTACATGTGGGTATGGGTGGATACATGTGGGTATGGATGGATACATGTGGGTATGGATGGATACATGTGGGTATGGATGGATACATGTGGGTATGGATGGATATATGTGGGAATGGATGAATACATGTGGGTATGGATGAATACATGTGGGTATGGATAGATACGTGTGGGTATGGATGGATACATGTGGGTATGGATAGATACATGTGGGTATGGGTGGATACATGTGGGTATGGATAGATACGTGTGGGTATGGATGGATACATGTGGGTATGGATAGATACGTGTGGGTATGGGTGGATACATGTGAGTATGGGTGGATATGTAGGTGTGAATGGAGGTGTGGGAGTGTCTGTGTATGCAGGTACTCACCTAGTTGTACTCACCTAGTTGTGTTTGCGGGGGTTGAGCTCTGGCTCTTTGGTCCCGCCTCTCAACCGTCAATCAACAGGTGTACAGGTTCCTGAGCCTACTGGGCTCTATCATATCTACACTTGAAACTGTGTATGGAGTCAGCCTCCACCACATCACTTCCTAATGCATTCCATTTGTCAACCACTCTGACACTAAAAAAGTTCTTTCTAATATCTCTGTGGCTCATTTGGGCACTCAGTTTCCACCTGTGTCCCCTTGTGCGTGTGCCCCTTGTGTTGAATAGCCTGTCTTTATCTACCCTAACAATTCCCTTCAGAATCTTGAATGTGGTGATCATGTCCCCCCCTAACTCTTCTGTCTTCCAGCGAAGTGAGGTTTAATTCCCGTAGTCTCTCCTCGTAGCTCATACCTCTCAGCTCGGGTTCTAGTCTGGTGGCAAACCTTTGAACCTTTTCCAGTTTAGTCTTATCCTTGACTAGATATGGACTCCATGCTGGGGCTGCATACTCCAGGATTGGCCTGACATATGTGGTATACAAAGTTCTGAATGATTCTTTACACAAGTTTCTGAATGCCGTTCATATGTTGGCCAGCCTGGCATATGCCGCTGATGTTATCCTCTTGATATGTGCTGCAGGAGACAGGTCTGGCGTGATATCAACCCCCAAGTCTTTTTCTTTCTCTGACTCCTGAAGAATTTCGTCTCCCAGATGATACCTTGTATCTGGCCGCCTGCTCCCTACACCTATCTTCATTACATTACATTTGGTTGGGTTAAACTCTAACAACCATTTGTTCGACCATTCCTTCAGCTTGTCTAGGTCTTCTTGAAGCCTCAAACAGTCCTCTTCTGTCTTAATCCTTCTCATAATTTTGGCATCGTCCGCAAACATTGAGAGAAATGAATCTATACCCTCCGGGAGATCATTTACATATATCAGAAACAAGATAGGACCGAGTACAGAGCCCTGTGGGACTCCACTGGTGACTTCACGCCAATCGGAGGTCTCACCCCTCACCGTAACTCTCTGCTTCCTATTGCTTAGGTACTCCCTTATCCACTGGAGCACCTTACCAGCTACACCTGCCTGTCTCTCCAGCTTATGTACCAGCCTCTTATGCGGTACTGTGTCAAAGGCTTTCCGACAATCCAAGAAAATGCAGGTGTGGGAGTGTCTGTGTATGCAGGTGTGGGAGTGTCTGTGTATGCAGGTGTGGAGATGAACGCGTATATATGTATAAATCAGGGCTCTGATTCCACGCCCCTGTGAAGGAGATTTCTGTCGTTGGGAACACTCCTAAGAACAGTGTTCTGGGCCCCCTACCCAGATGATGGGCACTGGGGCCCCCTACCCAGATGATGGGCTCTGGGGCCCCCTACCCAGATGATGGGCTCTGGGGGCCCCCTACCCAGATGATGGGCTCTGGGGCCCCCTACCCAGATGATGGGCTCTGGGGCCCCCTACCCAGATGACGGGCACTGGGGCCCCCTACCCAGATGATGGGCTCTGGGGCCCCCTACCCAGATGATGGGCTCTGGGGCCCCCTACCCAGGTGATGGGCACTGGGGTTCCCTACCCAGATGATGGGCTCTGGGGCCCCCTACCCAGATGATGGGCACTGGGGCCCCCTACCCAGATGATGGGCTCTGGGGCCCCCTACCCAGATGATGGGCTCTGGGGGCCCCCTACCCAGATGATGGGCTCTGGGGCCCCCTACCCAGATGATGGGCTCTGGGGCCCCCTACCCAGATGATGGGCTCTGGGGGCCCCCTACCCAGATGATGGGCTCTGGGGCCCCCTACCCAGATGATGGGCTCTGGGGCCCCCTACCCAGATGATGGGCACTGGGGCCCCCTACCCAGATGATGGGCTCTGGGGCCCCCTACCCAGATGATGGGCTCTGGGGCCCCCTACCCAGATGATGGGCACTGGGGTTCCCTACCCAGATGATGGGCTCTGGGGCCCCCTACCCAGATGATGGGCTCTGGGGCCCCCTACCCAGATGATGGGCACTGGGGTTCCCTACCCAGATGATGGGCTCTGGGGCCCCCTACCCAGATGATGGGCTCTGGTGCCCCCTACCCAGATGATGAGCTCTGGGGCCCCCTACCCAGATGATGGGCACTGGGGTTTCCTACCCAGATGATGGGCTCTGGGGCCCCCTACCCAGATGATGGGCTCTGGGGCCCCCTACCCAGATGATGGGCACTGGGCCCCCCCTACCCAGATGATGGGCTCTGGGGCCCCCTACCCAGATGATGGGCTCTGTCGCCCCCTACCCAGATGATGGGCACTGGGGCCCCTACCCAGATGATGGGCACTGGGGCCCCTACCCAGATGATGGGCACTGGGGTTCCCTACCCAGATGATGGGCACTGGGGCCCCCTACCCAGATGATGGGCACTGGGGCCCTACCCAGATGATGGGCACTGGAGGCCCTACCCAGATGATGGGCACTGGGGTTCCCTACCCAGATGATGGGCACTGGGGCCCCCTACCCAGATGATGGGCACTGGGGCCCCCTACCCAGATGATGGGCACTGGGGTTCCCTACCCAGATGATGGGCACTGGGGCCCCCTACCCAGATGATGGGCACTGGGGCCCCTACCCAGATGATGGGTACTGGGGTCCCTACCCAGATGATGGGCACTGGGGCCCCCTACCCAGATGATGGGCACTGGGGCCCCCTACCCAGATGATGGGCACTGGGGTTCCCTACCCAGATGATGGGCACTGGGCCCCCCTACCCAGATGATGGGCACTGGGGCCCCTACCCAGATGATGGCCACTGGGACCCCCTACCCAGATGATGGGCACTGGGGCCCCTACCCAGATGATGGCCACTAGGGCCCCCTACCCAGATGATGGGCACTGGGGCCCCCTACCCAGATGATGGGCTCTGGGGCCCCCTACCCAGATGATGGGCACTGGGCCCCCCTACCCAGATGATGGGCTCTGGGGCCCCCTACCCAGACGATGGGCTCTGTCGCCCCCTACCCAGATGATGGGCACTGGGGCCCCTACCCAGATGATGGGCACTGGGGCCCCTACCCAGATGATGGGCACTGGGGCCCCCTACCCAGATGATGGGCACTGGGGCCCCCTACCCAGATGATGGGCACTGGGGTTCCCTACCCAGATGATGGGCACTGGGGCCCCTTACCCAGATGATGGGCACTGGGGTTCCCTACCCAGATGATGGGCACTGGGGCCCTACCCAGATGATGGGCACTGGGGGCCCTCTACCCAGATGATGGGCACTGGGGTTCCCTACCCAGATGATGGGCACTGGGGCCCCCTACCCAGATGATGGGCACTGGGGCCCCCTACCCAGATGATGGGCACTGGGGTTCCCTACCCAGATGATGGGCACTGGGGCCCCCTACCCAGATGATGGGCACTGGGGCCCCCTACCCAGATGATGGGCACTGGCCCCCTTCCCAGATAGGGGCCCCACCAGTCCACTAAAGAGCAAGATTACCCTCAGATAGTTATGCACAAACTATTTTTTTCTAAATCTCATTTGAAAAACGATTTGAATACCAGACTTTTCCAGCGAGTAAAGAGTAATTTACTCTTTTTATAAGACGAGTAATTATCCATTCTACTAAGAGATCTCTCATGGACACTTTAGCAACATGGGGCCCCCAGAGTCGAGGGGCCCCTGGCATCTGTCAAGTGTAGCCATGTGTTATGACAGCACTGAGAACAGACGCCAAATGGGGCGTAGAACAGGTCACAGTTGAAGAACAGCCTAGTGACCGACACTAGGCTACCCATATGCCTGGGAGATCAGGATCAATACGACACAAGAAGGAAATTTGAAAATATTATTGACAAAAGAATTGTCAATAATATTTCATTCAATCAATTCATTCAATCAATCACTATTTATTCAACTGCAGTAAGTCCCACAGCTAAGGAATGACACTATCAGTGAAAGATACAACCCAATTCCTGCTTCATTAGGATTGGCTAGCTCAATCACTATTAATTCCCATTAACTAAGTAGTTAAACCATTTAAATAACAAATATAGAATAACGAAATTAACACACTTCTGTACTTTTAGAAGTATAGGTTAAACAAATTATTATAAGTTACTTTTTGGGCCCGAAAGCCTATTTTACTGGACAGTGTCGCTCATCCTGTGAGTGGACACACCGCCAAAGTGACAGTATTGGGCAGCGTCGCTCATCCTGTGAGTGGACACACCGCCATAGTGACAGTATTGGGCAGCGCCACTCATCCTGTGAGTGGACACACCGCCATAGTGACAGTATTGGGCAGCGTCACTCATCCTGTGAGTGGACACACCGCCATAGTGACAGTATTGGGCAGCGTCACTCATCCTGTGAGTGGACACACCGCCATAGTGACAGTATTGGGCAGCGTCGCTCATCCTGTGAGTGGACACACCGCCATAGTGACAGTATTGGGCAGCGTCACTCATCCTGTGAGTGTACACACCGCCATAGTGACAGTATTGGGCAGCGTCACTCATCCTGTGAGTGGACACACCGCCATAGTGACAGTATTGGGCAGCGCCACTCGTCCTGTGAGTGGACACACCGCCATAGTGACAGTATTGGGCAGCGCCACTCATCCTTTGAGTGGACACACCGCCATAGTGACAGTATTGGGCAGCGCCACTCATCCTGTGAGTGGACACACCGCCATAGTGACAGTATTGGGCAGCGCCACTCATCCTGTGAGTGGACACACCGCCATAGTGACAGTATTGGGCAGCGTCACTCATCCTGTGAGTGAACACACCGCCATAGTGACAGTATTGGGCAGCGTCACTCATCCTGTGAGTGGACACACCGCCATAGTGACAGTATTGGGCAGCGTCGCTCATCCTGTGAGTGGACACACCGCCATAGTGACAGTATTGGGCAGCGTCACTCATCCTGTGAGTGTACACACCGCCATAGTGACAGTATTGGGCAGCGTCACTCATCCTGTGAGTGGACACACCGCCATAGTGACAGTATTGGGCAGCGCCACTCGTCCTGTGAGTGGACACACCGCCATAGTGACAGTATTGGGCAGCGCCACTCATCCTTTGAGTGGACACACCGCCATAGTGACAGTATTGGGCAGCGCCACTCATCCTGTGAGTGGACACACCGCCATAGTGACAGTATTGGGCAGCGCCACTCATCCTGTGAGTGGACACACCGCCATAGTGACAGTATTGGGCAGCGTCACTCATCCTGTGAGTGAACACACCGCCATAGTGACAGTATTGGGCAGCGTCACTCATCCTGTGAGTGGACACACCGCCATAGTGACAGTATTGGGCAGCGTCACTCATCCTGTGAGTGAACACACCGCCATAGTGACAGTATTGGGCAGCGCCACTCATCCTGTGAGTGGACGCACCGCCATAGTGACAGTATTGGGCAGCGTCACTCATCCTGTGAGTGAACACACCGCCATAGTGACAGTATTGGGCAGCGTCACTCATCCTGTGAGTGAACACACCACCATAGTGACAGTATTGGGCAGCGTCACTCATCCTGTGAGTGAACACACCGCCATAGTGACAGTATTGGGCAGCGCCACTCATCCTGTGAGTGGACGCACCGCCATAGTGACAGTATTGGGCAGCGTCACTCATCCTGTGAGTGAACACACCGCCATAGTGACAGTATTGGGCAGCGTCACTCATCCTGTGAGTGAACACACCACCATAGTGACAGTATTGGGCACCGTCACTCATCCTGTGAGTGGACACACCACCATAGTGACAGTATTGGGCAGCGTCACTCATCCTGTGAGTGAACACACCGCCTTAGTGACAGTATTGGCCGGCAGCGTCACTCATCCTGTGAGTGAACACACCACATAGCAGCTTGTTCAACACCCTCCCAATAGAAGGAATACCTGGGTTGTTCATCCTGTCACTCAGACACAGCTGGATTGCTCATCCTGTCACCCAGACACAGCTGGATTGTTGATCCTGTCACCCAGACACAGCTGGATTGTTCATCCTGTCACCCAGACACAGCTGGATTGTTCATCCTGTCACCCAGACACAGCTGGATTGTTCATCCTGTCACCCAGACACAGCTGGATTGTTCATCCTGTCACCCAGACACAGCTGGATTGTTCATCCTGTCACCCAGACACAGCTGGATTGTTCATCCTGTCACCCAGACACAGCTGGATTGTTCATCCTGTCACCCAGACACAGCTGGATTGTTCATTCCGTCCCATATACCCAGACGGAGCTGAGACTCGCCGTACTGTCACCAGTGAACAGTGCCAAACAAGGCATTAACCCACCAGGGGCATCATCCGGGCCCCGTGTATCACCACACTTAGAATTGTTGCCATAAAATGAAATACATTGCTTTGCTTCCTTATAAAAGAAGGGAAAAGAAACAAGGTTATACTGAGAACCACGTCCCCAAACAATGCTCAGGTAACCATTCAGGCTGTTAAACTACACTAATCATCCTGTTATAGGTATAGTTTCTCACGGAACCACAATATAACAACGGTTTACATAATCAATTTTGGTGAATACGAAATTACGTTTGATTATGAGGCTACGTGAGTGTGAGGCTACATGATTATGAGATTACATGATTGTGTGTGAGGCTATATGAGTGTGAGGAGTGACCAGCGTGAGGAGTGACCAGTGTGAGGAGGGGGAGGGTGAGGACAGCACCGACCTGCTGACCTGGCGGCGGTTCAGCGGTCAGTACTTCACCTGATCTAGAGCAGTGAACACCTGGCTATCACTGGCTCACCCGACTAGTGTGTTCTTCCCGTTACTGCTCCTGGCGTCGCGCGCCTGTCTCTTGGTACTGGTCTCCTTGCCGCCTTCAGTACTGTGGCAACGTTACAAGTGAACAGGGAGGCTTTTTAAAGTTTAATGTAGGTAGTGATGGTATAGTGGCGTGCGTTATACAGTTCGCGGTTAAGAATAATTCTGCTCCGGATTAATCTATAACGAAGATTCTGATTCTGCTAGAAAGGTAAGTGGTGTGTATACTTATGGTTTAAAATATTAGTCCAATATTTACGGACTTGCCTATAATATAATTATGGGTAATAATTAAATCATGAATAAATCGCATCCTACCCATAAAGATAAATCTAGATTTTGCTTATGTTAAATTAAACTTAAAATAGTTGCTACTAACACCCCCCCCCCCCCCGAGCTTAATTTAAAAAAATACTAGGCAACTAGTTTATTCAGGAATCTTGGTAGGTGGAAACGCTTTAACTTTATTTTAACTTGATAACTCTAAATTCCCATTCTTCTTCATGGAGGAAATTATAACTTGATTACTACTTGCACTCGTTGTTGACTTTCATTTGGCGCACTAACCACCTCCTACAAAGGTGGTTTTAACTAAAGTGTATTTAAAGTTTATTTATATAATCCCCTTAAATTGGGCATAACAAGTCGGCTCAAAACTGCTTGCATAGCTGATTATTGATGTCCAACTAAAGTGTTAACTGTAACGTGCACGAAAATTATTAGTGGCCACACAAACCTTTTATCAAAATAGTAGATAATAGTAGCTTTCGCTATTTCTATTCCCCCCCCCCCTATAATGTGATGGTTGCTTTTCGTGTAGTTTAGACTTGAATGTGTAACGTGAAAGACTAGCAACCCGTTCCCAAGATGTTCACTTTATCTAATAGACCCGAAAACTTGCTGCGTTCCAGCAATTTTTAGTTTATGGAAACTACCATTTTGAACAAATTCTTTGCGTAGGCAGCTGGGTGAATGACACTTCGGATTCGTAGTCCTGAGGTTCCGGGTTCGATCCCCGGTGGAGGCAGACAAATGGGCAAAATGTTTAACCCTGTTACCCGAGAGTTACAGCTGCTACAGGCTGCTTCCCGGGGATGTGTAACAAGGCCTGATAGAGAACCGGGCCGCGGGGTCGCTAAGCCCCGAAATCGTCTAAAGTTGGGTGTTAGCTCTGTTGGGTATCTGCTGTTCCAGTGAAAGAATCTATTGGACAAAAGGTAGTATGAAACTCCCTCATGTTACCGGTAGTCTTAGATTCTTACACTTGAAAGATAAGGAGCAGGTTTGGAGGTGGAATAGATTAAAATTTGCCGGGAACTGGCTGCAGTTGTGCACAAGGATCTTGCAGTTAGATTAGTTCAGAATAGCTTTTGTGAAACGAAGCCTGTTAGGACTAACACCAGTTAGAACTTGATACAAAGCTGTAACTTATTAATTCCTCTACCTTTTCGAACTAGTGTAGCTTGAACTGTACTTATACTTGTTACTGGATATTATGTCACTTTAGTTTGTGACTGGCAGTTTTAAAGATCTTGATTGGTCCGGTCGGCCGAGCGGACAGCACACTAGACTTGTGATCCTGTGGTCCCGGGTTCAATCCCAGGCGCCGGCGAGAAACAATGGGCAGTCTTTCACCCTATACCCCTGTTACCTAGCAGTAAAATAGGTACCTGGGTGTTAGTCAGCTGTCACGGGCTGCTTCCTGGGGGTGGAGGCCTGGTCGAGGACCGGGCCGCGGGGACACTAAAGCCCCGAAATCATCTCAAGATAGCTTCTTTCCCGCCTCTATTTGCTTAAATACAGATGGTGTTTAATCCTAAACTCTCACTACTTGTACTTAGACGCTTTTAAACCATTTCTTGTGCTTATGGTTTTTAGTGTCTAAACACGACTAGACTACCTGTTGCAACTAACACCAGATTAAGTTTATTGAAAGTTGTAGAAAATTTTGTAAATATCGGGTTGTACTACTGTATTATAATATTAAGTAAATTTTACTTTATTTTTTGGTTTGAATAAGTTAGTCTGGCGTTAATCTTCATGTACTATTCTATTAATTGGTAAGAATTAAAACTATACAGGAACATTTTGTATAAAATTTTGAATACGCAAAGAAATGCCATAAAAATATACTTTATTAATGTTCTAATAGCGAAGGTTTTAGGAAACGTAAATTTAAATATAGCAATCTACAAATTATCAGGCTGGCTGTTCTCGGTAAGACTACAAAACGTCCAGAGTGAATCTCCTGTTTATGCTGTAATAACTTTAAATTTAATAAACTGTTAATTGACTAAAACTGGGAAGTTGAAAGTTTGGCCCCGGATTACCACCTTTAGCCTCGGTATAACTTCACTTGTAATAAGTCTTGCTAAAGATGGCCGCGGTTAGGAAACGGAAACCTTAAAGGCTGTAGCCTCCGTAACTGGTCCTGGTCCCCAAGGGTTCTCCAGGCCTTCAACACATTGTCTAAAAGACGCTAAAAAAGGAGAAACACTAACAAGCGAGCAAAGTTTTATTGGCTGTACTTACACTTGAGGTTCTTCTAAAGTTACCGGTAAAGAGTTTCTCCTATTGTACCTACAGGAGCACTCAAAAAAATTCCATGAAATCGCTTGTATTTCAAATGGAGCAACGTGTGCCATAATCTGTACCTTGCAGGTACACTACTTGGTTATTCATTGCATAAGATGGCTTCCTTTAGGCGGGAACATTCTGGTATTTGTATATACCAAAGGTTGTGATAAGTTACATTTGTACTTGGAAAGGAACAATGCAGTGGTTAATAAGATAGTAGGTTCGAACACTGGTGTGGGTGATGTCCAATGATTTAAAAAGTAAAGATTCACACTACGAAAATTTATACGTAATATCTGACTTGGTTGATAACTGGATAATGGGGCAGAGGGCTCCTTGTTTCACTCGGCATTGATCAGATTGTTTGGCAGCCCAATGTAGTTTTTATAGAAAAGTAATTTCATTACTTGAATCGAAAGTTATGAGTTTTATTTAATTGGCAATTGGGTTTAATGTTTCTAAATTGTTCTAAAATTACCTTAAATCGAAATCTGCTTTATTCGTTCTAAAATGTAACTTGTATACAGTTGTCTAGTGAAAGTAAACTTTTAATACTTTAATCCCACTCTAGGTTAGACAACCTCGTCAAACTGAGGCAATGTTATGACTGGGACGATAATTAACGTGTAGTGTTGTCCCCAGGCGTGAGGCGTGTGACCGGCACTACATCACCATCCTCCTGCACCACCTCGGGTAGGAACAATGGGCTGTATCGAATGGCAGCGCAAGTTTGACGCCTTCCTCAATGGGTTGTTCAACAGGTTGGGTCGTAACATTGCCAACCATTATGGCTACTTTATCGTGGTGCCAGTCTTCATAACTATCGCCCTTGCCACGGGGTTCCAGAGAATATCTTACGAAGATGACCCAGAGTACCTTTTCTCTCCCACCACGGGCTATGCAAGGAGTGAAAGGGAAGTCATTGAAGCAAACTTCTTCCTAAACTTCAGTTCAAGCTTCCACCCATCCCGCCTGACTCGTTCTGGGCGTTTCGCCAGGTTAATAATTACAGCAAAGGACAATGGGACCCTCTTACGATCCCACGTATGGGATGATATTGTAAGTCTTGACAGAACGATACACTCTCTGAATATCACGGTTGACGGTAACAAGTTGGCCCAGTATGAAGACCTCTGTTCCATTTGGGATGGTAAATGCCTTGAAAATAATGTCTTGCATTTACAAAATTCAATGCCGTTTATTGAAAATGGCACCCTAGGGCTCTCGTTTCCCCTGATGTTGGACCCAGTCACCTACGAGACCTACATCTTCCCGTACTTCTTCGGTGGCACGGTCCTCGACGACGACAGTGTGATAGAGAGCGTCCAGGCCCTCTCCGTCTACTACTGGCTCAGGACCAACACTCAAGAAGAGAAAGAAAAGTAAGTACAAGTGTTTGCTTAAAATAGCTGTAGTAACATGTGAAAGATTAGTTTGTCGTGAGTAATGGTTGACAATTTATTAATACATTTTTTAGATTCTACTTAAAATGTATAGAGGCTATATATTTCGGGTCTATATATTAGATGGTTATCCTCTTGCCACCAGAGGGACACGATGGGAAACTGCACTGCTGGAGGCTCTACAGGATCGGGACTTTGGCAGCATCGACGTGGCCAGGTTCGTATCCCGCACGCTCGAGACTGAGCTGGAGAACAACACCAACTCGGTGGTACCGTACTTCGTGGTGACGATCGTGATCATTGTGGTGTTCAGCGTGTGCTCCGTCATGATGAGCGACTGGGTGCGGACCAAGCCCTGGGTAGGCCTCGCCAGTGTCATCTCCGCCGCCCTCTCCTGCTTCTCTGCCTTCGGCCTCCTCATGTACCTCGGCCTCAAGTTCATCGGCATCAATATGGCGTCCCCCTTCCTCATGTTGGGTAAATATGCACACTTTTGTTTATTTAAAGTTTGTAAAAAAAAATGCACAAGGTTTCAAGTACCTTGAAAGGTACTTGATATTCATCTATTTCGTCCACTTGCGGAGCCTAGCCCGTTCTGAACCTCTAAAACTTACATCTCCGGCCCCCTAAAACGCAAAGTTTGTTAAAAAAAAAAAACTTAGACATGGCCAAGCACTTAAACAAGTAAAACCTTCATGAATTGTATTTGTAAGGGTTGCATTTAAAAATTAGTGCTATAATCTGAAATTTAATTCTTCAATTAAATGTAAATTAATTTGTATAGGCAAATGCATTGCCTAGTGATCTTAGCCTTGCAAGTTGAACCGTCTAATGTACTTGAAACTTAATCACAAGCTTCTGTAACGCAAACGGTGTAAGCATAATTCCCCCCAGGGCTTAGTTCAGGTAAGCGACCATAAATGGAGGTAGTTTGGTAATTAATGTACTAAAGACTACAAAATATTGGCTTGGAGCCGTAATTGTTTCCTTCAGGCATTGGTATAGACAACTCCTTCGTGATGCTGGCGGCGTGGCGGCGCACACGGCTCCAGGACCCCGTGCCGGTGAGGATGGCGGAGACCTTCTCAGAGGCCGCTGTTGGCATCACCATCACCTCCATCACCGACATAATCTCCTTCTACACCGGCGTCGTTAGTCCATTTCCCAGCGTCCAGATCTTCTGTATATACACAGGTATGCAAACGAAAAGTTCTTCTTAAATTTAGTAACTTGACTGACCAAAACATGGGCTCTGGCAAAGCTTTCTAAAAGTAGACACTACTGAATTTAATGCGTTCTTAAGCAAACTGTTCGTAGCATATGCCGAACTTGTTCGTGAAGAACATATAAAAGATGTTGGTTTACAGCCTTGTGCTGTACTAAATAGGTGATCTTTGTGCACTGGTCTTGAAGTTTCTTAATGAACGGATGGAACTTCTATTTGTAATAGTTTCCTTAAATAAAAGCTCTTCATAACGTAAAGCGTGAAGATGTGTTCACTCTCGAATATAATGAACAATGTCTCCACAGGCACGGCGGTGGCCTTCACCTACATATGGAATATAACTTTCTTCGGGGGTTGCCTGGCCTTGGCTGGCTACATGGAGGCGGATCAGCGCCATGGCGTTACTTGCCATAAAGTGAAGCCTAATTCTGAAGCAGGTTAGTGACGTACATGGGGTACACCACCCTTGATAATGTGGCTATCAACGAACATGACAGTTCTATGGTCAATAGACTTGACTCGGTCGCCACTCCCATTAGGTGATGGAGTAAGAATTTATAGAAATAAAGGTTCACAGGCGGCTTAACAAAGGGATGTGAACAGTCTATATTTTGTTGCTGAAAGTCATGTTTGACTTAAAGGGTCAACTTAATCTTTCTCGCCTTCCTTGGGCCCTATGGATAATCATCGTGATTAAGTTAATGTTCTACCCCCTAAGGCAATTTTCAATGTTGCTCTTCATCTCTAGTAAAAAAAAAAATCAAACTGCACTAAAGTTGCCATGACAGTGAGTTAATATAAATATTGTCTTGTAAAGTGACTGCTGGGTGGTGGTACCGGACGTTCTGCACGGGTGGCATCAATAAAGAGGACCCCTGGAACACTGAAGACAACCAGAACCACTCCTTCATGGTATTCTTCAGGGATGTTGTTGCTCGCCACCTCAACAGACCAGTTATCAAAGGTAATGGCTAGGCTTGACAACTGACTGCATCACAATTCCAGAAGCGAAGTATATTTTTTTAGTTGCCATTTCTTGTTAATTTTAACGTAAAGTGGTAAATTAGACTAAAGAGTTCAGTTGACAAATTTAAAACATGCTTGTGCTAAATTGTTGGAAAATAGCTGTCTCTACTGTCCTCTATATATAAAATCTTTATATAAGCGGCGCATGATGTTATGTCAGGGGTTGTGTTGGCGGTGTTCGTGGTGTACATGCTGGTGGCGTGCTGGGGCTGCACCATGGTCAAGGAGGGCCTTGAGCGCCGCAAGCTCTCCCGTGACGACTCTTACTCCGTCAACTTCTACAACCTTGAGGACAAGTACTTCAGGGAGTTCCCTTACAGGGTGCAGGTAGGTAGACGCCTCGTAGGGGGTAGGGGGCCTCGTAGCCTGGTGGATAGCGCGCAGGATTCGTAATTCTGTGGCGCGGGTTCGATTCCTGCACGAGGTAGAAACAAATGGGCAGAGTTTCTTTCACCCTGAATGCCCCTGTTACCTAGCAGTAAATAGGTACCTGGGAGTTAGTCAGCTGTCACGGGCTGCTTCCTGGGGGTGGAGGCCTGGTCGAGGACCGGGCCGCGGGGACTAAAAAAGCCCCGAAATCATCTCAAGATAACCTCAAGATAACGCCTAAACTTAACTTGGAACGAAAATATGAATTTACTAGAATTTCGGAGGGGCGTTAATGTTGCATATTGGGAATATTTTTAAAATTTATATGTTGGTGACTTTACCTTGGCAAGGAGTATGCAGGAAAGTCTTAATTTGTCCTTTTCTAGGTTGTAATAACTGGTGATGTGAACTACAGTAATCCAGAGACTCAAAAAGACCTGTTGGATCTTCACAAAAAATTTGAAAGCTTGCCGTACAGCGCTGGACCCCTCTACACAGAATCCTGGCTCAGAGGATGGCTTAGTTTCCTTAGAATAAATGAAGATTATTTGGGAGTAAATATCACGAGTGAAAAAGATTTCTGCTCTGCTCTGAAAGAGGTGAGTTTGACTGTAGATATTATAAATATAATATAAATTTAGATGCCTTTAACTAATTGGTTGCTCTTGGCAAGAGCCCACTTTATCAACAAATAATTAGAATATTTTAATTTTAATACATGAGGTACATCTGCATTTGTGCAGCTACCCTAGACTATATAGTAGTGTCAAAAAAGCTAACTAGGTGATGCTAAACAAAAAAAACACAGGATGGTTAGTCATACAAAGGCATGTGATAGGCAGTCTGCACTGACATACTCTGGATGCAATTTGATATCAACAAAAGCGTGAATAAGGTAGGAGTGGTAATAAGTGCCCATCTCGCAGGATGGTTAGTCATACAGGGCCATCGTTTAGTAGCCTGCACTGGCAAACTTTGGGTGTAGTGAAGATATCCTAAAGATTAAGAGTGAATAAAGTAATTGCAGAGCTCCAGGTACTTCATGCCAACTGGTCTGAAAGGTCTAATAAATGGGCATTCGGTGATGTAGTGTGAGAGGTCATGCCGCAGTTCCTGCTAAGTTTGCACCTGGAGTGCTCAGGATTGGGAGATCCGTCACCTGTAGCCACCTGCCACAGGTAACCCAACCTGATCCTGGCAACCACTGTGTCGCACAGTCTGGTCCACGTTTGGTGCTGCCCATAGATATAGGTTTCAGATCTAAACAAATCATAGTTTTTTAATACTAGTGTTTTCAGGTCGTTGGAGTCTGTAATTTTTTTCCAGAGTGTTTGGACCAATACAGTTTTGACGGATGGTACTCTTTAAAACCTAGATCTAATTAAACTTCATCTTTCTTGCACGCTAATTTGGCTGCAATGTCTCATGATGGTTATATTTGTGTGAAGGTATCCATATAAAAGATTAAGACCCTTTAGTCTGTGCAGCAATTAGATCATTTATAATTGGTAATGAGGTTCTTCTGTCGATCTTCCAAGAGAAGTTTTAGATTACTTGAAGAGCAGACTTTGAATCGCAACATTATCCCTCCTCCAGTGTTGTACTGGTAGCTAGTTGTAATGCTGCTAGTTCTGCTTGTGTGGAGGTCAGCCAGTTGTTTAACCTGACACTAACAGTCTTCGTGCAAACATTATTTCTATAAAACCTACATGCTGCTACAGTCCGTCCAGTAGAAGATTGGATTGAGCTGTCGGTGTAGACAGTGCTCGTGAGATCCTAAATTCTCGTTGGAGGCAATTGTATAAAGTGTAACGGCTTTGAGAAGAGAGGAATTCTCATTACCTTTCTCGGTGACGGGTGTGCATGATACTTGAATGGTGGGGTACAGATAGAGGAATACCAGACTGGCAGATTGCACTTAAATGGAATGTAGTTTAATTTTAGGCATTTTTTTTCTTGGTCATTTATCATAGTGATTTGGTATGTCGGCACCAGTCAATAGGGCGTTAACAGCACCAAATAATTTAATCGGAAAACTTGAGAATTATTGACGGCTGTAAAGTGTGCAAGTTACCCGTAAAGACTTAAAATTCGACTTTACCTAAGAGTGTAAAAATAAAAAAAAAAAAAAAATTGGCTGCTTTTTAAAATCTCTATATACAGTAGTTTATCTTGAAGAATTTTATTAGGCAGGCGGCTAAACTTTTAGTATAAAATTTATTTGTGGCACTAGGTTTTTTTTACACGAAAGCATACTCGGTTTCACATTCCAAGTTTAGGTTTATGGAGCTTGCGCTAAAGTCGGAAAGTCCAACATACAGGACTAAATTCATTTTCAGAATTTCCATCCTGGAGAGGCTGGAACATAGCCTATTTAAATTTCTTCAAAAGTTGTTGCACATTTTGGTTGTTTTATAGTACTTCATTACTAGGTTCAGTACTTTACGGGTATAAGGTTAAAAACAACTTTACATTGGCAGAGTAAATGGTTAATCTGGCTACTAAATTAAGTTTTAGTTAATGTATATTTTTTAAGAGTATTAATTGTAAAGGTATTAATGCTAATGATCTTGACAGACGTATCTTGGTGGCCCAGCCAACGTTTATGCCTTGGACGTTAAATTTAACGAGGACAACAGCCGCATCCTGGCATCCAGGTTCGTCATCCAGACTCACAACATAAGAGATGCTAATGCTGATAAAGACATGATGGAGGCATTCCGGAAGGTGGCATTTGAGTCTAAATTTAAAGTTACCGTTTACAATGTCTTTTTCATCTACTTTGATCAGGTTAGTAAAAAAAAAAAGTTAGTAAAACAATGAAAAATGGCTTTTAGATAAGTTATGCTTGGATATTTTTTAAATACACTAAAAACAAATTGGCATTTCCCGGTCTCTTTTCTTACAGTATGTTCTTGTGAGGACCACAAGCATTCAAGACATCTGCATCGCAGCTTTTATAATGCTGTTTATCTCTCTAATCTTCATTCCAAATCCTCTGTGCTCTATATGGGTTGCCTTCTCCATTGCCTCGATTGAAGTAGGTGTTGTGGGTTACATGGCTTTGTGGGGTGTTAATCTAGATTCAATTTCGATGATTAACCTAATCATGTGTATTGGCTTCAGTGTTGACTTCACGGCTCACATTTCCTATGCCTACATTGCAGCAAAGGTTAGAACTAGAGAGGAGCGTGTGCAAGAGTGCCTGTACTCCCTTGGTGTACCTATAATACAAGGTGGCCTCTCTACTATCTTGGGTGTTGCTGCACTAATCCTAGCTCCCTCCTACATATTCATCACTTTCTTTAAGACTGTATTCCTAGTTATAGTTTTTGGAGTTCTCCATGGTCTATTTCTGTTGCCTGTGTTACTCTCTCTCCTTGGTCCTGGCACCTGTAAAAAAACAAAAGCTGATGATGATACATCCTCGTCACCATCGACGACGGTTGATACATGCCAAGGCGATCCCTCGGAGCCGCAGATTCTCCAGCCACAACCTGTAACTATAGTGAACCGTGACACTATAGTCTACCATGCGTCGAGTGAAAACAGCGAAGACGGGGGTGATCGTAGCTCTACCAGTGGAGTCTCTCTAGATTCAAGATCGAGTAAGGACGATAAAAGGTTATGTGACGAAACGGACTCTATACAAGTCCCTGAACAAAGTAATGGTCTACCTATCCTAGAGGTGTATAGCAATATGGGTTATGTAAGCGATGACTTGGATGGTGAAGAGGACGTACAGAGAAGTCAATCAGAGGCTTCTGCTGGAAGATAAATTACTTTGGGAGGCCAGTAACAAATTTCCCCCTACTCGATGACTTGGCTCAGACATGACTGACCAGGAAGAGTGTGCTCTAGCTTGGACGCGGCACAGAATGTTAAGTGTTCAAATCCCTGGGGAGGATGTAATAATTGCTGGTGTCAATATTGCACTAGTGGCTGTGCCATAGCAAAGTGGTGTACATAGATTAGTGTGAATGTACGTTTTAGTATCCTAGTCCTGTGCAGTTAGCCTCGCACATCTGGTTTTAAACTATCAAATTTTTTTTTTTTTAGAAATTAGACCTCTAAGATTGCATTGCAAGTGAAAAATAAGTAGCGTGAGTTGTTTAAACTTTGACTAAATTATTTTTAAAGTGTAGCCATAAAATTTGATGTAGTTATTTTTCTTGCTGAAGATTATCTACTTCTATAATTGGCTTCAAACTATTAGTGGTTAACACTGTCTACCACATTCTATTTTTATTGACCATTCCCGGTTTGCAAGCTCTATTCCCCGGCTGCAACAGAAGATTTGAAACTGGCTTTTAGACTTTGTTTTTATGGATCTTGTGAAATTGAAACATTGATCGGTTTTAAGTGTAAGCTACTGTACGGGCAGTCTGCCTTCACTGTCCAGTGAACCGGACTTGTCAACTAAATCTTAGCCAGAGGTTAATGAAATTGTGAAATTACTTGGGTTTGTGATATTGTGCAAATTGAATTTTTAAATGATTTTATATGTAGTAGTGTTAATGTAATCTTAAATGTATTTGTACATGTTCCCTTAGTTCAGATGGGAGCTCTGAATGCATGTAAGTTTTTAATAAAATATATTTTGACTCTGGATTTGCTTTTCCTCCAGTGTGAATGCTTTGAAATTGATGCATTTAGTACACAATCTAGTGAAGTCTGTCCAATCAGGCAAAAGTAAATTTTCTTAAACCTTCGAGTTTTCTTTTAATAAATATAAATCAAATTTTACACGGAAATACTACACTACATATACAGTAGTGTAATTCTCTGAAAGTTCAGAGCATGAACTTTAAATCCCTTAATGTTGTACTTATTTTTTCTTTTAAATTTAAGATTTTAAATTATACTTGCATTAATTTACAGGAACATTATTAAATTTACTGAATTATATAAAACATTTTCCATTATCACGGAGCATGAGCCGTAAACCCAGAAATGTTGTACCTGATCCTGTCTCGCAAGACCTTCAATATTTTGTCAGAGTAACCTGCCTATCCACAGAAAGTAGCATAATTACTACTAGTGATTTTTCTTGAATTTGACACATTTGACGGTGCTACATAGCCTACCGGTTTGGTGCCTTCTTTCGATAATTACTCAGTTTGAAACATTAAAGACCTCATTAACGCCACTCTAATACTTGGTGCACATAAAGCTTTAAGTGTCTAAAATCCAGTTTACAAGAGCAACTTCCTGCTTGCAGAAACAAAATGCATGCATATTATTCTCCATTTCAGTACATTGGTCACACCTATTGTCCTTAATGCCCAACATCAACAACCTAATAGTAGGGAGGGTCCTTGTGTGTATTATGTATATATACATATATACTATATTATATATTATACATATTATACATATATTAGAGTTGTTACATTCTTGTACAGCCACTAGTACGCGTAGCGTTTCGGGCAAGTCCTTAATCCTATGGTCCCTGGAATACGATCCCCTGCCGCGAAGAATCTTTTTTTCATCCAAGTACACATTTTACTGTTGTGTTAAACAGAGGCTACAGTTAAGGAATTGCGCCCAGTAAATCCTCCCCGGCCAGGATACGAACCCATGACATAGCGCTCGCGGAACGCCAGGCGAGTGTCTTACCACTACACCACGGAGACTGCTTTAGCGCCCTCTGATTATTCCGCACATTTAATGGTGCTACACAGCCTTCCCGGTTTGGGGCCTGCTTTTGATCATTACTTACACTATCTCTGCATTATCGCCTTTCTAAAGGTAACAAAAGATTGCCTATGATTTATGGTACACATTCGGTATTCCTATTCGTTTCTTACCTTTGCAGTCGGTTTAATTGGTTGACAACTATTTTCAGATATGTATGGTAGATACCATTCTCTATAGCACTTTTCTTGTCAATTGGAAAACTGCGAGACAAATGCCACACTTTAGACAATTTTGCAATTTATTATTACAGCCTTCTGAAACGGTTAAATTCCTATTTGACAACATATTCGTATTATATTTCCACATATAGCATCTATCTTGAAGTTATCTTGAGATGGTTTCGGGGCTTTGTGTCCCCGCGGACCGGTCCTTGACCAGGCCTCCACCCCCAGGAAGCGGCCCGTGACGGCTGATTAACACCCAGGTACGTATTTTACTGCTAGGTAACAGGGGCATAGGGTGAAAAACTGTCCATTGTTTCTCGCCGGCGCCTGGGATCGAACCCAGGACCACAGGATCACAAGTCGGCGTGCTGTCCGACTGGCGATACAGCTGAAAGGTTATAGTGTGAAATTCATGTGGATTCCATCTCATGTTGGAATAGTGCTCAACGAGGTGGCGGATGACTTGGCCAAACGTGCCACATCAAAACCACAAGTTGACATTGAATGTGAATTCACAATGAGACAAATAAGAAGCAAAATCAGAATTATTCAGGCACAAGCGGGAGTGGAGAGGAGAGAGATAATGTATGAGAGTAGTCAAACCATGCAACACTACATGTATGTGAGTCAAAACACCCATTTCACTTATGGTAAAAGGAGAAATGCTTGGAGTGACTCTGTGTACATGCGGCTCGGGCTTGGGTACAAATATTACTGGGAATATGGGATAGATGTTCATGATAATGACACGAAGTGTAAACTATGTGGTATGTTAAGGTCTCGCACCCTTGCCCATTATATTCTTGATTGTCCGTTGATTAATGTATATAGAAACACTGACATAAGGACTGTTCCTGAACAAATAGCCTGGATGTGTCACAACGGAAAGGTTGATGATATTCTTGAGAGATATAAGAATTTTGCACCAAGATTGTAATATTTTGTTGAATTATCTGCAGGTGTCTTGCAAATTGTCTATACAGTATACCTAGGTCATAAAAGTATTTGTGTGTACGTCTGATACCATACTACTTGTGAGGGAGGAAATGTATATTTTTACCTCTCAGAATGTTTGGTAATGTGTTTATTTGTGATGTGTGTCTATGTATATATTAACACGTTGTACTGAATGGGGTGAGAATAGCTTGAGCTACCTCATCCCTTTGTGTGTATTTTACCTCAATAAACTTATTTCAATTTCAATTTCCGACTGGCTCCCTTTTAGTACTTGCCAGTTCGTAAGCATTGTTGCATGTTTTACACCAGCAAATCCCAAGAGCTTTAATAGACTCCACTACCTTAAACCATGAACCTGTCCAGGTAACTTTATTACACCAACTGCCAAGCCCCATCATACACGTTTTATTCTTGTTAATAACAGCACCTGTCGCTCTTTCAAAGTTGTCTAACTCATTCTGAACATTCACCACCGAGTCTTCTGTCGACACAACAATAGTTGTATCGTCTGCATAACCAACAACAGGAAGTGTCATAGCATTAGGAAGACGAGGTGGAACAATAAAGTCATTGCTTGTTATTGCCAAGTACAGTGGCTCTTGAAATATAACATACACAATAATTGAGCGGGGACATCCCTGACGTACAGATCGTTCAACTGAAAAAGGTTTACTTAAGACTCCATTGATACAGACGCTGCTCCGACACTGTTTATAAAGCATACGGATCCAATCAATAAATTCTCGTGCCACTCCTACTCTATCCAATATTGCTAATACAAACTGAACATCAACACGGTCAAAGGCTTTCGACCAGTCGAGGTTTATCATGGAGGAAGGAACATTATTCTCAGACACACAAGACACAACATCCCTAATTACATTATTATATTGATTATAGATCTTCCAGGCACACCACAAAACTCTTCCTTAAATATAATTTTATCCATTGCAATCCTAAGTCTATTTGCCGGCAATTTAGATATTATTTTATAATCCTGGATTAGCAAGGAAAGTGGCCTTCAGTTCGTTACAATATGTAAGTCACCCGTTTTAGGTATCGTCAGTTCTTCCTTGACAATGTTTGGGGGCCCTCGGACGGGTGTGGGTGCCGCCTGCTACGGCGGCGAGCAGGTATATTACAACTTACCGTGCCTGGCATCCTCTGTATGCGCCTGTATAGTTACTTCGGTACACACAGGAATCACATGTATAATATATCAAACGAACAAATCCACGAGGGACGTGATGAAGGTTCGAACCTGCGTCCGAGAGCATCCCAGACGCTGCCTTAATCGACTGAGCTACGACATGGTCAAAAGGGGTTAAAACCGAAGTTCTACTGAACTTACTGGATCCTGCAGCCTCTCCGAGGCACAAACCAGGGTTTTACACAACTCCCCCATGCACTCCAGCTATGTCAATAGGCCGTTCTCCCTCTTCGTTCAGTTGATGTATCACGCAATTGTGATTTCTGTGTGTAGTGACCAAACTATAGTGAACAATATTCTCATCTCTCATAATCAATCTACTATATTTCCTCTGATATAGATGTCACATTAGGATTACTGCTATTATTTGTGAGTGCTCGTTGACAGATGTAATTGAAGAAGAATTAACACTACTTACCTAGTACACATGTTGATGCCAGCCTAAACTACGACGCACCGCTCCTGTGCCAGGTAAGTCCACTACGGGCTCACCATAGCCCGTGCTACTTGCCCCGCTCCTGTGCCGGGTAAGTCCACTACGGGCTCACCATAGCCCGTGCTACTTGCCCCGCTCCTGTGCCGGGTAAGTCCACTACGGGCTCACCATAGCCCGTGCTACTTGCCCCGCTCCTGTGCCAGGTAAGTCCACTACGGGCTCACCATAGCCCGTGCTACTTGCCCCGCTCCTGTGCCAGGTAAGTCCACTACGGGCTCACCATAGCCCGTGCTACTTGCCCCGCTCCTGTGCCGGGTAAGTCCACTACGGGCTCACCATAGCCCGTGCTACTTGCCCCGCTCCTGTGCCAGGTAAGTCCACTACGGGCTCACCATAGCCCGTGCTACTTGCCCCGCTCCTGTGCCAGGTAAGTCCACTACTGGCTCACCATAGCCCGTGCTACTTGCCCCGCTCCTGTGCCAGGTAAGTCCACTACTGGCTCACCATAGCCCGTGCTACTTGCCCCGCTCCTGTGCCGGGTAAGTCCACTACGGGCTCACCATAGCCCGTGCTACTTGCCCCGCTCCTGTGCCAGGTAAGTCCACTACGGGATCACCATAGCCCGTGCTACTTGCCCCGCTCCTGTGCCGGGTAAGTCCACTACGGGCTCACCATAGCCCGTCCTACTTGCTCCGCTCCTGTACCAGGTAAGTCCACTACGGGCTCACCATATCCCGTGCTACTTGCCCCGCTCCTGTGTCAGGTAAGCTATGGGCTCACCATATCCCGTGCTACTTGGAACTTGTTCCGAGTAGCTGAATCTATAACAACAACTCAAGTACGAGGATTATTTGGTGTGATCATCCTTGTTCATAACTGGTGGACCAGACCCGTTATATAAAGATAAGGCTTTCCCTAATTTAGTTAATAATATATGTAGTCTAATATTGTAGTGAATGTCTACTAACCAATAATTTATTTGAGGACTACACAAATAAGCCATAACACCCCCCCCCCCCAGAATATGTAAGGAAAGCGATTTGAGAGAATTTTAAATCCTACAGTCCACTTTAAACATCAAACAGTTTGCTATCGTAAATTATAAATTAACGTACAATATAAATTATTATAAATTAATATAAACTTAATAAATATAAATCTCACATGTCAATTTCCCACAACAGGGGCCAGATTCACGAAGCAGTTACGCAAGCACTTACGAACCTGCACATCTTTTCTCAGTCTTTGGCGGCTTTGTTTACAATTATTAAACAGTTAATGAGCTCCGAAGCACCAGGAGGCTGTTTATAGCAATAACAACAGTTGATTGGTAAGTTTTCATGCTTGTAAACTGTTTAATAAATGTAACCAAAGCCGTCAAAGATTGAGGAAAGATGTACACGTTCGTAAGTACTTGCGTAACTTCTTCGTGAATCTGGTCCCAGAGCAAGATATTAGCTGAAGAACAACACCAGGTGTCTTATTACTAACGCTTCGATAAATAAATCCCAGTGTCTTATTGGCCTTATTACGAATATTTATGCATTGATTTTTTTTGGTTTAAATTGTTATTAATCATAACTTCCAGTCAATGTTCTCTGTATTCCGTCTATTTGAGCAATCTCTCTTTTGCTCCGTAGGGTAAAGTGAGTATCAAGCAGTACTCAAGGCGAGACAGCACAAGTGATTTGAAGAGTACAACCATTGTGATGGTTTCCCTGGATTTGAAATCCATCAAATCCGTAATCCATCCTATCATTTTTCTGGCTGATGCAATATTTGCTTGGTTATGTTCCCTAAACGTTAGGTCGTCAGACATCATTATTCCCAGATCCTGTACTTGCTGCTTTCCTACTATGAGCAGATTTGATTGTCTTTATCCTGTATTTTGTCTTCATTTTTACCATTCTTAAGTATCTAAAATTTATCGGCAATATCCATCCCTCGATTGAAAATGAAGAAACGACTAAGTTTCGGTCTTTAACCGAAGAATGGACCAAAACGTCGGTTTCTTCATTGTGGGTTTCTTTTCCAGTTGTGGGTTAGATCAACTCTTCAGGCAAGTTGACTGATCGTCTGCAATTTCTCACTGTTCAGCATGTTATCTTCTGCTGTCCAATCGAAAAATATTAACGAACTTGTAATTTTTCAGTGTCTTCTGTTGGCCATTTTCATGACGATTTTTGTCTGCAAAAGATGATACGAAGTTGTGACTTGTATTTTTGTCTCTATCCGATATGAGAATAAGGAAAATCAGTGGTGCCAGGACTCTGCCCTGAAGTACAGAGGTAATCAGTTCTTGCACTGTATTTTTATTTGACAAATTACAGTTTTTTTGTTTAGGCTTTTACTCTTTGCGTTCTATTTGACGGAAAACTGAATATCCATCACCCTACTTTACTTGTTATTCCTATTGACCTGATTTTGTGGGCTTACACTCCATAGTCACTTATACAGTCCGGGCATACCACATCTCTATTGTTTTTTTCTTAATGCCTCAGTGATTTTGACATAGTAGTAGAGTAGCTGCGAGAGACATGATCTTCCTGCTCTAAATCCACGTTGACCTGGGTTGTGTAGGTCATTGTTCTCTATAAAGCTGGAGACGTGACTCCTCTACAACTTTAAATGTGGACAAGCTCTTTGCCTGGCGTGGAGTGTGAACACAATGTGTGAGAGACAAGGAAAGAGTGAAGGGTATGGCTTAAAATGAGTTATGACGCTAGAAGTTCAGACATGTGTCGAGGATAAGATGGCAAGAAAGTGTTCGCGTTGAATAAGAAAAAAAGTGAATTACAGGTAACCAAAAACTGCTCTTGTTCTCGTTGTCCTTAACGGTTTTACTTCCTTCCTTCCTTCTGGCGTTTCTATTTGATACCGATGATCTCATTCTCTGCTATCAAGGGGATGACTCGCCTTTCCCCCAACGGCGCCTCCAATTTGTAATTGATGCTGAGTCGTCTTGGGCCACCAATCATGGCTTCAAGCTCTCTACATCAATGACTTGTGTTATGAATTTAATTCGGAGCAAGTCGTTCTTCGTCCCTCGTTGTCGCTCTATGGTCGTCCTCTTCTCTATAAGGATTCTGCTAAACTTTTATCGTTGATTTTTGACTCAATTTTGTCTTGGTCTCCCCATATCTCTTACCTCCTAGTTGAATGTTCTAACACCCTTACACTTCTTCGTATCTTGTCCTGTACTTCCTGGGAAGCTGATAGATTCCTCTCTATTGCCGTCTAAACTTGACTATGGCTGCCCGGCCAACTCTTCTACCTCTCCTTCGGCTCTTGGCCGCCTTGATGCTCTGCACCATGCTGGGTTGCGCCTTAGATCTGGTGCCTTTCCTTCATCCCTTATCCATAGCTTCTTGGCAGGTCCCATTTGTAAAGTTTTGTAAGTCTTTGATCCATGTGGTAAAGGCTTCTACCCCTTCTGTTCCGAAGAGCTTTTTCCTTGAACATTTGCCTTCACATTTGCATTGTGTCACCCTCTTCACGGATGGGTCCAAGTCTGCCGACGGGTTTGGATACTCTCTCTTGTGTTTTCAGACCAAACGTGTATGCGTCGGCAACCTTCGGAGGCTGGCATCTTCACGGCTGCCCTGTATGCTGCCCTGTATGCTGCCCTGTATGCTGCCCAGTATGCTGCCCTGTATGCTGCCCTGTATGCTGCCCTGTATGCTGCCCTGTATGCCCTTCGTCGAGTGCCTTTCCGTCGGAACTGCAGTTCCGTTGTCATTGTTGTAGACTCTCGTAGTTGACCAGACCACACACTAGAAATTGAAGGGACGACGACGTTTCGGTCCGTCCTGGACCATTCTCAAGTCGATTGTCAACTCTCTGTCGATTGTTGATTGTTGACTCAGTCGATTGTTGACTCTCGTAGTGCTCTCAGGACTTCGGAGTCCTTTAATACATCCTGCGGTAGTTGGAATCTAATATTAGCCGTTTTTCATCTCTAGCAGATTTAAGCAGGATGTTTTCCTGGGTTTTCAACCCAACTCATCCTTTTACAAAAAACGTCGCTTTTCGCTCGTATGCGCTATGCCCAAAAATTGCCGCCCTAGAAAATAAAAAATTATTTTCCAAATGAAATGAACCCCAAACAGCATGTCTTGGGTCCTCGGGTAGGTTAGGAGAGCAGCAAGTTTTAAGGTTTCAAAAAGTCACGAAAACTGTGAATTTAAAGTGTCCTCTCCTAACCTAACACTCTAAGCCAGAGGACCCAAAACAGAAAACTGGACAGTTCGTCACTTTCACGAGTCGCTTCCATTGTTCTAGTATGGCAATTTTTAGCGTTAGTGCGCATTCGAGCGAAAAGCGACGTTCTTTGTAAGATGACGGAACCATTAATGAGCGTGCGAATGCTGCCGCTAAGGAGTCTATTAACACTTGTCCCGTTTCCCGTTAAGGTGTTTCTTATTCAGATTTCTACCCAGTCATTCCTCAATCCGTGCCCGTTGGCAGGGTCGTTGGTCTTCTGTTACTAGTAACAAACCGCGTACTCTTAAGAGTAGTGTGTCCCCTGTGGTCTTCCTTCTACCACCGTAACCGGCGGTGAGGAACGGCTCTGGTGAGGTTGCGTATTGGCCATACGCGTTTAACTCACGGACACTTAATGGAGCGCTGCCCTGCTTCTTATTGTCCTAACTGCATTGTCCCTCTTACAGTCGTGTATATCCTTGTTGAATGTCCTGACTTCCAGGACGAGCGTGTCTTGCTTCCCGATCCTTTGGTGAATCTGATACCCTTGGTATTGTTCGCTTTAATCGCTTTTGTTCTAGTATTGGCATCCTTAGTGCTATTTAGCGTCTTTTGAATATCCTGCAAGACAGTGCTACATAGTCTCCCCGGCTCGGCGCCTTCTTTTGGTAATTATTTATTAACCTATTTTAGAGGCTTATTAAAGCCATCACAATAGCCTACTGAACAAGCAGCAAATATACTTTTATCCTGAATATAGTCCAGGACTAAAGCATACACTTGAGTGGACATATATACAGATGTTGGTACACTTCTCGGTGTACATCACACATGTGTATATATGTGCAGGTGTTGTATACAAAATGTATTGCGTGTGTTGATCTCCTATATCCTACCTTGCCTTCTTAATCATCTTGGCACATTTAAATCCAACACCCAATAAATGTTGCCCATTACTTCCTGTATACATAATATACACTTCCTGTATACATAATATACACTTCCTGTATACATAATATACACTTCCTGTATACATATTATACACTTCCTGTATACATATTATACACTTCCTGTATACATATTATACACTTCCTGTATACATATTATACACTTCCTGTATACATATTATACACTTCCTGCATACATATGTATACACTTCAAGTATACATATTATACACTTCCTGTATACATATTATACACTTCCTGCATACATATGTATACACTTCCTGTATACATAATATACACTTCCTGTATACATATTATACACTTCCTGTATACATATTATACACTTCCTGTATACATATTATACACTTCCTGCATACATATGTATACACTTCAAGTATACATATTATACACTTCCTGTATACATATTATACACATCCTGTATACATATTATACACTTCTAAAACATTGAAGTTCTGGGCACTTGCCATCAGTGAACACTTTACATGTCAGAAGAAAGTTGCCTTAAAGTTTCCATTTAAATATTGTAATGTTATATTGTGTCCAGCCATGAGAGTTCTTATTGAAATCCCAAATTAAAGAAACCTTCAAATAAATCCTTCACTGGTAATGATCTCGCATATTTCTTCCGTTTTTTTAATTCGACATTAATTCCCAAATTTAAACATTTATTTAAACATTGAATATCACATGTACTTCACATATAGCACTGATTCATTTTCCCCATATGGGACGAACCTTTTTCTGGTGAGACTACCTTCCTTTCAGAGGTCCAGTCCACACAGATAATAATATTTTAAATAAGGAGTTAAAATGTCCATTTTTGGATGTGGACCAATGAACTCTCACTAAATTTACTACATTTTATTTCGAAACTAATCGTCATGCCAAATATTTTCAGATAGACAGTTTAAACATTAATATTAAATACGAGGGAAAGTTCCTTGACCTATACATACCTACATTAATCACATACAGCACATAGTCAAAAAGTCTCTCAAACTGTTGGTATTTTATACAAAATCAGATACAGTATTATGTTCCCGTTTCTGCTGCTTCTACACTCTACTACTCACTAATCTGTCCGTATCTAACTTGGGGACCTGTGTATGACGTGCCACCACTATAAACTACCTGGAGCCCATCATCATCACACACACACAATTAGCTATCACAACTAAACAAACTCTATCTTGAGGCAACACAATATGAGAGAATGGTCTATATCTCTCAAGTCTAGAGAGAAGTTTGTCATGTTTGATCAGTGGGCTCTGGCCAGCCCACAGATCAAAACAATATAGTGATCATACGAAGGACACCGCGTGTCCACTGAGACATTATATTAGTTGAGGCAGTCGATTAAAGCAGCGTCTGGGATGCTCTCGGACGTAGGTTCGAATCCTCGTCACGGCCCTTGTGGATTTGTTCATTAGAGAGCGCTGTACGAGTACGATAAACTGCACGTACAGCAAGGAACATATAGCAAACATCACTTTTTTCCCCATCTGATGTGGAAAGGGCGAGGATGAAGAGGCGGTGATGTTATCCGCTGATGGCTTCAGGTCTTGGGCTGGGGGAGCTTCCAGAGGAGCAGAGCGCCGTCCCTGCCCACAGAGGCCAGTATGTTGCCGGCGGGAGAGAGGCAGACCCTGGTGATGGCGCCGCTGTGGCCGCGACCTTCATGGGTGACTCGCCCTTTCTTCCAGTCCCACACCTGCACCAACATCCCAGTATTAATACAACAAGCAATAATAGCTTTTTAGAGTGAAAGTCTTTTTTAAACAGGACGATGGAATTGTACCAGTCTTGGGTCATCCCATGTGCACCACTGGACCGTGTTATTAAAATAATTTTTAGTGTTGTGATGCTATGATGTGATGTGTTGCATTGTGGTGAGTTGAGGTGTATGTTGTGTTGATGTTGTCATGTGATGTTTGTTGTATCATTTGAAAATGACTGCATTTTTCACAAGCTCATATAATGCTTCCTATTATATGTACTTAGATGTTATCTTATCTTGAGGTTATCTTGAGATTATTTCGGGGCTTAGCGTCCCCGCGGCCCGGTCCTCGACCAGGCCTCCTGTTTGTTACACACACCCATGAAGCAGCCCGTAGCAGCTGTTTAACTCCCAGGTACCTATTTACTGCTAGGTGAACAGGGGCCTCAGAGTGAAAGAAACTGTGCTCATTTGTTTCCGGCTCCACCGGGGATCGAACCCGGAACCTGAGGACTACGAATCCCGAGCGCTGTCCACTCAGCTATCAGAGCCCCTGTTTCGTTGACCAAACCACACACTAGAAGATGAAGGGACGACGACGTTTCGAACCCCTGTTTAGGTTCAAGTACAGTACGGTGGGAAGGGATTTACCCCAGTGATAGTTGCTCTTCGCCTGCCCTCAGCTGGGTGATGTGGTCTGCTCCGGTGATGTCCAGGTAAGCCCCGGGGGAAGTAGTCTGAGGCTCCGTCATGTCCACTGTGGCCTCTTGGCGCCAGCTTGACTGACTTTAGCCGTGTTGGTTCAAGCCGTGAGAAGCTTGAATCTGAAGAGATGGGTAGGCGCCAGTGTACCGTCTGACGGCTCGGAGAGACGCTGGGCAGAATCGGGAGCTTCTGTCTGCTTAATGTGGTATCAGCACGACCTCTCGTCTCCCACATCCCAGCGACCCTTCACGCTGAGGCGTTCACCAGGTCTGACTTTTTCGAGTCGAAGTTTGTGTGTTTCGAGTCCCTGGCTTCTGAATTTATCTGAGGGCCACTAATACCCTAGTGGCCTCGATAAGGATAGGAAGCTAGCGGCTTGTCAAAGGTCCCCCCCCCCTCCCATTTACCCCTGATGATTTTTTCCAGATGGATTTTAACATGTAACTGTTTTGGCATTTGCGGCGTCGGCGGGTAGGCAGTTCCATGGGTTTATATCCCTGTGGGTGATAAAGCAGCTCCTGTTCTCAGTCCTACATTGTTGCTTGTTGAGCTTGAAACTGTTGCTATTAGTTTGTGTTACATCTGACTTTTTGAAGAAATTGTCAAGATCAACATTCTCCAATTTGTTAAATATTTTAAAGGTTTCGATGAGATCCGCCCTGTCATGCCCGGCTTGCAGTGTTGGTAGCCCTGTGGCCCTCAACCCTTCCTGGCACGAGAGATGACATGGCTTTGGAATGATATTTGTTGCCCGGTGTTGCACTTTCTCCAGAGCAGTCTGATACCATACTACTTGTGAAGGAGGAAATGTATATGTTTACCTCTCAGAATGTTTGGTAATATGTTTATTGTTTGTGATGTGTGTCTATGTATATATTAACACGTTGTACTGAATGGGGTGAGAATAGCTTGAGCTATCTCATCCCTTTGTGTGTATTTTACCTCAATAAACTTATTTCAATTTCAATTTCCAGAGCAGCTGTGTTCTTCTGACGATGAGGTCTCCATGCTTGTATTCAGTACTCCAGGCGGGGGGCACCAAAGATTTATACAGTTGAATCACCACCAACTTTTCCTTAGTCAAAGGTAAGTTTGATTATTTCAAGGGTTTGGTTAGTTTCTTTTACTGCTGCTTCTGTCTCGTAGCAGAACTGTAAACAAATATGGCGCCGCCCCTGGCTCTCTGTGTTGGTTGATCGAAACTATGGGACAATATTATGCTTATGGAGGACCAGATGGAACGGCGCAGATGGACCGAAGAAGTTTTATGGTGACGTTTCCGAGATGGATAAGTAGATTGGCCACCCAAGGAGCCAAGGTCAATGAGTGATGGCGAAATAGAAGGCCCGTGAGCCCCATTTGTATCTTGGGGTACAAATGTTGGGGAGTGTCTGGCCTCTCTGGGTCCGAACGGGCCGAATCAGCCCTGTTGCGTTTCCATTAGAAGGGGGTTCTTCTGAATCGTGTTTCCCTCGTGTATCTATCGAACGCTTTACACCTGCGGTCACAGGAGCGCCGCCCTTAATAGTGCTTATGAGAGACGTCTTGATTTCGGCCATAGTCAAGGGGTGTTTGTAGTTCTGTTTGAGTGTTTAGGTTGTCCAAGTGAATGATTTTGTCGAGTGATATGTCGTCGGGTTTGGCGCATCCATATGTCACCTGCTTGTATGTTGGGAGGTGGTGAGTGTTGTGGTGTGTGGTGATGTTGGGAGGTGGTGAGGGTGCTCTTCGCAAGTGTAGAGGCGTCACCAGACATGTTAGACAGTTTGGCAATGTGAGGAGAAGCTTTAATATAATCCGTTGACAGCAGATCGTCATCGACAGAGACCCAGAGACGTTTCAAGATGTTACTTGATCAGAGACCACATTCATTCCAAACTTCTGCCACCTACGGGTTACTCATGCCCGTGCCACCTCCTGTGGTGGCTTAATCCTCATCAATCACTCAATTGATCGATTGTAATCAGAGTCTAACTGAAATAGTGTTAAGTGTCCGACACTCTAGAGATACCGCGGATCTTCAACACCATTGACAAGTCAAGACGCTGCAGCCGCGCTACGGAGCAGACAGCCAGATTCAAGCCGCATTCGAGCTTCCAGCTCTCTTCCCGCATTCCAGCTCTTCGACCCCGCCCGCTTTCGGAGCTGCATGTTTCTCCACTCCAATCTTATGCTCTCATCCAACATCCGAGCTCTCTGCCCCCCGCCTTACTCATGCTCCAGGCCTCGGCTCAGCTATCGCGACACGACATTGCATCTCCAACAACCGACTGCTGTAACCAAAACTATATTAATTATATATATATATATATATAACCCACTAAACTCTTATGAGTCTAAACACCGAAACATGTATATGTAAACATATGCTATACTATTTTCAGAGTCATTTCAAGGGGAAGATGTTGATATTGTCTAGACTTGCGAGAAAGACATGGAACCTATCTGACTACGTACTTGTTCCCGTTGTGTGGTTGGTAAGGGAGTGGTAGCGTCAGGGGTAACTTTGTGTTTGGTGTGGGTGGAAGTTGAGGATGGCAGTGTGGGAGGAGCAAGCAGCATGCGGAGTTTGTTATAGTATGGGGTTAGTTGTGAGCGTCTTGCACGTTTTCTGTGGTGGCTGGAGAGGCGCTGGCTATTGGTTCAGGGGAGACTATAAACAATGGATCGTTACGAAAAATGTGAATTTGCGGAGAAATGTACACTAAGGGATAAGTTGTGATTGGTCCTAAGAATGACGGTGGAATGGTGATGGCTGGAAGTGCAATGTGAAAAAGGATGATTGGGGAACATATCTGCTGATACACGTCTGTTACCTTGCCCCATAGTTATGTCTACCTGAATGCATTTTGATTTGGAAAAAGATGTTCTGATTTGGATTGAGAGAGTTGCCTGAGGGCCACTAACACTAGTGACCTCTACGAGGACAGTAAACCGGCGGCTTGTCGAAGGTCCCCCTATTGGTCTTGATAATCTCTTCCAGTTGTACTTTATAATTTAACAGTTTTGGCATTTACAGCTTGGGCGAGTAGCCTGTCCATGGGTTAATAATCTTGTGGGTGAAAAAGCATCTCGTGTTCTCAGTCCTTCATTGTGGCTTGTTGAACATAAAACAGTTGTTCCTTGTTTGTGTTCCATCGGAACTTTTGAAGTAATTTTTCCTCCAAATTGTTAAGTATTTTAAAAATTTCGATGAGATCTGCCATGTCCCTCCGAGAGAATTAATTATTATTATATTTTATTCATAAATATGCATATGAAGATAATAACAGGTGCATGTGAAGGCACAGAGGTTGTATATTAATTAAAGCCAAAGAGGAAGAACGGCCTATTGACATAGCTTTGACATTCGCAGGACATTCGCAGGCATCCTACTAACATTCGTTTCTGCCCGAAACGCTGCGCGTACTAGTGGCTTTACAAGAGTGTAAATACTGTACTATGCTATGTATTCTCACAAACCCAATGTACCTTCTTGTATATAAATAAATAAATAAATAAGTAAGCTGGAGTGCATGGGGGGAGTTGTGTAAAACCCTGGTTTGTGCCTCGGAGAGGCTGCAGGATCCAGTAAGTTCAGTAGAACTTCGGTTTCAACTCCTTTTCATGTCGTAACTCAGTCGATTAAGGCAGCGTCTGGGATGCTCTCAGACGCAGGTTCGAATCCTCGTCACGGCCCTTGTGGATTTGTTCAAAGCCACTAATTCGCAAAGCGTTTCGGCCAAAACAGAATAATAGTTAAAACATAAATATCAAAGATATAATGGCTATTCCACTACCTTCATGCTAAATGAAGCAGGCTAACACATGTGGGATGTTTAAGACATTTAGTAAAGCTAAACAATATAATGTTGATACTTAATAATGCCAGGCAAAGACTAACTACTACACTGAAGAAGCTGTAGTTTTAACAACAGTACAGATGTTTATTTATTTATTTATTTATATACAAGAAGGTACATTGGGTTTGTGAGAATACATAGCATGGTACAGTAATTGCACTCTTGTAAAGCCACTAGTACACGCAGCGTTTCGGGCAGGTCCTTAATCTAACAGATAATTTTAAGTAGGTAAATTCTATCAGAATTAATAAAATGATAACAAATACATTGCAAGAAAAAATGCATTGCAATGTAGTATTTAATATTTGTAATAACATCAAAAATATACAATGGTGCATTTTTGGTGAAGCCTCTAGATCGCTAAGCGTTTCGGTGACGACATAAAACAAATTAACAAGTATTTTTAAAGGTTTAATGGGATAAATCCTTGATAATAAACAGGAAGCAAGCCAACATACGCGACGAAAACAAATTTAGCAAATGATATACAATAGTTACGTGACAATGATGAAGGCATAGGACTCCATTTTTAGTATACACAATTAATGATATACAATAGTTACGTGACAGTGATGAAGGCGTAGGACTCCATTTTTAGTATACACAATTAATGATATACAATAGTTACGTGACAGTGATGAAGGCGTAGGACTCCATTTTTAGTATACAAAATTTACAATAACGGCAAAACACAAAAAATATATTTTTTGGGATGGCGAAATATGAGTGAAGTTTCTTACATGGTCTTGAGCTGATTTTTCTTGATTACTCTCTTAAACAAGCTGGGAAGGAGGGAGGGAATTATCAGAAAAAGCACCAAGTGATTACGATTATATAGCACTTGGAAGGGGTCAGGATAAGAAGGATTTAGGATGGGACGGGAGGACTTCTTGAGGTTATCTTGAGATGATTTCGGGGCTTTTTAGTGTCCCCGCGGCCCGGTCCTCGACCAGGCCTCCACCCCCAGGAAGCAGCCCGTGACAGCTGACTAACACCCAGGTACCTATTTTACTGCTAGGTAACAGGGGCATAGGGTGAAAGAAACTCTACCCATTGTTTCTCGCCGGCGCCTGGGATCGAACCCAGGACCACAGGATCACAAATCCAGCGTGCTGTCCGCTCGGCCGACCGGCTCCCCCAAAGATGCTGGAAGATGTTACACCTTTTAATCACACCTGCGAGGTCATTCCACAATTTGGAACCCTTGAGTTGAATAGCTTTGATTGAGTCTTACTCTAAGTATATAAAAAAAAATATAATGATAGAAAAATATATGATCTGCCCGAAATGCTATGCGTGTTAATGGCTTTGAAAAAATGTAAAAATGTCAATCTTATGTAATCTCACAAATCCATTTACCTTTTTGTGAAAAAAAACAATAGAATTATTAATATATTTGTTTCTCGTGTGGTAGTCATGGGTTCTGTTTCAGCTCTCTAAAAGGAAGCGCTTAAGATCGGGATTAGTAATGAAGTTCAAAGCTTACAGATATAGAGTGCACTTGAGAGTACGTAAAGTCACTTGATATTTAACACTTCCAAAGATTTCATTAAGGGTGTCGAGATCTGCCTGGAACTAGAGTTTGGAATTGTTCTAATTGCTGATTTATGTTATGGCCGAAGGTAATTTAGTGTTGTAGGTCCCCAGACACAGATACCATAGGTGGAATCTAGATAGATGAACAATTTGCATCACAGAAGAACAATATATATTTTATGTGACAATAGTGTGGTGTGGCGCGGGTTTGATTCCCGCACGAGGCAGAAACAAATGGGCAAAGTTTCTTTCACCCTGAATGCCCCTGTTACCTAGCAGTAAATAGGTACCTGGGTGTTAGTCAGCTGTCACGGGCTGCTTCCTGGGGGTGGAGGCCTGGTCGAGGACCGGGCCGCGGGGACACTAAAGCCCCGAAATCATCTCAAGATAACCTCAAGATAGTCATCTAGTTTGTTATCATTGTGAACACAAAGGAATTTCCCCATCTACTCTGCTCTTATTTTGGGTCTTGTTAATTCATACATTTATTTAATTGGTGGACTTGTTACCAAAACAATATGTGAAACGCTTGATCAATGTTAAGGGGAAGTTTGTAGTTATCTTGAGATGATTTCGGGGCTTTTTAGTGTCCCCGCGGCCCGGTCCTCGACCAGGCCTACACCCCCAGGAAGCAGCCCGTGACAGCTGACTAACACCCAGGTACCTATTTACTGCTAGGTAACAGGAGCATAGGGTGAAAGAAACTCTGCCCATTGTTTCTCGCCGGCGCCTGGGATCGAACCCAGGACCATAGGATCACAAGTCCCGCGTGCTGTCCGCTCGGCCGAACGGCTCCCTTGAAGTCAGCCGCAAATTGACATATATAATATATATTTTTTAGTTCAGTATTCACTACGTCAATAAGAATAAGTGGGTTAGCATGGGAGAAATTGAAGGTTGTGTCATCATTTAATATTTTTGGCTTCAAGTGTTGAGAAACATTAAGAATATAATTGAGGTAAATGAGAAAGAGGAGCGGACCAAGTATTCTACCCTGCGGAACGCCAGAGTTAACAAGCACAGTTAGCATCCTTCACAGAAACATATACTCGATATACTCGTGTATATCACTGCGGTAAGATGACAAGTATGAGGGCGTGACCTCTGACCACATACTGTTGTAGTTCGAGATGAAGGTTATTGTGCTTAACGGTGTCAAAAGCCTCACCCAGATCAACAAATACACATGTAAATGGGGTTACCTATCACGGTGTATGATGTAAATTGTTTAGGGCCTACTGAGGGCCAGTACTTGAACCAACGAGGCTATATAAGACGTTATTTATACATTAAGCTTTATCTTAGTTATTAAGATTGTAAATTGGCTAAATGAATTTTGATTTATGAGCCCTTTAATTGTGACTAATCTTTTTCACTACCGCCCACGTAATGGGTATAGGGTCCACTACCGCCCACGGAATGGGTATGGGGTCAACTATCGCCCACGGAATGGGTATGGGGTCCAATACGCCCACGGAATGAGTATGGGGTTGACTACCGCCCACGGAATGGGTATGGGGTCAACTACCGCCCTCGAGATGAGTATGGGGTCCACTATACCACCCACGAGATGAGTATGGGGTGAATCATAGAAGAAGAAACAATCCCCCATGCAGAGTAATATTGGCCCTTCCCCATTTTAAATCATTCCCCCACTATGAACCATTTCAGTCATTGCTGCTTCTCTAACTGTATAGACAGGCACCGATAGCGCTCCTGCCACTTAGTGCTCAGGTCAGCACATATTATAATCCCAAAATATCACTGCATTTGACCCGGGTCAGCACGTCTCCTGACCTTGATGACGGCGTCCTCGCCAGCGGTGACCAAGATGGCGTCGTCGACGGTCGAGGCGACGGTGGTGACGGGGGTGGAGGAGGCCGGCAGGTCGGCCAGGAGGGCGCCATCCTGGTTCTCCCACACCAGGATGGAGCCATCACTGCCCACTGTCACAATCTCGCCGCTGCTCAGGAGGCTTCCACCCAGGAACACCGTATGGGCCGTCAGGCGGTAGATGCGAGCCAGCTCCCTGTAAGGTAGGGACAGTTGTACGTGTTACAGTGGTGGATACAGCTGCCTGTAACCCTGCTTTTGTGTTAAGTGTACATTTTACAGTGGTGATACATGTGTTAGAGTATTGTAGGCCTCCCAGAGAAGTGGGTGTGTGTTAACATAGTGGGATATGAGTACAAGGAACTGGCATATGAGGAGAAGGAGCAGGGGTATGATGACATGGAGTCACGATATGAGGGCAAGGCGTTGGAACAGGAGGACAAGGAGTTGGGATATGAGGACAAGTAACTGGGATGTGAGCACAAGGAGCTGGGATAAGAAGACAAGGAGCTGTGATATGAGGACAAGGAGCTGGGATATGAAGAAAAGAACCTGGGATATGAGGACAAAGAGGTGGGGTATGAGGAGAAGGAGCTGAAATATATGGACACGTAACTGAGATATGAGCACAAGGAGCTGGGATATGATAAGGAGCTGGGATATGAGGACAAGGAGCTGGGATATGAAGCCATGGAGCTAGGATACGATTTTTTTTTGCAGGGATATTCCTGCGCGGGCCCTAAGCCTCTGGCTGGCCCACTAAGTGTTGCTTGTTTCTGTTTTACTTGGGCGGAGTATGAGTATTTATGACTCGTATGGTCGCTTCAGTAAGATTTTGCCATATGTGTTTAACAACTTCTTCTGCTCTGTTGAATCTAAGTTGAAATCTTAATGGGTTTGTAACTGTGCACTGTGTTAGATAATGTTCCAGTGGTCTGTCGGGCATTTCTCCACAGTGTTGACATTTCCTCTCATCTTCCGGAACCTGTAAGCCTATTTCCCATGCACATGGGTATCCAAGCCTGATGCGATGTAAGTGTACTTCTGTTGTTCTACTGCTCCCTTTCATCAAACTAAGTGGTTCGTAGTTGGTAGAATTCTTGTACCAACCCGCAGATCCTGATGTTGCAACTGCTGTGTCGTGGTCACTGTACATCTTTTGCATTGCTCTGTTTCTAATTTCTTTCTTAATCTGTGATAGACTCTGTGGTATGTAAATGTCTGCATTTCTTCTCTTAGTTGCTAGGATACGATGACAAGGAGCTGGGATAAATTGACAAGGAGCTGGGATAAAAAAGACAAGGAGCTTGGATATGAGAAAAAGGAGCTAGTTAATGAGTTTCAATGGCAGTTCTCGAACCTATATGTATGATAACATGTTGTCGGTGTTCAGCAAGAGCATGTTCCAAAGCCTTCTGAATGGCTAGCATCTCTGTTTGTAAAGTCGAACACCCATTTGAGAGCCTCCAACTATTTACAGAGTTTCCTGCTTTAACTGCAGCTCCGGTTTCTTGTCCCTGCTGGTCTACTGATCCATCTGTGAAGTAAGTGAAGCTGTCAGACGCCAAGTTTGCTTCTATATGAATCTGTGCAATGTTACGTAGCAGACGAGGATTAGTCTGGTTCTTTTTTCCTTCAAGAACCATAATCTTAAAGCCTGCTGGAGGAGATTCCCAAGGGGCTTGCGTAACAAAGTCTGCAGGTATGTCGTCGACACCCCTCTCAGTGACTGTGTTAGCCATATCGAACGTATTGATGGTGTTTATCGCACAATGGGTCCACCTGTTGCAATTGGAGGCTCTTCTGTCCAGAGTTAGTGCTCCAGTGATTATATCTTTAATGGAACTGATTCTAGGTCTAGGCAATATCTTGGTCAGCATGCACGACAATGAGCTGGGGTAAGAGGACAATGAGCTGGGATATATGACCATGGGACTGAGATATGATGACAGGGAACTTGGACATGAGGACAAGAAGGTGGGATATAAGGACAAGGAGCTAAGATAAGAGGAAAAGGGCCTGGAATATGAGGCCATGGGACTGGGATATGAGGAGAAGGAGCCCAGATATAAGGACAAGGAGCTGGGATATGAGGACAAGGAACTGGAATATGAGGACAAGGAACTGGAATATGAGGACAAGGAACTGGAATATGAGGACAAGGAACTGGGATATGAGGACAAGGAACGGGAATATGAGGACAAGGAGCTGGGATAGGACGGAAGGAAGGCATAGTGCCCCACAACTTGGACCGCTGGGGATCGAACGGGGACCTGCAACAAAAGAGACTGTCGTACCATCGATCAGTACGAGTGGCAACTGGACCACTTTAACCACCTCGCTGACCCATTAGGGCAATACTCAACACCACCAAACACTTTCTTTCAATATTTAAAAAAAATCAGCAATACCCCTCACAAGGTTTATCTAGATATATATTAGTTAAAGTGTCCTTTATGTGAGGATTCGGTTATTATTTAACAAACTTTTTAATGTATTATAATTTGTCCATCGAACCTCCATGAACTTGTTGGTTTCCGCTAATGTGTACGAGTCCTTGTTGACAGTGTCGACCTTAAGGTAAACAATAACTAATTGTCGGTGTGATGTCATATTTGTAATTATTGTAACCACAATTTGTTACAATATTACAGGTTTGTACATATTAAAAATAAGTTATAGTGTAAAATGTAGGTAAATTAGGTGTAGGGACGAGCCTAGTGCAGCGGCTGGTACTCACGGGAGCCGCCAGAGGATGCAGGAGCCGTCACCGCTGCAGGAGAGGACGCGGGTCTCCGAGGGCGCCAGAGCCAAGTATGTCACCTCTCCGCGGTGCTCCTTCTGCGACGCCGTCATGCGCATCCCGGACCCCTCCGCCAGCCACACCCGCACCTGCCACCGACCAATCATTACCCTCGGCTGCGGTAGTAACCATTCTCATAGGCGTCATTCAAGTATGCCATTGTTTGTTTGCTTCAGAAAGCAGAAACCAGGAATTAGCCGCTATTAAAGTGTGTGAACATTTTTTGTGAGACCCGTTGATAGTGAGGACGGGCTGCCTGAGAGAGCTTTACTGATTAAGTAATGAATAATGAAGGTTTTAGTCCACCTCAAACACTCTAGTGGTGTTGACAGATTAAAATTGTGTGTGTACAGCCTCTTTCTACAAACTCTTAGTTCATAAAATTTACTCCCAGACTTAAATCCTTTTATTGAAATCTCTGCTTCATCCTGACCCCATTTCCACTACTCGCCATCAGCACCACAATCACCATCATATCCTCGTCATGATTGTGTGTGTTAGACTGGTGCTAGAGACTCACCCTTCCATCCTACGACTGGGTGGTAGTGGTGTTAGACTGGTGCTAGAGACTCACCCTTCCATCCTACGACTGGGTGGTAGTGGTGTTAGACTGGTGCTAGAGACTCACCCTTCCGTCACGTCCTCCAGAGACCAGGTGGCCACTGCTGAGGGCGGCGACGGAGTTGACGCCGGCATGGTGGGCGTCGTCCACCACCCACACCACACGCCCACTCTCCGCCCCCAGCCCACGCAGCCGCCCATCACTCCACCCTACAAAAACAGCTCTAGGTCACTCTCACTCTCGAGACACTGATGGAGTATTATCTTTGTATAAGAGTAAATACATGACTATACATGGAGAAGCACCCAGGAATACATCTTGGCATTCATGACTACATGAGATCTTCACAGCTTCGAATCCCACAATTATCTGCACACTAAACTGAACAAAAATGAACTAACATTTCAGTTAAAACAAAGAAACATTCAATACACATAGGATATATCTATTAAATTGTTTTGTTTCAAGTTAAATATAAGTTAATTTGGCTTAAAAGTTATATGTAGGTCATGGTGCGATTCGAAGGACCATAAAGGCTTCACATGGGCCTGCTCCTCTGTCCCCAAAACAACTTACCTAACCTTTCCTAGGTCACACTATACACAAAAGAACAATACATATTCAAAACAATATTGAGAAATGGACTATGCTTAGACATCATATAAAAGATTAATCCAGTCAGTTGATTGGCACACATATAAGTCAAATATTGACTTATTGACAAGTGACAATATTTACACTATTTCTTTCGGATACAGAATTGGGAAATGTATCTTGAGGACCATGTATCTCTAGGGAGCCGGTCGGCCGAGTGGACAGCACACTGGACTTGTGATCCTGTGGTCCTGGGTTCGATCCCAGGCGCCGGCGAAAAACAATGGGCAGAGTTTCTTTCACCCTATGCCCCTGTTACCTAGCAGTAAAATAGGTACCTGGGTGTTAGTCAGCTGTCACGGGCTGCTTCCTGGGGGTGGAGGCCTGGTCGAGGACCGGGCCGCGGGGACACTAAAGCCCCGAAATCATCTCAAGATAACCTCTACATAATTTCTAGATGCCATTCCATTCACTCTTCTAAAACACACATGCATGTATGTGTGCGTGCGTACACACACACACATACCCAACACCACACACCGGTTCATTGACGGGTGAGAGGCGGGACCAAAGAGCCAGAGCTCAACCCCCGCAAGAATAATTAGGTGAGTACACACACACACCCAACAACACACACACACACACACACACACACACACACACACACACACACACACACACACACACACACACACACACACGTGACGATGACGTGTCGCGTGACGGTACCTGTGACAATGACGTCAAGCGCGGGCGTGACGGAGCAGCAGCAGCAGACGAGGCCGGGCAGCTCCACCCTCAGCACCTCCTGCAGGGACCTGACGTTCCACACCCTCACGCCCCCGACGCCCCCACACACCACCAGCTCCCCCACGCCCCTGTGTGGGGCAACCAACCCAAACCTTAACTCACATCTCACTCGACATTCATGCAATAACAAGCTTACGAGCGAATTACAGCATGCCAGTTACATTAGAGAAAACCTGAATATCAGCATTAGACGTCGATGGTGTGATTATCATATGCTGTAACCTCTGGTAGTCCAGATGGTACAGCATATGCTTAATATCACATGGTGTACCAGTCTGTGAGCAACCCGTTCTCGCAAATTCGTAAAGTCAATATTGACTTATTAACTACGTGCATAGGTGATATACTAAACATAATAGATACCCTTAAAAAGATTCATAGAAAGCACCGACCTTACCTAACCTTGTTAGTATCTTAAGATAAGCATCTTATTGCTTCGTAATTACAATTATTACTTAACCTATACCTATTATAGGTTAGGTAATAATTGTAATTACGAAGCAATAAGATGCTTATCTTAACATACTAAGTAGGTTAGGTATGGTCGGTGTTTTCTATGAATCTTTTTAAGGGTATCTATTATGTTAAGTATGTCACCTATGCACATATTTAATAAGTCAATATTGACTTATTAAATTTGCGAGAACGGGTTGCTGTGAGATGCTAAGTTTACAAATACAGCTGTGAGATTGAGATGGGCAAAACATACAGCATAAAAGTACGATGATGAGGAGGCATTTGGTGTATAGCTGATGTGAACTGAGTATACACTGGTCACAGCCCCTTGTGTTGGTCCCTAATACAGTCTACAGCCCCTTGTGGTGGTCCCTAATACAGTCTACAGCCCCTTGTGTTGGTCCCTAATACAGTCTACAGCCCCTTGTAGTGGTCCCTAATACAGTCTACAGCCCCTTGTGGTGGTCCCTAATACAGTCTACAGCCCCTTGTGTTGGTCCCTAATACAGTCTACAGCCCCTTGTAGTGGTCCCTAATACAGTCTACAGCCCCTTGTGGTGGTCCCTAATACAGTCTACAGCCCCTTGTGGTGGTCCCTAATACAGTCTACAGCCCCTTGTGTTGGTCCCTAATACAGTCTACAGCCCCTTGTGTTGGTCCCTAATACAGTCTACAGCCCCTTGTGGTGGTCCCTAATACAGTCTACAGCCCCTTGTGGTGGTCCTTAATACAGTCTACAGCCCCTTGTGGTGGTCCCTAATACAGTCTACAGCCCCTTGTAGTGGTCCCTAATACAGTCTACAGCCCCTTGTGGTGGTCCCTAATACAGTCTACAGCCCCTTGTGGTGGTCCCTAATACAGTCTACAGCCTCTTGTGGTTGTCCCTAATACAGTCTACAGCCCCTTTAGTGGTCCCTAATACAGTCTACAGCCCCTTGTGGTGGTCCCTAATACAGTCTACAGCCCTTTGTGGTGGTCCCTAATACAGTCTACAGCCTCTTGTGGTGGTCCCTAATACAGTCTACAGCCCCTTGTGGTGGTCCCTAATACAGTCTACAACCCCTTGTAGTGGTCCCTAATACAGTCTACAGCCCTTTGTGGTGGTCCCTAATACAGTCTACAGCCTCTTGTGGTGGTCCCTAATACAGTCTACAGCCCCTTGTGGTGGTCCCTAATACAGTCTACAGCCTCTTGTGGTGGTCCCTAATACAGTCTACAGCCCCTTGTGGTGGTCCCTAATACAGTCTACAGCCTCTTGTGGTGGTCCCTAATACAGTCTACAGCCCTTTGTGGTGGTCCCTAATACAGTCTACAGCCCCTTGTGGTGGTCCCTAATACAGTCTACAGCCTCTTGCGGTTGTCCCTAATACAGTCTACAGTCTCTTGTGGTGGTCCCTAATACAGTCTACAGCCCCTTGTGGTGGTCCCTAATACAGTCTACAGCCTCTTGTGGTGGTCCCTAATACAGTCTACAGCCTCTTGTGGTGGTCCCTGGTACAGTCTACAGCATCGTACAAGGTCATTGTAACTGGTCTGTATTTAGATAACTATGTGTATTATAATAACCATGCGCCGTGACAGGAGGAATATGACACGGAAAGTCATGTTCCTTACCTTGGGAAAGTGAGGTCATAGATGGGCTCCGAGTGACAGGTGGAGAGGAGGGTGACCTCTGGCCGTCCGCTCCCCAGTCTTGCCAGCTCCTCCACCTTCGGCGAAGACTGAGACAATGGTCTGTTACTTCTGGCGTCGATCTGTTGGCTGCTCTGTGATTCCTCAGTGACACGTCTTCCCTTTGTGATAGCGTTTGTATTTTTCGTGGCTCCATTCGTCCTGTTCTCTGGCATGAATCTGGCAGCGGTGGGCTTGGCAGCGGTGGACTTAGGGCTTGGAATGGAGATAGCGGTTTTAGAAGGATGTGGGTTGGCAGAGGTTCTGGACGCACGCGGCTTGACGGGTGTGGTTGAGGGTAGAGGGAGCTGGAGTGTGAAGATCTCAGAGTTGACGGTGCCGACGACCACCTCCCGTCCCACCATGCTGACGGACGTCACCCCGGCGCCCACCTCCGCACACCACACCTGCCGCAGGGAAGATCCCAAGGTCATGCTCCGAGTTCTCGTAGTGTCACAGATGCGCAGAATAAAAAGGTGTATGAGGAAGATGGGCACAGTCAAGGACATATGCATAACGAACACAGCTCGTAAAACACAAGATGTAAATACACTAACCTGTAGGAGCCTGAGATGAAAATGTAAGAAATAATGACAAAATCCAAGACAATCCACACATCATTAACGATGATTTACAGGGAATATTTGCTTGAAAATATTGTTCATTGCATCTAGACAATTCATTAAACATAATATTGTATTTTCAGACAATTCATTAAACATAATATTGTATTTTCAGACAATTCATTAAACATAATATTGTATTTGAGACAATTCATTAAACATAATATTGTATTTTCAGACAATTCATTAAACATGATATTGTATTTTCAGACAATTCCACGAGTCTCGGACGGCGAACGAACCAATCTTTACCACTTACCTGACCAAAGAAAATTTGTCAATTGATACGGCTAAAAGTTTAGATAATAGATAACCAGAGTAAGCATGCAGTAGGTAATCAAAGATGGTAGAGAGAAGATAACCGAAACTGAGCAGACAGTAGATAATCAAGAGAGCAGTCAATAGATACCTAAAGAGAGCAGTCAGTAGATAACTAAAGTGGGCAGAAGCAGATGATCAAAAGAAATCAGACAGTAGATCAAATGAGAAAAGACAGTAGATGATACAAAGAGACCAGACAGGAGATAATCAAAAGATAGCAGAAAGTAGATGATCAACAGTGAAGGGAAGGGAACTATCAAGGAGAAAGCACCAAGTCATGACGACTGTATATCACTGGGAAGGATAAGGATTTGGGATGGGACGGGGGGGAAAGGAATGGTGTCCAACCACTTGGACGGTCGAGGGATTGAACACCGACCTGCATGAAATGAGACTGTCGATCTACCGTCCAGCCCAAAACTAGGAGACAGAGCAGAGATAGCCAAGCAAGAGCAGACAGCAAGCAAGACGGGACAAGAGCAGCGGCCGGCTCCTGTCCCCAGGAGGTGTGGCCCGTGTACCTGCACCTCACCTGGGCGAGCAAGGGTCTGGTGGGGTCCTTAGGGTGGGTGTACTTGACGGAGCCGTGGGCCCGAGGGGGCCCTGAACACCCTGGCCGCCCGCCCGCCCTCTCGTCCGGGACCTGACGGTAGGCTCGGAGGGCCCCTCCCAGGTCTCCCACCAGCAGGTCGCCCCCAGGCAGCACCAGCAGCGTCTGGATACCTGAGAGAGCGGAGCATAGGTCCCTCCTCAGAACTAGTTCATGGTTATTGAAAGAAACTCTTCTACTGGTTTGACTTCTGTATAAATATTGAAGACTATTACTGAAGTTTAATGGAAAGGAATAATGGTGGAATTGAATACTTGGACAATACTTTCACACTATCTGGACAATACTTTCACACTATCTGGACAATACTTTCACACTATCTGGACAATACCTTCACACCATCTGGACAATACGTCGTGGAGCGCCTGGGGCTGGCCCTGTCACTCACCTGGCGTGGAGGCGCGGGAGAAGGTGGGCGCTCCTGAGGTGGGCGTGGGTCTGGGCGCCATCACAGACACGAGCACCGCCGCCCACGAGGCTACCAGAGCGAACAAGGCCATGACGACCACCATCACCGTGGGGCACCAGGGAAAGGCGGGCCAGGTGGACACCAGGGGAAGGCGGGCCAGGTGGACACCAGGGGAAGGCGGGCCAGGTGGACACCAGGGGAAGACAGACAACAATATTACACAGTGAACATTATAAGAATTCCGGAATGTGTAAATACCAATGGCCAGCGGCAAAAATGGATCTCGCACGGAGAACGGCAAGCAACAGAAAATGATTGCACTTCTGTGGAGTATATTATCAGTGCTCAGACACTCGTATTACAGTTCGATGCCACTTCGCAGTCTGCCCCACTTTGCCCCTGTGCCACCCAAGGCCCACGGGGACTAGCAGAGTCCCCCGAGGTCTGGCGAAGACACTGTCCTCGGAGGGTGGAAGAGAGGAGCTTACTAGCAGAGTACCAATCCGGCACCACACAGGGCGACGGCCTCACTTCTATAAAGGGGGTAAACAGCTCCTCGTCCAGTGCTGCTATTGAGATCTTACATCTCCAACACTCGCTGCTCCCAGGAACACCCGTCAGTATACCCAGGGAGACTGGTGTACCCTCCTAGCCGCCTCCGAGTATACTCTTGTAACACGGTCAGACTTGAGTCATCAGCAACACCACCATATTCTTAACGTAACGAAGCAGTTACGCAAATACTTACGAACGTGTACATTTTTCCTCAATCTTTGACGGATTTAGTTACATTTATTAAACAGTTTACAAGCATGAAAACTTGCCAATCAACTGTTGTTATTGTTATAAACAGCCTCCTGGTGCTTCGGAGCTCATTAACTCTTTAATAATTGTAAACAAACCCGCAAAAATTGAGAAAAGATGTACAGATTCGTAAGTGCTTGCGTAAGTGCTTCGTGAATCTGGTCCCCCTGATTAACATCAGATTGGAGGTTTGCTGTCTATGAAAATCAAAGTTTACTACTGTAGTTTGTATCCTAGTCTAAGCCCGACATGAAGATGAGAACAAGTTCTGGAGTACCCAGAGCCTCCCAGTACCCCGGGGGTCTGAGCTTATCACGGTGGATCATCCGGATTTTACTTTGTTGACTATTACACACTGGGTTCTCGTAGTTAGGAAATTAAAGATCCATCTTCCTACTTTGCCACAAATTCTTTTTGTGTTCAGTAACGCCATGGTGACAAATCGAAAGATTTCGCCAAATCTGTGAATATTATATCCACGTTTTTTCTTTGTTGTCGCCGGAGGCGGCTAGTTTATTGTGCACCCCATACTCATTCTGTGAGCGGTAGCGCAAAAGCATTACAGAGGGCACAAAAGGTCTTTATCAGACCTCATCTAAGATTATTACATAAACAATTTCATCAGTCATTCACACCTTATAGTTACATGTCAGCTAGTTACAGAGAAAGTGCTATTTCAAGAGCTATATATTTACAGTAAGTCATTATACATTAATGGTAGGTCTTATCGCTAATACATAATAGTTTGACCAATGGAGATAGTCATAGGGGAGCTTCTGTTTATTATTAGTCCTCACAATACACTACTTGTTTCTTCATCTCATATGTCGTTTATCTACTGGAAGCGAAATGTGGGTACAGTGCAAGGATTTCAGGTAATTTATCCATGGTAATAAGATAGGTTGTCATATCATACAGAGTGAGATTAGATTTATATCTAAATGGCTCAATTTTACTACAATCCAAGATATAGTGTTCGAGTGTGTGTCCCTGTCTTTGTCCACACACTTTACACTTTACTTCATCTAGATCCCTATACAAGCCGAACTGCCAGAGATACTTGTAGCCAAGTCTTATACGAGCTGTGACAACATCTGTTAGTCTACTGACTTTGTTACTTGCCCCATACACATGTTTTACTTCACACATTTCATTGTGATGAACAATGGACCTGCTAGTTCCAGTTTGCACTGTTCTACTTTCTTCAAATCCATCCAGGAGTTCTCGTCTAATGCCACTTTTAAGGGACCTATTTGATAACTCAAGATTCCGTTCAATACTGTCTTTATTTACTGCAGCCTTAACAAGGGCGTCAACTTTGTCATGTTCCTGTAGGCCAATGTGAGAAGGAATCCACAACATTTTTATATTTACTCTCTTGCTAAATATTCTTATATATCTACGTCTAGCTTCCAAGATAAGCACGTTATTACTTGATTGCAAACTGTTTATTGCTCGTAGTGAGGAAAGGGAGTCAGAAATAATTAAGCTGTCTACTTCAGTGTTGTCAATAATTTCGAGTGCTACCAGTATTGCTATCAACTCGGCTTGCATTGTGGTCGCCCAGTTACTAATTCTTATATTCCTTTGAATTGTGCTGCCATCGGGCTGATGAGCAATAACAGCACTTCCTGCCCTCCCTGTAGCTGTATTGAGTGACCCGTCAGTGTATATGGTCTGTTTTTTCTTTCTTCCAAGGCATCCCAGAGCTTGTCATAGTGATCTAGCAATGGTGAGAGGCTCTGGCGCCCTGTTGTGAACCCGCGTTGTTAATGGTTCTGTAGACATTGTGATTACTTGTGTTTTGTGACCTTACTTCTTAGCACTCTTTTCAAAGACTTTTATGATGTATGATATTAGTGCAATTGGTCGATAATTTTGGGCATCTACTTTACTACCTCTTTTGTGGCGTGGCATGATCACCGCTGTTTTATGTCGAGGGATAACACCAGTTTCTAGGCTCCTTCTCCAAATGATGTTTAGGGCCTGTGATAGATTTTTTTGTACAATACTTGATGAATATATCATTCCACAAATATAGGCCTGATAAATAAGACATACTGTCTATGGCTACTTCAAAATCCAGTTTGGATATATTGAAAGCTGATATATTCGGTTTGACGATGATATCACATTAATAAAGACCTCGTTTGGATCACCGATCGTCAATGTGTTCAGGGGCTCACTGGAAACAGAGTCAACTGAAGCCTCAGTATTTCACTCATTTCTTTGTTGTCATCTGTGAAAGTTCCGTCACCCTTGCGCAAGCGCTCAAGGGCAGCGGGCTCATGAATACAGGAGTATACAAAGGCACATGTACATGTATACAATCACTACTATACAGTTATATACGGGTACAGACAAATACATGATACAGACAAGCTCATATAAATACATAGGTACGAAAACCATTCGTACACATGACCAGAAAAATGAACGCGGGTTGAGATAGAGAGATACAGGCAGGTACAGTGAAGTTACGGTATCAGATACATATGCTGGTACAGGGACAGGCAGACAGGGAGGTACCGTGCCAGGCAGACAGGGTGACAGTGCCAGGCAGACAGGGTGACACAGTGCCAGGCAGACAGGGTGATACAGTGCCAGGCAGACAGGGTGATACAGTGCCAGGCAGACATTGTGATACAGTGCCAAGCAGACAGGGTGATACAGTGCCAAGCAGACAGGGTGATACAGTGCCAGGCAGACAGGGTGATACAGTGCCAAGCAGACAGGGTGATACAGTGCCAAGCAGACAGGGTGATACAGTGCCAGGCAGACAGGGTGATACAGTGCCAGGCAGACAGGGTGATACAGTGCCAGGCAGACAGGGTGACACAGTGCCAGGCAGATAGGGTGACACAGTGCCAGGCAGACAGAGTGCCAGTGCCAGGCAGACAGGGTGCTAGTGCCAGGCAGACAGGGTGATACAGTGCCAGGCAGATAGGGTGATACAGTGCCAGGCAGACAGGGTGATACAGTGCCAGGCAGATAGGGTGATACAGTGCCAGGCAGACAGAGTGCCAGTGCCAGGCAGACAGGGTGCTAGTGCCAGGCAGACAGGGTGATACAGTGCCAGGCAGACAGAGTGCCAGTGCCAGGCAGACAGGGGTGCCAGTGCCAGGCAGACAGGGGTGCCAGTGCCAGTCAGACAGGGGTGCCAGTGCCAGGCAGACAGGGGTGCCAGTGCCAGGCAGACAGGGTGATACAGTGCCAGGCAGACAGGGGTGCCAGTGCCAGGTAGACAGGGGTAGCAGTGCCAGGCAGACAGGGGTGCCAGGTGTGACCATAGGGGTGCCAGTGCCAGGTGTGACCATAGGGGTGCCAGTGCCAGGTGTGACCATAGGGGTGCCAGTGCCAGGCAGACAGGGTGATACAGTGCCAGGCAGACGGGGGTGCCAGGTGTGACCATAGGGGTGCCAGTGCCAGGCAGACAGGGGTGCCAGGTGTGACCATACGGGTGCCAGGCAGACAGGGGTGCCAGGTGTGACCATAGGGGTGCCAGTGCCAGGTGTGACCATAGGGGTGCCAGTGCCAGGCAGACAGGGTGATACAGTGCCAGGCAGACAGGGTGATACAGTGCCAGGCAGACAGGGGTGCCAGGTGTAACCATAGGGGTGCCAGTGCCAGGCAGACAGGGGTGCCAGGTGTGACCATAGGGGTGCCAGTGCCAGGCAGACAGGGTGTGACCGTGTAAGGTGATACTGACCTTCACCAGCAGACATGTTGAGGCGGACCTTGACCACGTCCCCCGAGGTGGTGCCAGCGTACAGCAGCTCCTCCCTCGCCTCCACCTGTTGTACACATGTGTCAGTGTCCTGTACAGGTGTGTCAGTGTCCTGTACAGGTGTGTCAGTGTCCTGTACAGGTGTGTCAGTGTCCTGTACAGGTGTGTCAGTGTCCTGTACAGGTGTGTCAGTGTCCTGTACAGGTGTGTCAGTGTCCTGTACAGGTGTGTCAGTGTCCTGTACAGGTGTGTCAGTGTCCTGTACAGGTGTGTCAGTGTCCTGTACAGGTGTGTCAGTGTCCTGTACAGGTGTGTCAGTGTCTTGTACAGGTGTGTCAGTGTCTTGTACAGGTGTGTCAGTGTCCTGTACAGGTGTGTCAGTGTCTTGTACACATGTGTCAGTGTCCTGTACAGGTGTGTCAGTGTCCTGTACAGGTGTGTCAGTGTCTTGTACAGGTGTGTCAGTGTCCTGTACAGGTGTGTCAGTGTCTTGTACAGGTGTGTCAGTGTCCTGTGCAGGTGTGTCAGTGTCCTGTACAGGTGTGTCAGTGTCCTGTACAGGTGTGTCAGTGTCTTGTACAGGTGTGTCAGTGTCCTGTACAGGTGTGTCAGTGTCTTGTACACATGTGTCAGTGTCCTGTACAGGTGTGTCAGTGTCCTGTACAGGTGTGTCAGTGTCTTGTACACATGTGTCAGTGTCCTGTACAGGTGTGTCAGTGTCTTGTACACATGTGTCAGTGTCCTGTACAGGTGTGTCAGTGTCCTGTACAGGTGTGTCAGTGTCTTGTACACATGTGTCAGTGTCCTGTACAGGTGTGTCAGTGTCCTGTACAGGTGTGTCAGTGTCCTGTACAGGTGTGTCAGTGTCTTGTACAGGTGTGTCAGTGTCCTGTACAGGTGTGTCAGTGTCCTGTACAGGTGTGTCAGTGTCTTGTACAGGTGTGTGTCAGTGTCCTGTACAGGTGTGTCAGTGTCCTGTACAGGTGTGTCAGTGTCCTGTACAGGTGTGTCAGTGTCCTGTACAGGTGTGTCAGTGTCTTGTACAGGTGTGTCAGTGTCCTGTACAGGTGTGTCAGTGTCCTGTACAGGTGTGTCAGTGTCCTGTACAGGTGTGTCAGTGTCCTGTACAGGTGTGTCAGTGTCCTGTACAGGTGTGTCAGTGTCTTGTACAGGTGTGTCAGTGTCTTGTACAGGTGTGTCAGTGTCCTGTACAGGTGTGTCAGTGTCCTGTACAGGTGTGTCAGTGTCCTGTACAGGTGTGTCAGTGTCCTGTACAGGTGTGTCAGTGTCCTGTACAGGTGTGTCAGTGTCCTGTACAGGTGTGTCAGTGTCCTGTACATGTGTGTCAGTGTCTTGTACAGGTGTGTCAGTGTCTTGTACAGGTGTGTCAGTGTCTTGTACAGGTGTGTCAGTGTCCTGTACAGGTGTGTCAGTGTCTTGTACAGGTGTGTCAGTGTCCTGTACAGGTGTGTCAGTGTCTTGTACACATGTGTCAGTGTCCTGTACAGGTGTGTCAGTGTCTTGTACAGGTGTGTCAGTGTCCTGTACAGGTGTGTGTCGTGCTTGTGGCCGCCCTCTCTACCTCTACCTTTCTTCCTCTCTCCCTCTCTCTACCTCTACCTTTCTCCCTCTCTCTTCCTCTACCTCTCTCTCTTCCTCTACCTCTCTCTCTTCCTCTACCTCTCTCTCTTCCTCTACCTCTCTCTCTTTCTACAATTACCTCTCCCTCCCTCCCTTTCTCCTTTTCCCTCCCTCTCTTTCTTCCTCTTTCTCTCCATCCCTCCCTACCTTTTTCCCTCTCTTCTCTCTTCCCTCTCCCCTTCTCCGTCTCCCCCTCTCCCTTCCCTCTCTCTTTCTCTCTGTCTCTCTCTCTCTCTCTCTCTCTCTCTCTCTCTCTCTTTCTCTCTGTCTCTCTCTCTCTCTCTCTCTCTCTCTCTCTCTCTCTCTCTCTCTCTCTCTCTCTCTCTCTCTCTCTCTCTCTGTCTGTCTCTCTGTCTCTCTCTCTCTCTCTCTCTCTCTCTCTCTCTCTCTCTCTCTCTCTCTCTCTCTCTCTCTCTCTCTCTCTCTCTCTCTCTCTCTCTCTCTCTCTCTCCCTCTCGCCCCTCACTCTCCCCCCCTCCCTCTCTCCCTCTCAGCATTAAGACTTACCTGCAAACAGGTGTAATTCCTCTCCAGAAGACCGAGGGAGATGGGCGTGGGTGTGAGCCTGTTGGTGTGGGAGTTGAGTGACCACGCCCGCAGCGTGCGCGTGCCGCCCACCACCATGAGCGTGGGCGTGCGGGGGGCGGTGCAGAGGTGGGTGGCGGTGCCCAGACCCGCCTCCGCCGCCACCACACCTACACGAGGGCGGAGGAGGCACGAAATAACCGACTGTCCTTACACAATGGTCTGGTGGTGGTGCTGGGATACACTACAAAGTGGTCTGGTGGTGGTGCTGGGATACACTACAAAGTGGCCTGGTGGTGGTGCTGGGATACACTACAAAGTGGCATGGTGGTGGTGCTGGGATACACTACAAAGTGGCCTGGTGGTGGTGCTGGGATACACTACAAAGTGGCCTGGTGGTGGTGCTGGGATAGACTACAAAGTGGCCTGGTGGTGGTGCTGGGATAGACTACAAAGTGGCCTGGTGGTGGTGCTGGGATACACTACAAAGTGGCCTGGTGGTGCTAGGATACACTACAAAGTGGCCTGGTGGTGGTGCTGGGATACACTACAAAGGGACCTGGTGGTGCTGGTATACACTACAAAGTGGCCTGGTGGTGCTAGGATACACTGCAAAGTGGCCTGGGGGTGCTGGGATACACTACAAAGAGGCCTGGTGGTGCTAGGATACACTGCAAAGTGGCCTGGGGGTGCTGGGATACACTACAAAGTGGCCTGGTGGTGCTAGGATACACTGCAAAGTGGCCTGGGGGTGCTGGGATACACTACAAAGTGGCCTGGGGGTGCTAGGATACACTATATAGTGGCCTGGTGGTGCTGGGATACACTACAAAGTGGCCTGGGGGTGCTAGGATAAACTACATAGTGGCCTGGTGGTGCTAGGATACACTACAAAGGGACCTGGTGGTGCTGGGATACACTGCAAAGTGACCTGGGGGTGCTGGGATACACTACAAAGTGGCCTGGGGGTGCTGGGATACACTACAAAGTGGCCTGGTGGTGTTGGGGGACACTACAAAGTGGCCAGGGGTGCTGGGATACACTACAAAGTGGCCTGGTGGTGCTGGGATACACTACAAAGTGGCCTGGGGGTGCTAGGATACACTACAAAGTGGCCAGGGGGTGCTGGGATACACTACAAAGTGGCCTGGAGGTGCTAGGGTACACTACAAAGTGGCCTGGGCGTGCTGGGATACACTACAAAGTGGCCTGGGGGTGCTGGGATACATTATAAAGTGGCCTGGGGGTGCTGGGATACACTACAAAGTGGCCTGGTGGTGCTGAGATACACTACAAAGTGACCTGGTGGTGCTGGGATACACTACAAAGTGGCCTGGGGGTGCTGGGATACACTACAAAGTGGCCTGGTGGTGCTGGGATACACTACAAAGCGGCATGGGGGTGCTGGGATACACTACAAAGTGGCCTGGAGGTACTAGGATACACTACAAAGGGACCTGGAGGTACTAGGATACACTACAAAGGGACCTGGAGGGACTAGAATACATTACAAAGTGACCTGAAGGTACTAGGATACACTACAAAGGGACCTGGAGGTACTAGGATACATTACAAAGTGACCTGGAGGTACTAGGATACACTACAAAGTGACCTGGAGGTACTAGGATACACTACAAAGGGACCTGAAGGTACTAGAATACATTACAAAGGGACCTGGAGGTACTAGGATACACTACAAAGGGACCTGAAGGTACTAGAATACATTACAAAGGGACCTGGAGGTACTAGGATACACTACAAAGGAATCTGGAGGTAGTAGGATACACTACAAAGGGACCTGGAGGTACTAGGACACACTAAAAAGGGACCTGGAGGTACTAGGATACACTACAAAGGGACCTGGAGGTACTAGGATACACTACAAAGTGACCTGGAGGTACTAGGATACACTACAAAGGGACCTGGAGGTACTAGGATACACTACAAAGGGACCTGGAGGTACTAGGATACACTATAAAGGGACCTGGAGGTACTAGGATACACTACAAAGTGGCTTGGTGATGGCGCTGGGGTACACTACAAAGTGGCCTCCTGGTGGTGGGGCTGGGATACACTACAAAGTGGCCTCCTGGTGGTGGGGCTGGGATACACTACAAAGTGGCCTCCTGGTGGTGGGGCTGGGACATACTACAAAGTGGCCTCCTGGTGGTGGGGCTGGGATACACTACAAAGTGGCCTGGTGGTGGGGCTGGGATACACTACAAAGTGGCCTCCTGGTGGTGGGGCTGGGATACACTACAAAGTGGCCTGGTGGTGGGGCTGGGATACACTACAAAGTGGCCTCCTGGTGGTGGGGCTGGGATACACTACAAAGTGGCCTGGTGGTGGGGCTCGGACATACTACAAAGTGGCCTGCGTGTGGGGAGGTGCCAGATGACCAGGTAGCCGTCGAGGACGCCGCCCAGGCTGGCCACGTACTCCTCCCCGGCGGTGACGGCCACGGCGGCGACCTCCTCCCGGTGGAGGCTGTGGCTGCCGTACTCCCGCCGGGCCTCGTACTGCCACACCACCACCCGCGCCTGCCGGGCATGGCGACCTCACTCAACTCTATGGTACACGGCCCTAGGACTACAGACCTGGCGCCAGATTCACGACGCAGTTACGCGAGTGCTGACGAACGTGTACATCTTTCCTCAATCTTTGATGGCTTTAGTTACATTTATTAAACAGTTTACAAGCATGAAAACTTGCCATTCAACTGTTGTTGTTGTTATAAACAGCCTCCTGGTGCTTCGGAGCTCATTAACTGTTAAATAATTGTAAACAAAGCCGGCAAAGATTGAGAAAAGATGTATAGGTTCGTAAGTGCTTGCTTAACTGCTTCGTGAATCTGGCCCCAGGAGTCCTCAGTCAACTTGCCTCTCGCAACTTAAGGTGGATTAATGGGTATATCACAGAAAATAGGAATAAGTTGAGTTAAGTTGGTGTGGCGGGGACTGATGTAAGTGGCGTGCCGCTGGGCTCGGTCATGGGACACCTCTTGTTTGCTGTATAAACAATTTAGACTCAGGGACATTTGAAACTTTCTCTGGAGGCTAAAATCAGACTGGAAATGCGCTTCCAAAACATACAATTGCTACAAGATGACTTTTGATGAAATTTTAATGAGATTTTGATTGAAATTTTGACTGATGTAACTTGGTACTTACACACTAAGGGTCCTGAGCCCAGGATATTGCAATAGTTAGCAGACGACCATTGTTGAGATTAGCAAATCGGACAAGATCTGTGTCAGTGTATTCATAGTAATATTTCTTTTGTAGAGGTCGGGAAATATCAAGCTAAAATCAAACTTAAATGTACAAATCCACAAGGGCCGTGACGAGGATTCGAACCTGCGTCCGGGAGCATCAAACTTAAATATTCCTAGGCCTAGTATAGCACATATATGTACTATGGTAGGCCTCAGATAGCGTGTATTAGGCGTAAGATAGTTAGGTTAAGTTCGATTAGCAACATGGAAAACTTTTTCTGGTTTGTTCAAATTCAGTCAAGAAATTCTACTTTCTTGTGGTCCATCTTGTCTATGTTGGAACACGTCGATGTTGTCTAATCGATGTGGTAACGATGTTACCACATCATTACACTAAGTAACGATGTGGTCGATCGTAACGATGTAACATATTGATCCTGAAATGAAAGCACTTTCATTTTTGGAGGATAGGCTATTTATTTATTGCAATAATACTCTCCATTTGTATTCACTTACGTATAGTTTTGTTTTCTTTCTACCGAACACTAAAGCTTATATTCGTCAGATTAAGGTCATGATCATTATTCAGCCTTAGAGATAGGGAATAATGTTGTTTTGAGCTGTAAGACAAATATCTTTAGACGTGTTGTAAAAGTGACGTGAAGAGCAAGACGCCATCACAGCTCCGTCTTGAGCATTCAGGTCAAGATCACTCGATTCCCTCCACTAGGTGACCCCTCACCTGGGCCCCTCACCTCCCCTCAGCCCCTCACCTGGGCCCCTCACCTCCCCTTAGCCCCTCACATCGCCCCCTCACCTCCCCTCAGCCCCTCACATCGCCCCCTCACCTCCTCTCAGCCCCTCACATCGCCCCCTCACCTCCTCTCAGCCCCTCACATCGCCCCCTCACCTCCTCTCAGCCCCTCACATCGCCCCCTCACCTCCCCTCAGCCCCTCACATCGCCCCCTCACCTCCTCTCAGCCCCTCACCTCCCCTCAGCCCCTCACATCGCCCCCTCACCTCCCCTCAGCCCCTCACATCGCCCCCTCACCTCCCCTCAGCCCCTCACATCGCCCCCTCACCTCCTCTCAGCCCCTCACCTCCCCTCAGCCCCTCACATCGCCCCCTCACCTCCCCTCAGCCCCTCACATCGCCCCCTCACCTCCCCTCAGCCCCTCAAGGAGTACACACTATCATCTACGCCAAGGTGTAGCCACCTTCCTACTTCCTCCGAAGATGTTGAAGACGCGTCCGTTCCTTGACACGTCGGGCTGAATAAAATTGCAAAATGAGCCATAATCTTCCTCCCTAAGTGATGAAAGACATAATATAGACTGACAATAATATATAATTTGTGAGATATCTTTTTCGGTTAGAATGTGAGGATAAATGTAACTTCAGGAGGCCTAGTTGCTCATACGAGGCTGCTCCTATTTATATCCACCTAAACCCATTCATATATATGTCTAACCTACGCTTGAAACAATCAAAACATTCCACTTCTTTATAATTTACTCAGTAAATGAACAAATCCACAAGGGCTATGATGAGGGTTCGAACCTACGTCCGGGAAGATCCCAGGCGTGCCTTAGTTCACTGCGTCACGACATGGAAAAGAATTGCAAATGGATTTGTTCATTTGATGTATCATGCTATTGTGATTTCTGTGTGTAATTTACTCAGTAATTTATTCCATAAATCTACAACCGTTTCTAAACCAGTATTTACCCAGGTCTCTCCTAAACCTGTATTTACCCAGGTCTCTCCTAAAACTGTATTTACCCAGGTCTCTCCTAAACCAGTATTTACCCAGGTCTCTCCTGAACCAGTATTTACCCAGGTCTCTCCTAAAACTGTATTTACCCAGGTCTCTCCTAAACCTGTATTTACCCAGGTCTCTCCTAAACCAGTATTTATCCAGGCCTCTCCTAAACCTGTATTTACCTCGGTCTCTCCTAAACCAGTATTTACCCAGGTCTCTCCTAAACCTGTATTTACCCAGGTCTCTCCTGAACCAGTATTTACCCAGGTCTCTCCTAAACAAGTATTTACCCAGGTCTCTCCTAAACCTGTATTTACCCAGGTCTCTCCTAAACCAGTATTTACCCAGGTCTCTTCTAAACCAGTATTTACCCAGGTCTCTCCTAAACCTGTATTTACCCAGGACTCTCCTAAACCTGTATTTACCCAGGTCTCTCCTGAACCAGTATTTACCCACGTCTCTCCCAAATATGAATTTCTTAAATTTGTATCCATTGCTTCGTGCTCTATTTTCTGTTGATATATTTAAAGCCTCATTTGTATAACTATTATCATACCCAGATAACCATTTGTTTACTTAAACCAAGTAACCTTAAATCTTCGTCTTTTTAGAAGCTCTATCGACAGCATGACCGTCAGGGGAGTTCTACTAACCTTTAGAGGTCTGGTCCGCCTTAATCCACACCGTCGACGGGTCGCAGTGTGTCTTGTGAACCACGGACGAAGGTCATTGGTAATAGGGGTATGTCAGTATAGTATAGGACTCGGTTTATATACACAGAGAAGTGAGTAACGCCTCACGGTGTTGGTCTGAAGATCCCTTCTAATCATGACTCTTTCTCATATTCTCATTTTCTAAAGTCAGTATTGTCCAGTTGATATTTGGGAGCTCTAATATTATTACCTAAGATGAAAACCCTGTGTTTTCAGCATCAAATTCCACCAGTCTTTTGTGCACATATAATATATGTACTGAAACATGTACTATCTCTTGCTGCTTCTATGTTGGTTCGGGATCTTGAAGTGGGTAGAATATAGTTATGTGTTAATTGGCTGTTGATTGCTGGTGTTGACATTTTGATGTGTAGTGCCTCGCTGATGTCGAGTCTCCTGCTATCGCTGTACCTATCGATGTTTTCTGTGTTGCTTGTTAAGATTTATCTATTGATGGTCAGGTTGCGAGAGAAGATTATATATTCTTTGATGGAGCCCTGTTGTTTGTTCATTCTTAATCGCCTAGAAAGAGACGTTGTTGTCTTGCCTATATATTGAGATCTTTGAGTCTGACAGTCCCTAAGTAGGCATGTTAAAGCATAGACGACGTTGGTTTCTTTCAAGGCGTTCTGTTTGGTGTCTGGAGAGTTAATATGAGAGAAAATATAGGATAATAGACCTTTTGTAGTTACTTTCATTCTTATGTTCTCTTTTATACAATATATACCCATTGATTTGTGTTCTATCTTTGTCACCTCACGCAAAAACATTTGTGTCATATCACCACACCCAAATCGAAAATAAGCATGAAATGATGTGTGTAAACCTGTGTTTGAAAATGTGAGAAGTCCTTGCGAAACACTTTTAGGCGTCAGACCATAAAAAAAAATGAGAAAATGAACTTTGGACAGTTAATTTTTCAATTACCCCCGATAGTGAAGAAAAACGTAAGAAATATTGAGAAGATTCGCGTTAGAATCATTAATCTTACCCTTTCGGTCATATATATATATATATATATATATATATATATATATATATATATATATATATATATATATATATATATATATTTGTGTCAGTATAGAGAGGTACCTGGCAGCCCGGGTCGCTATCCTGGGCGGAGACGATGATCTGGCCGGAGCTGGAGACAGCGAGGGCGGTGACTGGGCGGGTGTGGGCGTGGAGGAGTGCGTGGCGGCCACCCACACGGTCCCACACGCCCACGCCCACGCCCACCGGGTACACCAACCCACGGTCCTGCTGGAGGTGCAGGCCGCCCACCACTTTACCTGAGGGAAGGAACACGATATTTATTCAACGGAAATTGCATTTATAGAAGCTGAATCAATGGACATAATTTTGGATAAGTTTCGATTCTGGAAAGACCTGGGTAAATACTGGTTCAGAAATAGGGGTGTAGATTTATGGAAGATATAACTTGTTCATGTGGCATTGCTGGATTGTTTCAAGCGCAGGTTAGACATATATGTTATGAGGTTGGGAGTCGTAAGCTTCCATGTGTGCTGTGCTCCCCCAGCTCACAGCTTCACCGTCTCCCCCAGCACACAGCTTCACCGTCACCCCCCAGCACACAGCTTCACCGTCACTCCCCCCAGCACACAGCTTCACCGTCTCCCCCAGCACACAGCTTCACCGTCACCCCCAGCACACAGCTTCACCGTCACCCCCAGCACACAGCTTCACCGTCACCCCCAGCACACCGCTTCACCGTCACCCCCCAGCACACAGCTTCACCGTCACTCCCCCCTAGCACACAGCTTCACCGTCACCTCCAGCACACAGCTTCACCGTCACCCCCAGCACACAGCTTCACCGTCACCACCAGCACACAGCTTCACCGTCACCCCAGCACACAGCTTCACCGTCACCCCCAGCACACCGCTTCACCGTCTCCCCCAGCACACAGCTTCACCGTCTCCCCCAGCACACAGCTTCACCGTCACCCCCAGCACACAGCTTCACCGTCACCCCCAGCACACAGCTTCACCGTCACTCCCCAGCACACAGCTTCACCGTCACTCCCCAGCACACAGCTTCACCGTCACTCCCCAGCACACAGCTTCATCGTCACTCCCCAGCACACAGCTTCACCGTCACTCCCCAGCACACAGCTTCACCGTCTCCCCCAGCACACAGCTTCACCGTCACTCCCCAGCACACAGCTTCACCGTCACTCCCCAGCACACAGCTTCACCGTCACTCCCCAGCACACAGCTTCACCGTCACTCCCCAGCACACAGCTTCACCGTCAGTCCCCAGCACATTGCTTCACCGTCACCCCCGAGCACACCGCTTCACCGTCACCCCCCAGCACACCGCTTCACCGTCTCCCCCCAGCACACCGCTTCACCGTCTCCCCCAGCACACAGCTTCACCGTCTCCCCCAGCACACAGCTTCACCGTCTCTCCCAGCACACAGCTTCACCGTCTCCCCCAGCACACAGCTTCACCGTCACCCCCCAGCACACAGCTTCACCGTCACTCCCCCCAGCACACAGCTTCACCGTCTCCCCCAGCACACAGCTTCACCGTCACCCCCAGCACACAGCTTCACCGTCACCCCCAGCACACAGCTTCACCGTCACCCCCAGCACACCGCTTCACCGTCACCCCCCAGCACACAGCTTCACCGTCACTCCCCCCTAGCACACAGCTTCACCGTCACCCCCAGCACACAGCTTCACCGTCACCCCCAGCACACAGCTTCACCGTCACCACCAGCACACAGCTTCACCGTCACCCCAGCACACAGCTTCACCGTCACCCCCAGCACACCGCTTCACCGTCTCCCCCAGCACACAGCTTCACCGTCTCCCCCAGCACACAGCTTCACCGTCACCCCCAGCACACAGCTTCACCGTCACCCCCAGCACACAGCTTCACCGTCACTCCCCAGCACACAGCTTCACCGTCACTCCCCAGCACACAGCTTCACCGTCACTCCCCAGCACACAGCTTCACCGTCACTCCCCAGCACACAGCTTCACCGTCACTCCCCAGCACACAGCTTCACCGTCTCCCCCAGCACACAGCTTCACCGTCACTCCCCAGCACACAGCTTCACCGTCACTCCCCAGCACACAGCTTCACCGTCACTCCCCAGCACACAGCTTCACCGTCACTCCCCAGCACACAGCTTCACCGTCAGTCCCCAGCACATTGCTTCACCGTCACCCCCCAGCACACCGCTTCACCGTCACCCCCCAGCACACCGCTTCACCGTCTCCCCCCAGCACACCGCTTCACCGTCTCCCCCAGCACACAGCTTCACCGTCTCCCCCAGCACACAGCTTCACCGTCTCTCCCAGCACACAGCTTCACCGTCTCCCCCAGCACACAGCTTCACCGTCTCCCCCAGCACACAGCTTCACCGTCTCCCCCAGCACACAGCTTCACCGTCACTCCCCAGCACACCGCTTCACCGTCACCCCCCAGCACACCGCTTCACCGTCTCCCCCAGCACACCACTTCACCGTCACCCCCAGCACACCGCTTCACCGTCACCCCCCAGCACACCGCTTCACCGTCTCCCCCCAGCACACCGCTTCACCGTCACCCCCAGCACACCGCTTCACCGTCACCCCCCAGCACACCGCTTCACCGTCTCCCCCCAGCACACCGCTTCACCGTCACCCCCCAGCACACCGCTTCACCGTCACCCCCCAGCACACAGCTTCACCGTCACCCCCAGCACACCGCTTCACCGTCACCCCCCAGCACACAGCTTCACCGTCACTCCCCCCTAGCACACAGCTTCACCGTCACCCCCAGCACACAGCTTCACCGTCACCCCCAGCACACAGTTTCACCGTCACCACCAGCACACAGCTTCACCGTCACCCCAGCATACAGCTTCACCGTCACCCCCAGCACACCGCTTCACCGTCTCCCCCAGCACACAGCTTCACCGTCTCCCCCAGCACACAGCTTCACCGTCACCCCCAGCACACAGCTTCACCGTCACCCCCAGCACACAGCTTCACCGTCACTCCCCAGCACACAGCTTCACCGTCACTCCCCAGCACACAGCTTCACCGTCACTCCCCAGCACACAGCTTCACCGTCACTCCCCAGCACACAGCTTCACCGTCACTCCCCAGCACACAGCTTCACCGTCTCCCCCAGCACACAGCTTCACCGTCACTCCCCAGCACACAGCTTCACCGTCACTCCCCAGCACACAGCTTCACCATCACTCCCCAGCACACAGCTTCACCGTCACTCCCCAGCACACAGCTTCACCGTCAGTCCCCAGCACATTGCTTCACCGTCACCCCCCAGCACACCGCTTCACCGTCACCCCCCAGCACACCGCTTCACCGTCTCCCCCCAGCACACCGCTTCACCGTCTCCCCCAGCACACAGCTTCACCGTCTCCCCCAGCACACAGCTTCACCGTCTCTCCCAGCACACAGCTTCACCGTCTCCCCAGCACACAGCTTCACCGTCTCCCCCAGCACACAGCTTCACCGTCTCCCCCAGCACACAGCTTCACCGTCACTCCCCAGCACACCGCTTCACCGTCACCCCCCAGCACACCGCTTCACCGTCTCCCCCAGCACACCGCTTCACCGTCACCCCCCAGCACACCGCTTCACCGTCACCCCCCAGCACACCGCTTCACCGTCTCCCCCCAGCACACCGCTTCACCGTCACCCCCCAGCACACCGCTTCACCGTCACCCCCCAGCACACCGCTTCACCGTCTCCCCCCAGCACACCGCTTCACCGTCACCCCCCAGCACACCGCTTCACCGTCACCCCCCAGCACACCGCTTCACCGTCACCCCCCAGCACACCGCTTCACCGTCACCTCCCAGCACACCGTCTCCCCCCAGCACACCGCTTCACCGTCACCCCCCAGCACACCGCTTCACCGTCACCCCCAGCACACCGCTTCACCGTCACCCCCCAGCACACCGCTTCACCGTCACCCCCCAGCACACCGCTTCACCGTCACCCCCCAGCACACCGCTTCACCGTCACCCCCCAGCACACCGTCTCCCCCCAGCACACCGCTTCACCGTCTCCCCCAGCACACAGCTTCACCGTCTCCCCCAGCACACAGCTTCACCGTCTCCCCCAGCACACCGCTTCACCGTCACCCCCCAGCACACCGCTTCACCGTCACCCCCCAGCACACCGCTTCACCGTCTCCCCCCAGCACACCGCTTCACCGTCACCCCCCAGCACACCGCTTCACCGTCACCCCCCAGCACACCGCTTCACCGTCTCCCCCCAGCACACCGCTTCACCGTCACCCCCCCAGCACACCGCTTCACCGTCACCCCCCAGCACACCGCTTCACCGTCACCCCCCAGCACACCGCTTCACCGTCACCCCCCAGCACACCGCTTCACCGTCACCCCCCAGCACACCGCTTCACCGTCACCCCCCAGCACACCGTCTCCCCCCAGCACACAGCTTCATCGTCACCCCCCAGCACACCGCTTCACCGTCTCCCCCAGCACACAGCTTCACCGTCTCCCCCAGCACACAGCTTCACCGTCTCCCCCAGCACACAGCTTCACCGTCTCCCCCAGCACACAGCTTCACCGTCTCTCCAACAGCTTATTTACATTCACAAAGTTCTAAATACAGTGAGTGTCGTCGCCTGATACTCCTTCACTACTCTTACAGTGTACTAAATCATCCTCACCTGTCACTCACACAATGTGACGAGTCCAGGTGAATCTTCACCTTCTAGTCAACAGCTTAAGAATACTGCTTCTCTCTCATTCACTCTCACTCACTTTCTCTCTCTCTCTCTCTCTCATTCACTCTCACTCACTTTCTCTCTCTCTCTCTCTCTCTGTCTCTCTCTCTCTCTCTCTCTCTCTCTCTCTCTCTCTCTCTCTCTCTCTCTCTCTCTCTCTCTCTCTCTCTCTCTCTCTCTCTCTCTCTCTCTGTCTCTCTCTCTGTCTCTCTCTCTGTCTCTCTCTCTCTCTCTCTCTCTCTCTCTCTCTCTCTCTCTCTCTCTCTCTCTCTCTCTCTCTCTCTCTCTCTCTCTCTCTCTCTCTCTCTCTCTCTTTCTCTCTCTCTGTCTCTCTCTCTGTCTGTCTGTCTGTCTGTCTCTCTCTCTCTCTGTCTCTCTCTCTGTCTCTCTCTCTGTCTCTCTCTCTGTCTCTCTCTCTGTCTCTCTCTCTCTCTCTCTCTCTCTCTCTCTCTCTCTCTCTCTCTCTCTCTCTCTCTCTCTCTCTCTCTCTCTCTCTCTCTCTCTCTCTCTCTCTCTCTCTCTCTCTCTCTCTCTCTCTCTCTCTCTCTCTCTCTCTCTCTCTCTCTCTCTCTCTCTCTCTCTCTCTCTCTCTCTCTCTGTCTCTCTCTCTCTCTCTCTCTCTCTCTCTCTCTCTCTCTCTCTCTCTCTCTCTCTCTCTCTCTCTCTCTCTCTCTCTCTCTCTCTCTCTCTCTCTCTCTCTCTCTCTCTCTCTCTCTCTCTCTCTCTCTCTCTCTCTCTCTCTCTCTCTCTCTCTGTCTCTCTCTCTCTCTCTCTCTCTCTCTCTCTCTCTCTCTCTCTCTCTCTCTCTCTCTCTCTCTCTCTCTCTCTCTCACTCTCTCTCTCTCTCTCTCTCTCTCTCTCTCTCTCTCTCTCTCTCTCTGTCTCTCTCACTTTAATCACAGGTGTTTCATATTAACTGGTCAGGTAATTAGGATTACCTGTAATCATCAGTATTATATGCTATTAGTTACACATATAAATTATATGTACAGCCACACAGACAACCACACAGACAACCACAAACAGCCTCACAGACAACCACAAACAGCCTCACAGACAACCACACAGACAACCACAAACAGCCACACAAACAGCCACACAGACAACCACACAGACAACCACACAGACAACCACAAACAGCCACACAGACAACCACAAACAGCCTCACAGACAACCACAAACAGCCACACAGACAACCACAGACAACCAACCTGTAAACCCTATAGCAGAGAGCAACTGGAGGTCTTTGATCTTCCTGACTCTCATGGTGAGTAAACAGCATTCCCCTCCTCCCCCTCCCTAGTCTACACTCCACATTGGTAAACTGCCCAAACACCTCGTTCCTCCACCTGCGCCTCACTCGTCAGTAACGACCCGTGTGAGGTGTGAGGGGGCTAGACAAGCCTGTTTTCCTTGCGTGAATTGCGCGATTCGACGTTCTCGTTTTGCAAGCTTCCCTCCACAGCGGTCAGCTGATGCGGCAGCGTCCCGGTAACCATGGCAACGCGGTCGTCAAGTCCGTTGCTAAGGACGCTGTTAAATCAAAACAAAACAGGTGATTGGCGCCAAAGGCCGAGTCTAGCTTACAATGAGTCATTTGGAATTCATACATTATATAGTTAATTGCGGTGAGCATCATTTGTGGTGTAAAATGTTTATTCTGTTTTCATGTCTCTTAACATTTATCGTAAATATATCAATTAATGAAAACTAATTATGTTAATTTTCATTGATTTTCATTGACAACACGAACACAAAAATTATTTCTAAGTCATGTAAATAACTAAGCAATACCACCTGGGAATAGTATTGTTTACAATATGTGTTCCGATGTTTACATTATTTGTTTACAAGGCACCTGACAGCTGAGTGGACTTCGGTTCGTAGTTCTGAGGCTACGGGTTCGATCCCCGGTAGAGGCGGAGACAAATGGGCAAAACGTTTCTTTCACCCTGATGCCCCTGTTACCTAGTAGTAAATAGGTGCTTGGGGCCAGATTTACAAAGCAGTTACGCAAGCACTTATGAACCTGTACATCTTTTATCAATCTTTAGAGGTTTTGTTTGCAATTATTAAACAGTTAATGAGCTCCGAAGCACCAGGAGGCTGTTTACAACAATAACAACAGTTGATTGGCAAGTTTTCATGCTTGTAAACTGTTTAATAAATGTAACCAAAGCCGTCAAAGATTGAGGAAAGATGTTCACGTTTGTAAGTGCTTGCGTAACTGCTTCGTGAATCTGGCCCCTGGGAGTTAGACAGCTGCTACGGGCTGCTTTTTGGGGGTGTGTGTAACAAAAAGGAGGCCTGGTCGAGGACCGGGCCGCGGGGACGCTAAGCCCCGAAATCCTCTCAAGATAACCTCAGCAGTATCCCCTGGGAATATCAATGTTTACAAACTCTGTGCTGTAGTACCACCTGGGAATATCAATGTTTACAAACTCTGTGCTGTAGTACCACCTGGGAATAGCAATGTTTACAAACTCTGTGCTGTAGTACCACCTGGGAATAGCAATGTTTACAAACTCTGTGCTGTAGTACCACCTGGGAATAGCAATGTTTACAAACTCTGTGCTGTAGTACCACCTGGGAATAGCAATGTTTACAAACTCTGTGCTGTAGTACCACCTGGGAATAGCAATGTTTACAAACTCTGTGCTGTAGTACCACCTGGGAATAGCAATGTTTACAAACTCTGTGCTGTAGTACCACCTGGGAATAGCAATGTTTACAAACTCTGTGCTGTAGTACCACCTGGGAATAGCAATGTTTACAAACTCTGTGCTGTAGTACCACCTGGGAATAGCAATGTTTACAAACTCTGTGCTGTAGTACCACCTGGGAATAGCAATGTTTACAAACTCTGTGCTGTAGTACCACCTGGGAATAGCAATGTTTACAAACTCTGTGCTGTAGTACCACCTGGGAATAGCAATGTATACAAACTCCAAGCCGTAGTACCACCTGGGAATACCAATGTATATTTAACGTGGGAATATTAGTTTAGAAATAAATCGTTTGCTGACCACCAGATAGCAGCACCGAGTCAGCTGAGCGTCGCGTCCCCGTTGTCATGACAACCAGAACTTGGAAGCTCTAGCGTCCCCGTTGCCATGACAACCACAGCTTGGAAGCTTTAGCTGGTGTTGACTTGGAGACTCTCTCTGAGGACGAGAACAGCTGACAAGCTTGTTTGTTCTTCCTAATAATATTATTAACTGCTGCAATTAATCGGAAATCACCGAGAAGAACATTTGATCATTGGAAGGAGTAACAGTCGAGCAGGAGAACAGAAAATAACATTATCCTGGAGGATGATGTTCGCAGGAGGTGTTGGGGTGACAGTCACCCAGCACACTGTCAACACAGTCAACCAGTCACAGACTAAATATGAACCGAGGTAAGATCAGTTACCCACACTCACCCCACCATGCCACCCACATGACGGAGATTAGCCACCACCAGTCACAGCCAGGGATCATGACGAGACATGTTCCTGATATATAACGTCTAAACTTCACTTTATTATTCCTAGTGTATTTTAATCAAAATATTATGTGCCAAGTTCCTAAATATATACTGCAACATGGACATGTTCTTGGTATTAAAAGTTGAAACGTGTTGATCCTCATTATAGCACACGTCTTTACCGAGTTAATATTACAGAGATTGATGAAATAATGTTCATATTAATATTTATATTTCGTGAAAGTTAATACCCAAGTATTCCCAGATATTACTGAAACCTCACGAAGAAGGCAATAGGTTTAAAGAATAAATGTCCTGGGAAACTAATCTTTTTCTGGAGGTGAGATGTGTGTCTCAGAGCTGTATATATGTACATTGATCACTACTTTGGGACTTCCGGGCTCACCATAGCCCGTGCTACATGGACACTTCGTTCTGAGTAGCTAGATCTGAGACGACAACACCACTCTGGGACACAGGTGGCCACACCACCACTCTGGGACACAGGTGGCCACACCACCACTCTGGGACACAGGTGGCCACAACACCACTCTGGGACACAGGTGGCCACACCACCACTCTGGGACACAGGTGGCTACACCACCACTCTGGGACACAGGTGGCCACACCACCACTCTGGGACACAGGTGGCTACACCACCACTCTGGGACACAGGTGGCCACACCACCACTCTGGGACACAGGTGGCCACACCACCACTCTGGGACACAGGTGGCCACACCACCACTCTGGGACACAGGTGGCTACACCACCACTCTGGGACACAGGTGGCTACACCACCACTCTGGGACACAGGTGGCCACACCACCACTCTGGGACACAGGTGGCCACAACACCACTCTGGGACACAGGTGGCTACACCACCACTCTGGGACACAGGTGGCCACACCACCACTCTGGGACACAGGTGGCCACACCACCACTCTGGGACACAGGTGGCCACACCACCACTCTGGGACACAGGTGGCCACACCACCACTCTGGGACACAGGTGGCCACACCACCACTCTGGGACACAGGTGGCCACACCACCACTCTGGGACACAGGTGGCCACACCACCACTCTGGGACACAGGTGGCCACACCACCACTCTGGGACACAGGTGGCCACACCACCACTCTGGGACACAGGTGGCCACACCACCACTCTGGGACACAGGTGGTCACAACACCACTCTGGGACACAGGTGGCCACACCACCACTCTGGGACACAGGTGGCCACACCACCACTCTGGGACACAGGTGGCCACAACACCACTCTGGGACACAGGTGGCCACACCACCACTCTGGGACACAGGTGGCCACACCACCACTCTGGGACACAGGTGGCCACACCACCACTCTGGGACACAGGTGGCCACACCACCACTCTGGGACACAGGTGGCCACACCACCACTCTGGGACACAGGTGGCCACACCACCACTCTGGGACACAGGTGGCCACACCACCACTCTGGGACACAGGTGGCCACACCACCACTCTGGGACACAGGTGGCCACACCACCACTCTGGGACACAGGTGGCCACACCACCACTCTGGGACATAATCCAAGTGTCTATTTCCTTAACAACCGTGGCTAAGATTATCTTGACCAACGTATAACAATTTACCATATATTTCCATCTTGTCTTAGCCCACATGCATTTTTTTAGTCTAGTTAACTGTATTTTTATTAACATTAATTTTTGTGTAATCGTAATTAATAGATTATGTAATCAAGTAGTAGTGTAAAAGGAGACAGGAACCGTCCTTTTCGTTTTTTTCATGGGTCGGTTCCAGTCTCCTCTTTTTCCTTGAGTATGCATTTTGAGAACAATGTATTCAAATCCTGGTCTGGTAGTTTTGACACTTGTTTTAGAGGTTCGGAGGCATCTTATTGACCTGACCTGCCTCTTGTCAGGATGACGAAGGAGGCCATTAAGCAGCTGTGTAAGGAACACGACCTGTACACCGTCCCTGCCCTCAACGACGTCCTCTATCTCCACTTCAAAGGTCAGTGAGACGTTCACTCATAGTTCAACAATCCTTCTGGCGTAATTTTGACAGTTACAAAAGTCAATGATCATTTAACAGAAGGTCAAGTATCATTTAATACTTACATTTAAAGTCAAGGGTCATTAGCCGTTACGTTTAAGGTCAAGGATAATTTAACTGTTAGATCAAAGGTTAGAAAGCAGATGCTGCACACCCTTCGCCTTCAGTACTTGTTCAACTGTGTAGCGACATGTGTGACCGTGCATGTGTCTCCTCATGTGATGATACAGGACACTGTATGACCTGTTTACACAGCATTCTGTTGGTAACAGGTAGACAAAATTGCTTTGGTTGCAGCTACTTTTGTCACTGTGGCCACTGCTACTTCCCGTACTACTGTCCAACGTCTTGGGCTGGACGGTAGAGCGACGGTCTCGCTTCATGCAGGTCGGCGTTCAATCTCCGACCGTCCAAGTGGTTGGGCACCATTCCTTTCCCCTGTCCCATCCCAAATCTTTATCCTGACCCCTTCCCAGTGCTATATAGTCGTGATGGCATGGCACTTTTCCCCTTCCTTCCAGTACTACTACTACTAATACCAACTACTTCTCCTGTGAAGGAGCAATCTTCAAGACCGCTGTGTTTCTAGCACTCGCTGCCGTGTCACCAAAGGCAGCAATGCTAAGTGTCAACAAACCAGTTATAAATGAAAGATTATTCAATCGTGAACAGGCCGAGTTCATTATGAACTAAAAATTCAATCATTTGCGCCAAATTATCCCTCTGAGACTGTTAGCCTTCCATTGACAAGATGCCATGATTCTTTGTTTTGCTGTAGTAGAGAGAGTTATTATTCTTTGTGTATTGTTTCCTCAAGATTTATGTAGTCCTTTATCTTAATCTTATTAGTAATCCGTCACTACTAACCCATAACCAGACTTATCAAAATTTGTTTATGCTGAACCCATAACCAACAAAATCATTCCATCAAGTTGATTTCAAAGGCAAGACTTATCAACTCAAACGGTTTTGATCATCGCGTCTAGTGTAATATTCCCTTCAGAGTGAACACACCATAAAGAGGTATAAGGCTTCCTGCCAAAAACTGGCCTTTGCTCAGTTTTCCATTTTCCTCTGCAACTTCGTGTAATGTAATGCAACACAACATAGGAAATGGTCAACATCTGTCGCGTATACTGAGGTCATGATGACTCTCGACTATTTCCGAGAAAACAGGCAATTCTGACAATTATTAATGCAATGCAGAATATAACACTTTATGCTATTCCTTCACTGAATCCGTGTTTTTGTGTATCAAAGTAGAACATAAGTTTACTAGTTAAAGTAAAGCTCTGAGTACTTATGTTCTTATGTAGATTACTGAAGTGTTAGAAAATCCATTTTAACCATGGAGTCAATCCCTGATACATGGGTGAGACTGGACCAAGTATGGAGACAATCATCAAGATGTGTGGAGGCTCAGACTGATGGCGGAGAGAACCACTAATGTATGAGGAAGCTTCGATGAGGACTTTCACAGCCGCATGACTGGGTGCATAGTCATGAGATATAATAATCTTCCGTCATGATATATGTCTTTGTGTGTGAGCTGGAGGTGAGCATCTGTTGAGTCTCCATGTTCCTCAGGGTACACGGAGATAGAGAACCTGGAGGAGTACACTGGCCTCCGGTGCCTGTGGTTGGAGAACAACGGCATCCGACACGTCTCCGGGCTCCACCACCTGCAGCACCTCCGCTCCCTCCACCTCCACAACAACCTCCTCACCTCCCTCAGTGGCCTCCAGGGTCTCCAGTCCCTCGTCACACTTAACGTCTCCTTCAACATGATCTCCAACATTGATCACATCTGTAGGTGATAATTAACGTAACTTATCCCTTACAATATGTCATTACTAAACAGGTACCCGGCCACCGTAATAGTATTCACTACCTTGAGAATTATTAATTTGGATTTTTTCTTTCTAGTAGCAAAAATAGCGTTTTCGTACCCATGTAGACATAAGCATATTTCTAATGTTTGACGGGAGGTGCCATAACGTAGCCGAGGTTAACTGCCAGTGCCTGCAGGTGGGCTGCCGCGGCTGGAGACGCTACAGGCAGGGCACAACCGTCTCTCACAGCTGGAGGCTGTGGCCCGTCTGGCCTCCTGTCCTGTGCTCTCCTGCCTCGACCTCTCCCACAACGGCATCCACCACCCCGACGTGGTCCAGGTAACACTCGGGTTCCCAATGGTGTACTAAGATCTCGCTGCGGGGCTGCGGTGGCGCCGCCAAAATTTATTTGTGATTAGACTTTTTTTTATCAAGTTCTGGTGGTTCATTTCTTCGCTTGAACTTCACCTGGGACTTTGTTCTTCATTTACATACAGCATGTATGTATCAGCCTGTATGTATTATCATGTATCAGCCTGTATGTATGAGATCCATAAACAAATGATCCTTTGCCCAGTTGTCAAACCCTTGCTTATGAATAAAGAACATATTACAAATGAGTCACAACTGACGTTAGAACTTTATTTGAATAGTGCTTCGCTCACGTCCTCAGTTCGAAATTCACTTCCGTTAACAGCTTGTCTTCATCAACATAGGCCAACCGTTCATTCCATCCACCTGCCAACCCCCTGATAATGAAAGAAAAACGGTTTACACTGGACTCACAACTGATTTCGTTCGAACACTTCCGGAACAATTGCTTTACTGACTAATTATGTTCAAACCACAACGCTGTAAATGCTTCACCCACATACTACAAATACAAATAATCGCCAACAGAAACTAAACACCTAACCTAACTTATGCCTATATATATGCACAATATGCTAATATATTATAATATTAATTTATATTTGAATGAAGAGCATGTAAAAGTTTATGAATGCGTCTGTGGGGTCGACCGCTGGATGTAATGGACTCGAGTCGAGGACGGGTTGCTAACCTAACCGAGACCCAACTACACATAAATACACAAAATATATATTAGAGTATATTAATTTATCTTGCCCTTGTGAGACCCCACCTGGATTATCATGCCCTGATGACCTCTTGGGTCACATTGCCCTTACTAATACTCCAGAGCTTCCCACATACCCAGGTGTCACTCGCAGGTAGTTTCTCACCAATTTATATGTGTGCTACACTCATACCCATGTGCTACACTCATACCCATGTGCTACACTCATACCCATGTGCTACACTCATACCCATGTGCTACACTCATACCCATGTGCTACACTCATACCCATGTGCTACACTCATACCCATGTGCTACACTCATACCCATGTGCTACACTCATACCCATGTGCTACACTCATACCCATGTGCTACACTCATACCCATGTGCTACACTCATACCCATGTGCTACACTCATACCCATGTGCTACACTCATACCCATGTGCTACGCTCATACTCATGTGCTACGCTCATACCCATGTGCTACGCTCATACCCATGTGCTACACTAATACCCATGTGCTACACTCATACCCATGTGCTACACTCATACCCATGTGCTACACTCATACCCATGTGCTACACTCATACCCATGTGCTACGCTCATACCCATGTGCTACGCTCATACCCATGTGCTACACTCATACCCATGTGCTACACTCATACCCATGTGCTACACTCATACCCATGTGCTACACTCATACCCATGTGCTACACTCATACCCATGTGCTACACTCATACCCATGTGCTACGCTCATACCCATGTGCTACGCTCATACCCATGTGCTACACTCATACCCATGTGCTACACTCATACCCATGTGCTACACTCATACCCATGTGCTACACTCATACCCATGTGCTACACTCATACCCATGTGCTACACTCATACCCATGTCCTACACTCATACCCATGTGCTACACTCATACCCATGCGCTACACTCATACCCATGTCCAACACTCATACCCATGTCCTACACTCATACCCATGTGCTACACTCATACCCATGTGCTACACTCATACCCATGTCCAACACTCATACCCATGTGCTACACTCATACCCATGTGCTACACTCATACCCATGTGCTACACTCATACCCATGTGCTACACTCATACCCATGTGCTACACTCATACCCATGTGCTACACACATACTCATGGAGCCGGAGGCTCTGGGCGCGGAGATGGTCATAATTATCTCTACCTCGTCACAGTAAACATCTTAGAGACGTCTCTCTACCTGACCAAGTCTTCCCCAGTTCCTTGTCAGCCAGACGGGCGTTACACCGATGGTGGTGGTTGTAAAGAGGGTTTGGCCAAGGTTAATGTTGGGTTGTTCTAAAGCCCTTAACTACTTACGTATTGCTGAGGTCGGCATGTCATCAGCTAGAGACCGTAATCCATATTGCCATCTAAACCATTTAGTTCCATGAACACTATTGATCCCTGGTCAATAAAGCAACCCCTAACCAATATAGACTCCATCCTCAACCAACATAGCCTCACTAACCAACATAGCCCCATTAACCAACATAGCCCCATTAACCAACATAGCCTCTCTACCCAACATAGCCCCATTAACCAACATAGCCCCAATTAACCAACATAGCCCCATTAACCAACATAGCCCCATTAACCAACATAGCCCCAATTAACCAACATAGCCCCAATTAACCAACATAGCCCCATTAACCAACATAGCCCCATTAACCAACATAGCCCCATTATCCAACATAGCCCCACCAACCAACATAGCCCCATTAACCAACATAGCCCCATTAACCAACATAGCCCCACTAACCAACATAACCCCACTAACCAACATAGCCCCAGTAACCAACATAGCCGCAATTAACCAACATAGCCCCACTAACCAACATAGCCCCCGTGAGCGAACGAAGCCAGAGCCGTCTGCTTTTAAAGGTGGTGCGCCCTAACAACCCATAACGTACGATCCCGTGGACGGGTTCCTAAAGAGGGCTATCATTGAGTCTGTGGCGGCGTTAGTGCAGGACCCTGACGCCCCCGGGCCCTCCCCGCAGGTGCTGGGGAGCATGCGGGGGCTGCGGGTGGTGCAGCTGACGGGGAACCCTGCGGTGCGGGAAGTGAGGGCCTACAGGAACACCTTGGTCGTCACCTGCGCCAACCTCACCTACCTGGACGACCGGCCGGTCTTCCCTGTGGACCGCGCCGCCGCTGAGGCCTGGTAGGTGGCGGCTTGCTCTTAGCTGTGGCCGGCTTGGGTGGTGGAGTGTTCACGGGTCATAGTGGAGTGTTCACGGGTCATAGTGGAGTGTTCACGGGTCATAGTGGAGTGTTCACGGGTCATAGTGGAGTGTTCAGGGGTCATAGATAGTGGAGTGTTCAGGAGTCATAGTGGAGTGTTCAGGGGTCATAGTGGAGTGTTCACGGGTCATAGTGGAGTGTTCCCGGGGTCAGAGGTAGCGGAGTGTTCAGGGGTCATAGTGGAGTGTTCCCGGGTCAGAGGTAGTGGAATGTTCAGGGGTCATAGTGGAGTGTTCCCGGGGTCAGAGGTAGTGGAATGTTCAGGGGTCATAGTGGAGTGTTCCCGGGGTCAGAGGTAGTGGAGTGTTCAGGGGTCATAGTGGAGTGTTCCCGGGTCAGAGGTAGTGGAGTGTTCAGGGGTCATAGTGGAGTGTTCCTGGGGTCATAGTGGAGTGTTCCCGGGGTCAGAGGTAGTGGAATGTTCAGGGGTCATAGTGGAGTGTTCCCGGGGTCAGAGGTAGTGGAATGTTCAGGGGTCATAGTGGAGTGTTCCCGGGTCAGAGGTTGTGGAGTGTTCCCGGGGTCAGAGGTAGTGGAGTATTCAGGGGTCATAGTGGAATGTTCCTGGGGTCATAGTGGAGTGTTCAGGGGTCATAGATAGTGGAGTGTTCAGGAGTCATAGTGGAGTGTTCAGGGGTCATAGTGAAGTGTTCACGGGTCATAGTGGAGTGTTCAGGGGTCAGAGGTAGTGGAGTGTTCACGGGTCATAGTGGAATGTTCACGGGGTCAGAGGTAGTGGAGTGTTCACGGGGTCAGAGGTAGTGGAATGTTCAGGGGTCAGAGGTAGTGGAATGTTCAGGGGTCATAGTGGAGTGTTCAGGGGTCAGAAGTAGTGGAATGTTCAGGGGTCAGAAGTAGTGGAGTGTTCAGGGGTCATAGTGGAATGTTCAGGGGTCAGAAGTAGTGGAATGTTCAGGGGTCAGAAGTAGTGGAATGTTCAGGGGTAAGAGGTAGTGGAATGTTCAGGGGTCAGAAGTAGTGGAGTGTTCAGGGGTCAGAGGTAGTGGAATGTTCAGGGGTCAGAGGTAGTGGAATGTTCAGGGGTCAGAGGTAGTGGAATGTTCAGGGGTCAGAAGTAGTGGAATGTTCAGGGGTCAGAGGTAGTGGAGTGTTCAGGGGTCAGAAGTAGTGGAATGTTCAGGGGTCAGAAGTAGTGGAATGTTCAGGGGTCATAGTGGAATGTTCAGGGGTCAGAGGTAGTGGAGTGTTCAGGGGTCAGAGGTAGTGGAGTGTTCAGGGGTCAGAAGTAGTGGAATGTTCAGGGGTCAGAAGTAGTGGAGTGTTCAGGGGTCAGAGTTAGTGGAATGTTCAGGGGTCAGAAGTAGTGGAATGTTCAGGGGTCAGAGGTAGTGGAATGTTCAGGGGTCAGAAGTAGTGGAGTGTTCAGGGGTCAGAGGTAGTGGAATGTTCAGGGGTCAGAAGTAGTGGAGTGTTCAGGGGTCAGAAGTAGTGGAATGTTCAGGGGTCAGAGGTAGTGGAATGTTCAGGGGTCAGAGGTAGTGGAGTGTTCAGGGGTCAGAAGTAGTGGAGTGTTCAGGGGTCAGAAGTAGTGGAGTGTTCAGGGGTCAGAGGAAGTGGAGTGTTCAGGGGGTCATAGTGGAATGACCCCTGGACATAGTGCTCAGGTTGTAGGAGCTGAGGCAAAATGGAAAAACGTTAGGAAGAACCAAATGACCCTTTGACTTCAGTGGAAAGAAAGTGGTCATTGAGAATCATCGGAGTGTGACAACTTCACGCTCACAATGCCACAGTGGACACGAAACAGAAGAGGATTTTTCACATTGGGTAATAAATCCATCGAACTGCATTATCCACTAAAGCCATAAATGCCTGCAGTTCAAAATTAAGCTAAAAAATATATAAATTCTTCAGGACCAACTGGCGGGCCGAAGACAAACCGCCGCTTTCTTGTGTCCATTGAGGACTATTGAGATTTTGGGCTTCAGGTAAGTATGAGAGGTAGTATGTGTGAGGAACGTCTATGGATGACCTATCTTGAGGTTATCTTGAGATGATTTCGGGGCTTTAGTGTCCCCGCGGCCCGGTCCTCGACCAGGCCTCCACCCCCAGGAAGCAGCCCGTGACAGCTGACTAACTCCCAGGTACCTATTTACTGCTAGGTAACAGGGGCATTCAGGGTGAAAGAAACTTTGCCCATTTGTTTCTGCCTCGTGCGGGAATCGAACCCGCGCCACAGAATTGCGAGTCCTGCGCACTATCCACCAGGCTACGAGGCCCCGTTAGACCTATGCCTGAAGTCTTGAGTAAAGATATTCAGTGTTAAGCATCCTGGTTATTTGTAGTGTGAGAAGATCACCTGTGTTGAGAGGTCAGGTCACCCTACACCCGCAGGAGCGAGGGCGGCCTGGAGGCTGAGAGGCGGACCAGGAGGGAGTGGGCCGAACGGGACTACCAACGCCAACGAGACTGTGTCAATGGTGAGTCATGGTAACTCTACTACCTCCTCAAGGATGCTGCATTTTCCCCTCAGGATTTTTCCTTATATCCTCGGAGGCTGCATCCTAAAGATGCTTTCCCACCTGGGATGCTTCCTCTCGCGGGTTGTTGCTGCTCATGCCTTTCTCCCGCCCTACCTAACTATTTTGTTGATTTACTTATCTTTGTCTCGGTATTATCCAACCATTTTTTACTTTCACTCAGGTGGCCATCACCCAAAACTGGTGTGAGAGTAGTAGCCAAACTCTCACCCAGAAGTGTTGGTACAAGACTGACCTCAAGTCATCACTAAGTTATCAACCCATATGCTACATAGTCTTCCCGGCTTCTTCTGATAATTACTACTTACCAACCCAACTTTCGCCTTGATTTATCTTTCTTATCATAAAAACAAAATTATATTCCACTCAAATGAATATAACGCAATTTAGCAACTTTCCTGAATCTTTTTAACTTCGGAATCCCGCAAGATGTAACTTTGTTTTGCTGCAGACGTGTTGAAGCTTCGTGAGAGGGTGTTGGCTGCACGAGCGGCGAGGGGCCCAGCAGACACCCCCTCACAGACAGACATGGGCATCTATGTGGAGAACACCGGCACAGAAAAGATCTATGCTCTTACTCCTGCCGCTAAAGCCTGGGCCCAGAGCAGAGTGCAGAAGTTGAGGGCGAGAGTGCAGGCTGAGAACCAGGCATGGAACAGCGATGATATTGTAGTCCATGACGACACTGGCATCACTTGTAGTGACTCTGACGTCTCTCAGAGCCAGGACCTGGAGTGCCAAGAAGAGGATGACTTCCCAGATGACAAGGCCTTCAACAAACTTCTCGAAAACTTGTCAGATGAAACAGAATTTAGTGGCTTGAAACGAATTCAGGAAATAGAGGAATCCAACGAGGATGCAAATGTTACTGGCGTGAGAGAGGCAATTGATTCTAAGGGAACTGAAACTGTAAATAACCTTTACTCCTGTCAAGAAGTTGTATCCCAAAGCAGTTCTAAAGATTTGAAAGAAGTGATTGATGATGAGCAGATCAATTTACCGTCGGCTATAAAAGACTCTGTGGAAGAGCCACTGGTGTCCGAAGTCTTAGACAAAAGTAAACTCCTTCCGGAGAACTCTTCCATATTATCGAAATCCGAGGCTAGTATTGAAGATAACTGCTCGAGCTGCTCCTCAGCTTGCGCACACAAGACGGAAGATGACCAACTGTTATTTAACAGCTGTCACAATTTCCTTAAGATCCACAGCTCAGCGTCGGAAGACGGGCAGTCAAGTAGTGGTCTAACTCGAGACAACGAGGAGCTGCTTGGAGAGATCTGGGACGCTGTTGAGGTTGTAGAAAGACGACCGTCGTTGGAGGTGGACTCTGACGCCGAGGGCCAAGCCTACCTGCGACAGCTCGTAGCTCACCACAACTCTCACCAACACAATGACTCAGACATCGAAGAAATGTTAGAAAATATGGAATTTGAAACAGACGATTTTGAATCAGTGTACGAGCGACATAGCCTGGTGGGGGCGAGCCGCTCACAGGGGACACCAGACGACAGCCAGTCAGATGACGACGATGACGTGGGCGAGACACTAAACAATGGAGTGACGAGGAACATGAATGGTGTCGATAATAACAATGACACTCCTCCCGCTGGAGTGCCAGTGTTCGGCGAGAGGTGGATGGAGGAGGCCAGACGAAGGATCATTGAGGATGAAGACTGGCAGGAGGAAGTAGAGGCCTCCAGCAACTCGTCCGAGCAGGACGAGAGCGTAGACGAACTCAACGTAGAAACTCCAGATGAAACCAGCCTGGTCGAGGAAGAGTCAAGTTTGGCTGATGGCGACAGTCACGAAAGCTTGTTTGAAGAGGAGAGTGTGAGCTCCATTTCTCCGATATTTGAGAAGGACAGAGAAGTTCAAAGACTTTTAGAATGTAATTCACCATTAGTGAAAAGTTTGTCGCTTAGTCAGATAGTGAAATGTGATGCTCTAGAACCCACTTCAGAACTTGAGGATCAAAACACAAGTTCTTCCTGTTCGAGCCTCAGTCCGTCCTCTTTGTCTGACTCCCCGGCCCACGAGAGTACAGGGGTGGTGCAGATTGCTGCTCAAAACTGTAGCATAAGGGAGTGTAAGTACACACGTCCCGACACAAGCAGAGTATCGCTTTCTTATAATAACTCTGCGGATTCAACATTTGATCTCAACACTGTGTCTGACCAGAAAACATGCTCCGCCAGCGACGGTTCTCAACCACGAGAAACCATGAAAGAGTTGCAGTTGGCTGCGACGGATTGTACAGATGACACATGTATCCTACAGCCACGTGTTGGCCACCCGTCCAGCTGCAGCTGTGGCCACCAGGTTACTCCACGAGATGCAGAGGTAGGAAGTGGAGAGACGAGCAGAGATATGGGTGAAGCACAACACGTGACGAGGGACAATGAGACGAGGGAAGGCATGAGACACTTGGCAAGGAACGAGGAGACGAGGGGACGTGTTGGGCACGTGACGAGGGACGCAACGACCCTGGCAGGAAGCTCCTGGGCCCATACCAGGCATCGGGAGTCCATCTTCAACACTCGTGACGCCCTCAGGAGCTCCCACGAAGCCTTCGTCAGGGGACACAACATCGGTAAGAACCTCTTCGTCAGTTGGATATTCCTAGACATCCTTATAGTTTCTACTGTTCGTTCGTCAGTGACGACGAATCAGAATACAAAGATCTGTTTACAATCTTCATTTCTTATTCAGAGTAAAAATTAAGGTTACAGAGTTATTAACATTACAGTTCAAAGTGTAACACATGATCCAAAAATCTGCATTTCGGTAATCTCTGCTGATAATTTGCATAGTGGTTACTGACGGTAAAAATCTTCCATTTTCAGTGATTATTTGTATAATGTTTGTGTGTGAATGCTTTGACACGAGGCCCCTTCTTCAGGAAACTTGTTGGCGACGGGAAGCGGCGACGACACCAGAGCTGGGGTCGAGGCTGCGCTGGTCTCCTCTACAGGCCGTCTCTTCCAGGTACGCAAGTGTTATGGGTGGTCAAATGGGGATGCAAATGGATATTCGTATGAAGAATATAACAAATTAAAATCACCCCTAATTACTCAATAAACTGTGGTAAAGGCTTACAGTGTAACACCAACTAGAACAACAGCCTATCTTGGTAAGGGTGCTCGGCCCGGCTCCCAGGCAAGGAACACCTAAGTTTATTTTTATTTTATTTATGTATTCATATATACAAGAGTTCTTACATTCTTGTAAAAGTCACACGCACGTGTAGCGTTTTAGGCAAGTCCTTGATCCTAATCATTTAACAACCAGGTATCCATTCACTGTTGGGTGTACAGAGGCTACAGTTGAGGATTGGCGCCCGGTCAATCCTCCCCGGCCAGGATACGAACGCCAAAACGCTTGCGAAACGTGTTTAACATCTCAAACGTTTCAGGGATCTGAGGGTTATGATTAGTAAGAATTTAAAGCCAAAAAATCAATGCATAAATGTTCGAAATAAGTAAGAAAAGAAGTAAGTAAGTAAGCTAGAAGTAAGCTAACATATATTACAAGACGAGGAGTAAGTTAACATATAAATAAACGAGGAGTGTTGGGAAATTTGGCTCTTGATTATATGCTAATAAAATAATGTATAATTCTAATATGCTCGAAGGACCACTCTTTAAAAAAGATAAATAATTTAGAGAACTAGTGACCTATGGATCTCTATGATTAAATACAATTAAATTCTGATGAATATAATAAATCTATTAATGGATAATAAATGAACTGTAAATTATAGAGCCGCTTCCCATCACAGACTTTGGGGGGGTTAATCTATAAGGTTAGTTTATATAATGCATGTAATGTATAATAAATTTCATAAATGATGAGAATAATGAATGCATATATAAATTATAAATTTTATCATAAGAAATCATTCAGTTAAACTGAATTACGGGCAGTATGTAAATACTATCTAAAGAGATATGATACCACACATATTTCTAAATGAAACGCGAGAGCGCCCTGAAATAAAACTCACTTGTTAGTTGCAACCCGTTCTCGCAAATTTAATAAGTCAATATTGACTTATTAAATATGTGCATAGGTGACATACTTAACATAATAGATACCCTTAAAAAGATTCATAGAAAACACCGACCTTACCTAACCTTGTTAGTATCTTAAGATAAGCATCTTATTGCTTCGTAATTACAATTATTACCTAACCTATAATAGGTATAGGTTAAGTAATAATTGTAATTACGAAGCAATAAGATGCTTATCTTAAGATACTAACAAGGTTAGGTAAGGTCGGTGTTTTCTATGAATCTTTTTAGTGGTATCTATTATGTTTAGTATATCACCTAAGCACGTAGTTAATAAGTCAATATTGACTTTACGAATTTGCGAGAACGGGTTGGTTAATTTTTAGTGCGCATGCAGTATGACGACAAACGTCATATCTTATATTATATTGTTTCACGAACAATAAAAGTAATAAAGGCCTTAGAGTTTGCCGATGCTGGTGTCTGAGAAATGGTGAAGCTGCTCCGTCACGCTAACGTCTGCAGTAGCAAGGATGACGCAATAACGAGACGGTAAATCTAGATTCTCTTTCTGAGAACTATGGCTGCTTCTCCCCCTTCTCCTTCTCTGTCTCGCCCGCGCATGCGCGGCAGCACGGAGTGTTGGAACGGAGAAAATAACTCCTATAATTTGCCCAACTATGCGAGATAACAAAGACAAGGTTTATCATAAGAAAGCTAGTATTAATTAAATTCTTACTATGTAACAATTATTATGAAACGAAGTTCACATAGATGAAAAGACTAAAGAGGAAATTCATTCCTCCATGAATGCCCTGTGAAAACAGTTCATAACTATGTAAAGTGATCTCAGCAAACAATATTATATTACTGGATCAAGGGTGAATATATTATCAGCTAATAATTCTTGTAAAAGAATGCTGAAATAAAGGAGAATTTAACACAATTCTCGCAAATGTAAATGTTTTTCCCTCAGTCATGTGAGCTGACGCAACACGACCATAAATACTGGGAAACTTTTGCCATACTTACTACGCAGAATAATATGAATTAATGTATTTACACTACTGGTTAGTAATATTAGTAAAATATAATGGTTAATACAAGAATTACTTTTTTGAAGTACTAAAGGTTAGTAATTAAGTATTAGATGATTATGACGCCTAGTACAGGAAATACATCCTAGTGTACTAGGGATTAGTAATTAAGTGTTGGAAATTTCCAACAAGGAGTCAGCTATTATATCACTACTAAACGAGGAATAAGCTAACATATATATGAATTATTCAAGAAATTCGGCAAATTGTCTGAAAACTTTGACATTTAATTATGAAAGGCACAAACAACATATACACAGGCAATACACTGGTTGCCAGTGTATATACACAGGCAATACACTGGTTGCCAGTGTATATACACAGGCAATACACTAGTTGCCAGTGTATATACACAGGCAATACACTGGTTGCCAGTGTATATACACAGGTAATACACTGGTTGCCTGTGTATATACACAGGCAATACACTGGTTGCCTGTGTATATACAGAGGCAATACACTGGTTGCCAGTGTATATACACAGGTAATACACGGGTTGCCAGTGTATATACACAGGGAATACACTGGTTGCCAGTGTATATACACAGGCAATACACTGGTTGCCAGTGTATATACACAGGCAATACACTGGTTGCCAGTGTATATACACAGGCAATACACTGGTTGCCTGTGTATATACACAGGCAATACACTGGTTGCCAGTGTATATACACAGGCAATACACTGGTTGCCAGTGTATATACACAGGCAATACACTGGTTGCCAGTGTATATACACAGGCAATACACTGGTTGCCAGTGTATATACACAGGCAATACACTGGTTGCCAGTGTATTTACACAGGCAATACACTGGTTTCCTGTGTATTTACACAGGCAATACACTGGTTGCCAGTGTATATACACAGGCAATACACTGGTTGCCAGTGTATATACACAGGCAATACACTGGTTGCCAGTGTATATACACAGGCAATACACGGGTTGCCTGTGTATATACACAGGCAATACACTGGTTGCCTGTGTATATACACAGGCAATACACTGGTTGCCTGTGTATATACAGAGGCAATACACTGGTTGCCAGTGTATATACACAGGCAATACACGGGTTGCCAGTGTATATACACAGGGAATACACTGGTTGCCAGTGTATATACACAGGCAATACACTGGTTGCCTGTGTATATACACAGGCAATACACTGGTTGCCTGTGTATATACACAGGCAATACACTGGTTGCCAGTGTATATACACAGGGAATACACTGGTTGCCAGTGTATATACACAGGCAATACACTGGTTGCCAGTGTATATACACAGGCAATACACTGGTTGCCAGTGTATATACACAGGCAATACACTGGTTGCCAGTGTATATACACAGGCAATACACTGGTTGCCAATGTATATACACAGGCAATACACTGGTTGCCAGTGTATATACACAGGCAATACACTGGTTGCCAGTGTATATACACAGGCAATACACTGGTTGCCAGTGTATATACACAGGCAATACACTGGTTGCCAGTGTATATACACAGGCAATACACTGGTTGCCTGTGTATATACACAGGCAATACACTGGTTGCCAGTGTATATACACAGGCAATACACTGGTTGCCAGTGTATTTACACAGGCAATACACTGGTTTCCTGTGTATTTACACAGGCAATACACTGGTTGCCAGTGTATATACACAGGCAATACACTGGTTGCCTGTGTATATACACAGGCAATACACTGGTTGCCTGTGTATATACACAGGCAATACACGGGTTGCCAGTGTATATACACAGGCAATACACTGGTTGCCAGTGTATATACACAGGCAATACACGGGTTGCCAGTGTATATACACAGGCAATACACGGGTTGCCAGTGTATTTACACAGGCAATACACTGGTTGCCTGTGTATATACACAGGCAATACACTGGTTGCCAGTGTATATACACAGGCAATACACGGGTTGCCAGTGTATTTACACAGGCAATACACTGGTTGCCTGTGTATATACACAGGCAATACACGGGTTGCCTGTGTATATACACAGGCAATACACTGGTTGCCTGTGTATATACACAGGCAATACACTGGTTTCCTGTGTATATACACAGGCAATACACTGGTTGCCTGTGTATATTACTCTGACAAAATATTATTATTATTATTCTTTAATGACCGAAACGTTGTGCGTATTAGTGGCTTTATTTATTTATATATGCAATATACAGTCTTGTAAAGCCACTAGCATACAGCGTTTTGGGCAGGATCTTAATCCTAACTTTCTCCTGAATATACGACCCGCCAAATCGTCTTAACAACCAGGGGCCAGATTCACGAAAGCACTTACGCAAATACTTACGAACGTGTACATCTTTCCTCAATCTTTGACGGCTTTGGTTACATTTATTAAACAGTTTACAAGCATGAAAACTTGCCAATCAACTGCTGTTATTGTTATAAACAGCCTCCTGGTGCTTCGGAGCTCATTACTTGTTTAATAATTGTAAACAAAACCTGCCAAAGATTGAGAAAAGATGTATAGGTTCGTAAGTGCTTGCGTAAGTACTTTCGTGAATCTGGCCCCAGGTAACCATTCACTGCTGGGTGAACAGATGCTACATTTAAGGATTGGCGCGCAGTCAATCCTTCCCGGCCAGGATACGAACCCAGGCAAAGGCGCTCGCGAAACGCCAAAAGAGTGCTTTACTGCTGTGCCATAGAGACTCTAGGCATAGTATATTCTAGTTCTATTTAGAAATCCAACATTTTGCTTGTAACTTATTTTGTATGTATGACTTTTCTTAAAATAAACATTATTATTATTATTATTATTATTATTATTATTATTATTATTATTATTATTATTACTATTATTATTATATTAATAATTCACAATAACTGCAAAAAGCAACAAAACACAAAATTTACATATTTAGGATGAATAAATGTGAGTGAAATTTATTTCATGATGTTAATTATTTATTTCCTAGTTTTATTTTAAACTAATATAGAGAAGAAGAGCTTGTTACCATTGGGGGAGCTCATATACGGTTTGGGACCCTTCATTTGCAATGCATTTTTGCTTTGCTTGAGACGTACTCAACATATCACTGTAATGCACTTTAAGTTGCACACTCAACCAGAACTTAAGATGATCACCCCTTACTTCATGTTCTAGCATTCACCATTAAGTAATAGCACACATTTAATAGCTAATAAAGTTTCATCACGTTTGTAAAATGTGTTGTGAGAGTTTCCCCTCTGAATCTTTTACATTTTCTAATGTTTCGTTTTCTGATGCTTCAGAGTGACGCGAGGGGAGACGGTAAGCTTCTAATAGAAGAACTCTCATAGAAGAACTCTCCCATAAGAAGAACTCTCACAGTAGAACTCTCACGGGAGAACTCTCATAGAACAGCTCAGTAGGCAACTATGGTCTGCTTTACTAATGCTGCTTGTGAGCTCGACAAAGCAATATATAGATATTATATTTATTTCATTGAATGCTGGATTCTGACTCGAGGTCCTTTTCTTCATCAATCTGCGGTTAGGTAATGTTGTTAATTTGGTAGTTGTGATGCGGACTATTATGTCCCACATGTAACGGCTTGCATTTTTCAATATTAAAAAGTATTTACCTGTCGTTCGACCATTTGTGGAAGGGAGAATTATCAATAGAAAACGCGAAGCCAGTACGTGAAGAGTACATGAACGCCATCTGTGGAGTTCATTTAGATCTCTTTGTAAAGCCACAATCTTGTTTTCACTTCCCATTTTACCATAAATCTTAGTGTCATAAGAAAATTTGATGATGTGGTTTGTCATATTCTCACCAGTCATTGATGTATGTGATAAAATAGTTCGGCCCCAAAATGACCCCTGCGGTACTCCGCTCATCACTTATCTGTAATCAGATTAATTTCCGTTAAGGAAATGAATACGATGTTATGGGACATGGTCAAAAGGATTGTAGCCTGGTGTATTACTGAACCCTCGAAGGTTCCTGAGGCTTCCACTGAAGCTCAACCAGAGTCCCCCCCCCCCATGCACTCTGGCTCTGTCATCTCGGAATGTTGTACCTCTGACGCTCCTCTTTCAATACACACAGAGTAATCACACTATCGTGAGGCATCAATGAGCAAATCCGCAAGAGATGCGAGTCAATTATGCAACGACATGGTCAAAAGAATTGTAACCTGGGGCACATACTGGGGGTAATTCTTTTGACCATATTGTGGCATAGTTATCTAGAGCGTGTGCCTGGGAACACCCAGCGCATAGACTAGAGCCCTCATCACGGCTCCTGCGGATTTGCTCATTGATGCCTCGTCATAGTGTGATTACTCTCTGTATTAGTGGCATGAGTTACGAGGAAAGGCTGTAGGAACTGCACCTCACGTCGCAGGAAGACAGAAAAGTTAGGGGAGACATGATTTCAACATACAAAACTCACAAGGAAATTGACAAGGTAGATAAAGATAGATTATTTAACACGGGTGGTACACGCACTAGGGGACACAGGTGGAAGCTGAGTACCCAAATGAGCCACAGAGACATTAGAAAGAACTTTTTCAGCGTCAGAGTAGTTAGTAAATTAAATGCATTAGGCTGTGATGTGGTGGGGGCTGACTCCATACACAGTTTCTTAGTTAAATATAATAGGAGCCGAACAGACTCGGGGAATCGGTACACCAGTTGATTGACAGTTGAGAGGCGGGACCAAAGAACCGAATCTCAAAGCTCAAAAATATGGGAAGTACAATAGGATCAGGAACAACAGCTGAGAGTCGGGGCCCGAGTACTAGATCTTCCTCCACGTAGCCAACAGGAAAGCACAATTAAGTTAGTACAGTCAGGTAAGCACACGCGCACACATCCAAACCGAAAATGTTCCCAAAAGATACATATATATAACCCTTTTTTAGGGGGGTATTAACGAAGAGAAATAACAACACGGAGCTGTCAGTCTCAGTCTCAGGAACAATTAGCTCTGGGAGGTGTCAACGCAGAATAAATAAATCTAACCTAACCTAACCTAACGTAACCTAACCTAACCTAACGTAACCTAACCTAACCTAACGTAACCTAACGTAACCTAACCTAACCTAACGTAACCTAACCTAACCTAACGTAAACTAACCTAACCTAACGTAACCTAACCTAACGTAACCTAACCTAACCTAACGTAACCTAACCTAACCTAACCTAACGTAACCTAACCTAACCTAACCTAACCTAACCTAACCTAACCTAACCTAACCTAACGTAACCTAACCTAACGTAACCTAACCTAACGTAACCTAACCTAACGTAACCTAACCTAACGTAACCTAACCTAACCTAACCTAACCTAACGTAACCTAACCTAACCTAACGTAACCTAACCTAACGTAACCTAACCTAACCTAACCTAACGTAACCTAACCTAACCTAACCTAACCTAACCTAACCTAACCTAACCTAACGTAAACTCCGTCAGAAGAACTACTCAATAGCTTCAACTAATTGTAATTGCTGGGTGTTAAGCTTCGGCTCTTTGGTCCCGCCTATCATCCGTTCATCAACTGGTGTACCGATTCCCCGAGTCTGTTCGGCTCCTATTATATTTAACTAAGAAACTGTGCATGGAGTCAGCCTCCACCACACCACTTCCTAGAACATTCCATTTACTAACTACTCTGACACTGAAAAAGCTCTTTCTAATGTCTCTGTGTCTCACGTGGGTACAGAGGTTCCACGTCCCTGTCTTTATGTACCCTAGCAACTATAAACTGTCTTTATCTACCCTATCAATTCCTCTGAGAATCTTGTATGTGGTGATCATGTCTCCCATAACTCTTCTGTTTTCCAGCGACTTACCGCAGTCTCTCTTCTTAGTTCATACCCCTCAGCTCGTGTACTAGTCTGGTGGCATACCTTTGAACCTTCTCCAGTTAAGGTTTGAGCTTGACTAGTTATGGAGTCCCCACTGTAGCTGCATACTCCTGGATTGGTCTGACATATGTAATGTGCACGTTCTAAATGATTCCTTACACAAGTTTCTAAATGCACTTCTTATGTTGGCACCCTAGCATATGCCGCTGATGATATTCTCTTGATGTGAGCTTCAAGGGACAGGTCTGGCATGATATCAACCCCCATATCTTCCTTATTGATTCTTGAAGGATTTCATCTCCCAAATGATGCCTTGTAACTGGCCTCCTGCTCCCTACACCTATCTTCATTACTTTACATTTGTTCGGGTTAAACTCTGACAACCATTTGTTCGACCATTCCTTTAGTTTGTCCAGGTCTTCTTGAAGCCTCAAGCAGTCCTCCTCTGTCTTGATCCTGCTCGTAGTTTTAGCATCACCAGCAAACATTGAGAGGAATGAGACTATACCGCCTGGGAGATCATTCACGTATATCAAATACAGGAAATACGGGTCCAGGTACAGAGTATTTTCCCGTTTTTATGACGTCACTCTATCACCCTCCCTTTTTCAGGTCTGTCCCTATTGGTTAGTATTTATTTCCTGGATGACGTCACTATGACGTCACTTGTTTACCTACGATGTCGCTTAGTTAATACATTTTAGCCGATGACGTCGTTTTTTTTAACATCCTATTTATGGTACAGAGACGTCACATTTGCCTCCCAATTTTGGTTAATGGATTTCATATTAGAATCAAATTTTGCGGTAATGAGTTACTATTCTAACCAATTCCCCCCTGGCGTTCCGCGAGCGCTATGTCATGGGTTCGTATCCTGGCCGGGGAGGATTTACTGGGCGCAATTCCTTAACTGTAGCCTCTGTTTAACGCAACAGTAAAATGTGTACTTGGTTGTAACAACGATTCTTCGCGGCGGGGATCGTATTCCAGGGACCATAGGATTAAGGACCTGCCCGAAACGCTACGCGTACTAGTGGCTGTACAAGAATGTAACAACTCTTGTATATATCTCAAAAAAAATTAGTTCTGGAGTGTGGCATTATTTTTAAAATTCCCATTTTCATCGTTGAGAACGGTGTTGAGGGGAAGCTAATATAAATTATCCCTGAGAGCAGGTGACTGAGGCCACACTTCCGGGCCAGCTATAGGGTCGAGACTCTGGTATTATAAGCGCCGGCAGCTCCCTCCTCCAACCCTCTTTGATCCCTTGTGGTCCTCATAATAGACTTGACTCTCATCTTACAGCAGCTCACGTGTCGTGGCGGCGTTGCTACGCGGGACAACAGTAGCATCCATTGTTTGGTCGACTCTTGTCAAAATTGGGCCACTTTAGAAAGCCCAGCGCTACTAAATTATGAATTTATGAACGTGCTACTTTTTGGGGATACTTTTTAAAGTTATCTGGACTTGTTGTTGTTGTTTAAGATTCGCTACCTGGAACAAAAAGTTCCAGTAGCACGGGCTATGGCGAGCCCGTAGTTCTATATAGGGGCTACTAATAAGAGGACAATAATTGGCTATTTGTGCATTTATAATATGTAATATTGAAACGTTTTGAAAAGACACAAAGTTAAATATTTATAATTTATCATACAATCCCTTTTTAAATTGTCCGTAATATCTTTTTAATCCCCTGATTGGATATTGAATTCGATCTGAACGTAAGAAGTTACCAATCTTGAGACGCATCCTGGGCGCCCACGGTGGATTTGCTGACGGATAAAAATGATGTTAAGGTATGTGATGATACCTTCCTAAGGTATCATCACCGATACCTTAGGAAGACGATGGCTGGCAAGAAAGAGTAGTATAGAGCGGCTTTCAGATCAATGGGGATCATTTAACCCATTTAAATCATTTTTAATCTTGATCATTTAACTTTTTAGTGAGAACTCATTGCCAAATCGCTTCTGCCTCTTGTGGTAAACAGGTTTATCGCAGCCTCATGTTACAAGGGGGCAATTTTCAATTTACTCTGACCGCTGACATTAGGCTTTATACTTCACATTCCTCAAAGTAATGCTAAATGGTTTTGAAAGGACTAATTTACTTTATCAACAAATGATCGGTACAGTCTTCACACTGACTCAGAAAACTTCCGTCTTAGAAAGCTCAGAAGAATTGGGATCCTGATCATGCAAAGCTTCATGTTAACTTGGACTTCAATTCCGTTTATCTGCCTCTGGAAAAAGTGGATTTGGCGAATTTTCTACATTTCTGACCCTTTACGGACAACACAATCGCTTCCGAAACTTTTGTTTGCCCGAAACGCTTTGTGTAAGAGTGTTATCATCAGTGTGTGGACCACCTGCCCCTGTTATTGTGCCTCACTCTTCTCTTATTTCTACACACACATTCTTTAAAATAAACACTGATTGATGATTGACAAGGTTCTAACCCAGGAACAGGTTAAACATGTTCAGCAAAGATGCCATAACTGTTCAGCGAGAACTTGCAAAGAACTTCTTTCCCGCATTCCTCGTAATGTTAGAACTTTGACAAAGATGAAGAACAAGTTGTCACCTCGCATATGCCTTAGCCACACGTCAACTTCCACTGGTTCTAGCTGAAAACCTAACTATAGTGAAATAGAATGACAGTGTCGTCTATTGTTAATCAGTGACTAGGCCAAGGATTGTGAGGGACAAATTCCAGTATCAATCGCCAATCTGGACCAAAGCAACAGCTGTCAAGAACGTTGTTGATAAGAAATAATTTCTACAAAACCAGTAATTCCATCTATCATCATACTATCATGCAAGAGGAGCCACACATCTATGGTTCATCCAATAAAATCAGTAGACTTCTAGATGTTACTACTGCTCGGCTTAGACTCGGTTACAAGTATCTCTGGGAATTCTCATTATCTGCTGATGTAGACCTGACCAAATGTAAACTGTGTCAACAAAATTATTCGCACACCCTCCGTCACTATGTGATGGAGTGCGAAAAGATACGTGAATTCAGAGACAATTCTATAACCAATGTTCCAACGATGTGTCAATATTTCATTCAAAATGATCTACTACCAGAAATTTTAGCCAAATATCCCCAGTTTGCTAACTGTAGGTAGTAACTAAGTGATTGTAACCTATCCACCGCTGCCCACTGGATGGGGGGCGGTGTGCAGGACAAACATATCAATTGTGACACTAGCTCTCCACATATGTCAGTTGCTTAATTTAGAAACTGTACTTGTGATCGATCTCGAACCCATTGTTGATGTGACGACTTATACTGAATTTTGTAACTAGCTCATCAAGATTGTAACTTGCTTAGCTAAATGAATTGTGGGGTTCAGTCCCTGAGCCCATTATGTGCCTCTGTAACCCTTTCCACTACCGCCCACAAGATGGGTATGGGGTGCATAATAAATGAACTAAACTAACTACAAAACTGAAAAATAAAATAAAACTGGAGATTTTGACATGAATCTTGAGAATCAAAATATATCTTGAAGAACCGCGACATGTTGATCATCATTGCAACCGCCCACATCTATGTTAAGACGTGATCCTGCAACATGCAAGAATGAGGACGTGTCTGCAGAGGGAGACCTTCTTGATACTCTTCAACTGTGAAGACGTGGAGGGACGTCACTCATATAATTATGCTTCATGCACCAAATATTAATAAGTTACCCCTATTATCACATTTTCCATTAAATACATGTATTAATAATATTAATAAAACCATTAAAATCATGAAGTAGGTATGTATGATATGTATTTCTCCTTTTAACACATAGAGTATTATTCAGCAATGAATAATATTTCATGTAATATTTTGTTAAAAGTAGCAGTCACTAAACAAAATATTGGGCTTTTTTTGCTACAAATTCGCTACATTTAGTCCTCGAGTTCGCAACATTCAGCGGCAGGTTTACCCATGTGCGTGGGAAATAGGCTTACAGGTTCCAGAAGATGAGAGGAAATGTCAACACTTTGGAGAAATGCCCGACAGACCGCTGGAACATTATCTAACACAGTGCACAGTTACAAACCCGTTACGATTTCAACTTAGATTCAACAGAGCAGAGGAAGTTGTTAAACACATGTGACAAAATCTTACTGAAGCGACCATACGAGTCATAAAGACTCATCCTCCGCCCAAGTAAAACAGAAACAAGCAACACTTAGTGGGCCAGCCAGAGGCTTAGAGCCCGCCCAGTGGGCCAGCCAGAGGCTTAGAGCCCGCCCAGTGGGCCAGCCAGAGGCTTAGGGCCCGCCCAGTGGGCCAGCCAGAGGCTTAGGGCCCGCCCAGTGGGCCAGCCAGAGGCTTAGGGCCCGCCCAGTGGGCCAGCCAGAGGCTTAGAGCCCGCCCAGTGGGCCAGCCAGAGGCTTAGGGCCCGCCCAGTGGGCCAGCCAGAGGCTTAGGACCCGCCCAGTGGGCCAGCCAGAGGCTTAGGGCCCGCCCAGTGGGCCAGCCAGAGACTTAGGGCCCGCCCAGTGGGCCAGCCAGAGGCTTAGGGCCCGCCCAGTGGGCCAGCCAGAGGCTTAGGGCCCGCCCAGTGGGCCAGCCAGAGGCTTAGGGCCCGCGCAGGATTATCCCTGCTAAAAAAAAAAAAAAAAAAAAAAAAAAAAAAAAAAAAAAAAGCGGCAGGTTTCAGGCAGCACCGCGCGAGGGCGCAGTATGGCGGCGCCTCGACCCTCTGCTTCACGCTCTGCTGGTCTCCTTCCTTACTTGTTACTGAAGAGATTAAAATTATCAAACCTTTACCAGTGAAAGTGTTTTTGTGGCCTCTAGTGGCGTAGGTGTAGAGTGGAGGCCACGGTGCCTCCTGGCCTGTTGGCTCAGCCCTCACTCTGAGGGCGGCGGGGCTCTTCCAGCCCCAACCCTGACACCACCACCACCACCAGCCCCCCACCACCACAACCACCACCAGCTCCCTACCACCACCACCACCACCACCTCCCCACCACCACCTCCCCACCACCAGCCCCCCACCACCACAACCACCACCAGCTCCCCACCACCACCACCACCACCACCTCCCCACCACCACCTCCCCACCACCAGCTCCCCACCACCACCACCACCACCTCCCCACCACCAGCTCCCCACCACCACAACCACCACCAGCCCCCCACCACCACAACCACCACCAGCCCCCCACCACCACAACCACCACCAGCTCCCTACCACCACCACCACCACCACCAGCTCCCCACCACCACCACCACCACCACCTCCCCACCACCACAACCACCACCAGCCCCCCACCACCACAACCACCACCAGCTCCCCACCACCACAACCACCACCAGCTCCCTACCACCACCACCACCACCACCAGCTCCCCACCACCACCACTCTACAGGACGAGCGGGGGAAGGTGGTGGTGGTGGTGGTGGGGGCTGACAGAGGACGATGGCCACCTCCGGGTACAGCTTTTTCCTCCCCAACAAAAACATCGCCCAACGCACAAAAATAATCTTGTTCAAAATAACCAAAAAACAGGAGCCAGAAGTGATCGTCCTGACAACAGTGCGTCAGTGTAAATATATTTCCTGAAGACCAGTGTCGTAATGTGCAGTGACTTGTTGCAATATGTGCAGAACAAGAGTCGTGCAGAACAAGAGTCGTGGAGAACACGAGTCGTGGAGAACAGGAGTCGTGGAGAACAAGAGTCGTGGAGAACAAGAGTCGTGGAGAACATGAGACGTGGAGAACAAGAGACGTGGAGAACAAGAGACGTGGAGAACAAGAGTCGTGGAGAACAAGAGTCGTGGAGAACATGAGACGTGGAGAACAAGAGTCGTGGAGAACAAGAGTCGTGGAGAACAAGAGACGTGGAGAACAAGAGACGTGGAGAACAAGAGTCGTGGAGAACAAGAGTCGTGCAGAACAAGAGTCGTGGAGAACAAGAGTCGTGGAGAACAAGAGACATGGAGAACAAGAGTCGTGGAGAACAAGAGTCGTGGAGAACAAGAGTCGTGGAGAACAAGAGTCGTGGAGAACAAGAGTCGTGGAGAACAAGAGTCGTGCAGAACAAGAGTCGTGGAGAACACGAGTCGTGGAGAACACGAGTCGTGGAGAACAAGAGACATGGAGAACAAGAGTCGTGGAGAACAAGAGTCGTGGAGAACAAGAGTCGTGGAGAACAAGAGTCGTGGAGAACAAGAGTCGTGGAGAACAAGAGTCGTGGAGAACAGGAGACGTGGAGAACAAGAGACGTGGAGAACAAGAGTCGTGGAGAACAGGAGACGTGGAGAACAAGAGTCGTGGAGAACAAGAGTCGTGGAGAACAAGAGTCGTGGAGAACAAGAGTCGTGGAGAACAAGAGTCGTGGAGAACAAGAGTCGTGGAGAACAAGAGTCGTGGAGAACAAGAGTCGTGGAGAACAGGAGACGTGGAGAACAAGAGTCGTGGAGAACAAGAGTCGTGGAGAACAAGAGTCGTGGAGAACAAGAGTCGTGGAGAACAAGAGTCGTGGAGAACAAGAGTCGTGGAGAACAAGAGTCGTGGAGAACACGAGTCGTGGAGAACAAGAGTCGTGGAGAACAAGAGACGTGGAGAACAAGAGTCGTGGAGAACAAGAGTCGTGGAGAACAAGAGTCGTGGAGAACAAGAGTCGTGGAGAACAAGAGACGTGGAGAACAAGAGTCGTGGAGAACAAGAGACGTGGAGAACAAGAGTCGTGGAGAACAAGAGTCGTGGAGAACAGGAGACGTGGAGAACAAGAGTCGTGGAGAACAAGAGACGTGGAGAACAAGAGACGTGGAGAACAAGAGACGTGGAGAACAAGAGTCGTGGAGAACAAGAGTCGTGGAGAACAAGAGTCGTGGAGAACAAGAGACGTGGAGAACAAGAGTCGTTGGAGAACAAGAGTCGTGGAGAACAAGAGTCGTGGAGAACAAGAGTCGTGGAGAACAGGAGACGTGGAGAACAAGAGTCGTGGAGAACAAGAGTCGTGGAGAACACGAGTCGTGGAGAACACGAGTCGTGGAGAACAAGAGACGTGGAGAACAAGAGACGTGGAGAACAAGAGACGTGGAGAACAAGAGTCGTGGAGAACAAGAGACGTGGAGAACAAGAGTCGTGGAGAACACGAGTCGTGGAGAACACGAGTCGTGGAGAACACGAGTCGTGGAGAACAAGAGTCGTGGAGAACAAGAGACGTGGAGAACAAGAGTCGTGGAGAACAAGAGTCGTGGAGAACAAGAGACGTGGAGAACAAGAGTCGTGGAGAACAAGAGACGTGGAGAACAAGAGTCGTGGAGAACAAGAGTCGTGGAGAACAAGAGTCGTGGAGAACAAGAGACGTGGAGAACAAGAGACGTGGAGAACAAGAGTTGCTGACTAAGAAGAGGTTGAGCATGATAACATCAAGAGGATGTTATCATGACACAGGATAACGCCAGGCCGGGCAGCATGGGGTGTAAATCATGCCATGCCAACACCGGGACTCGAACCTGGTCAACACGCCGGCTGAACACCCCGTGACAGCCACTAGTAAAAATATGCCCAAATATTTTATACATGTTTTACATGTATAAAATACATGTAATATTACATGTTTACATGTAAACAATTTACACGTAAACCAACAATTTACACGTAAACATGAGACGTATGTAAGTTGTGACGAGGACCTGGGCGTCACTGTCACGTCACGGCACGTCACGTCACGGCACGTCACGTCACGGCACGTCACGTCACGGCACGTCACGTCACGGCACGTCACGTGTTACGTCACATCACGTCACGTCACATCACGTCACGTCACGTCACATCACGTCACGTCACGGCACGTCACGTCACGTCACGTCACGTCACGGCACGTCACATCACGTCACGTCACGTCACGTCACGTCACGTCACGTCACATCACGTCACGTCACGTCACGTCACGTCACATCACGTCACGGCACGTCACATCACGTCACGTCACGTCACGTCACGTCACGTCACGGCACGTCACGTCACGTCACGTCACGTCACATCACGTCACGGCACGTCACATCACGGCACGTCACGTCACGTCACGTCACGTCACGGCACGTCACATCACGTCACGTCACGTCACGTCACGTCACGGCACGTCACATCACGTCACGTCACGTCACGTCACGTCACGGCACGTCACATCACGTCACGTCACGTCACGTCACGTCACGGCACGTCACATCACGTCACGTCACGTCACGGCACGTCACGTCACGTCACGTCACGTCACGTCACGTCACGTGTTACTGGCTGAGAATTAAAGAACAATAAATTATAAAACACAAAAATGTTGAAATGTTAATAAGAGATATTCATGGATCTGACGGCTGAGTGGACAGCGCTCTGGGGTCGTAGTCCTAAGGGGCCCCCGGTTCGATCCTCGGTAGAGACGGAAACAAATGGGCAGAGTTTCTTTCATCATGGTGGGCCTGTTCACCTAGCAGTATATATATGTACCTGGGAGTTAGACAGCTGCCACGGGCTGCTTCCAGGGTGTGTGTGTGTATTTTCACCTAGTTGTGCTTGCGGGGGTTGAGCTCTGCTCTTTCGGCCCGCCTCTCAACTGTCAATCAATCAACTGTTATTAACTACTAGCTAACTATTTTTTCACATTCTCACACACTCCAGGAAGCAGCCCGTAACAGCTGGCTAACTCCCAGGTACCTATTTACTGCTAGGTAACAGAGGCATCAGGGTGAAAGAAACTCTGTCCATTTTTATTTCTCTCCGGCGCCGGGAATCGAACGCGGGCCACAGGATTATGTGTCCAGCGTGCTATCCACACAGCCACACACGCCGTGTATGTGTGTGTCTGTGTGTGCGTGGGTAAGATAAATACATGCAGTAGACATAATACTGGAAAAATAAAATTGATTAGGAAGGCGGGGTCCAAGAGCTAACAGCTCGATTCAGCAGACACATACACATGATAGAAACATGTAAGATACTCATGGGGATTGACAATGTGAAAATAAACGAAATGTTCAGAATGAATACCAGTAGAACGAAGGGACATGAGTTTTTTTGTACTGGAAACTCAGATGAGTCATACAGATGTTAGATGAGTCATACAGGTGTTAGATGAGTCATACAGGTGTTAGATGAGTCATACAGATGTTAGACGAGTCATACAGATGTTAGATGAGTCATACATGTGTTAGATGAGTCATACAGATGTTAGACGAGTCATACAGATGTTAGACGAGTCATACAGATGTTAGACGTGTCATACAGATGTTAGACGAGTCATACAGATGTTAGATGAGTCATACAGGTGTTAGATGAGTCATACAGATGTTAGACGAGTCATACAGATGTTAGACGAGTCATACAGATGTTAGACGTGTCATACAGATGTTAGACAAGTCATACAGATGTTAGACGGGTCATACAGATGTTAGACGAGTCATACAGATGTTAGACGGGTCATACAGATGTTAGACGAGTCATACAGATGTTAGACGAGTCATACAGATGTTAGACAAGTCATACAGATGTTAGACGGGTCATACAGATGTTAGACGGGTCATACAGATGTTAGATGAGTCATACAGATGTTAGACGAGTCATACAGATGTTAGACGAGTCATACAGATGTTAGATGAGTCATACAGATGTTAGATGCGTCATACAGATGTTAGATGAGTCATACAGATGTCAGACGAGTCATACAGATGTTAGGCGAGTCATACAGATGTTAGACGAGTCATACAGATGTTAGATGAGTCATGCAGATGTTAGACGAGTCATACAGATGTTAGACGAGTCATACAGATGTTAGACGAGTCATACAGATGTTAGACGAGTCATACAGATGTTAGACGAGTCATACAGATGTTAGACGAGTCATACAGATGTTAGACGAGTCATACAGATGTTAGACGAGTCATACAGATGTTAGACGAGTCATACAGATGTTAGACGAGTCATACAGATGTTAGACGAGTCATACAGATGTTAGACGAGTCATACAGATGTTAGACGAGTCATACAGATGTTAGATGAGTCATGCAGATGTTAGATGAGTCATACAGATGTTAGAAAGTTATTTTTTAGCGTGAGAGTAGTGGGGAAATAGAATGAACTGAAAGATCAGGTTGTAGAAACAAACCATTTATAATTGTATAACTAGATATGATAGGGAAACACGACATTGGCAAAATCAATAACCTTGATTTCATGAGAGGACACTATGGGAAACTTAGCAAAGTTGATTAAAATAAATAAATATGTTTATTCAGGTAAGGTACATACATACAAGTGATGTTACATTAATGGATTGATATATAGATAGAGCTAGTACATACAATGCCTAAAGCCACTATTACGCAATGCGTTTCGGGCAAAAACATGGAATTGGAATTTCGGATTGGAAGACATGTCAGGCAAGGAAGTAAATGATAAATCTTGCGAGATTTAGTTAAGGAACGAAAAAAATGTATACCAAAAATAGAGATGCATAGCCAGAAAACAGTTGACCAGACCACACACTAGTAAGTGAAGAGACGACGACGACGTTTCGGTCCGTCCTGGACCATTCTTAAGTCGATTGTGTACAGAAAAAACAGTACTGGTTCAACAGAAATTGCGACAGGGTCAAAGAAAATGGAAAATATGCGTTCAATAGAGGAAGAGCTCAAACTTCCCAGCACTACTAGCAAGCAAGCAAGCAAGCAACAAGAACTGGGCAGTGAAGAGAGAGACAGACAGAAAGAAAGAGACAGTATGTAAAACTTGAGTGTTTCCTGGTGCCCGTGTGGCTAGTGACGGGTCCTCCTGGTGGTAATGAATACTGAGATCGCGGCTGTAACTGCTGTGCTCTAAAGCAGTTCTGTAACTAACTGTTCTGTAACTGGGAGAGAGTGATTGATGGAGAGTAAGCCACCCAAGAAGTGGCACGGGAAAGAATAACCCGTAATGGGAAAGATGGAGACACGGGCATTAAATTAGGCAAGAAAGAGAGGTGAGGAGGAGGGAAAATCCTAGAGGAAGGTAAATGCAAGGGGAAAGGTAAGGTAAGGTTAGGTTAGGTTTGGTTAGGTTTGGTTAGGTTAGGTAGGTTAGGTTAGGTTAGGTTAGATAGGTTAGGGTGTGTATCAGAACCAAGTAATTTATGCCAATAATAATAATAATTATATAATTTATTTCTGGGGGACAGGCAGCCTCTGGATGTATACATATACGTTAGATTTACATCAAGGCCTCGACAAAGTCGGGCCACTGACCCTCTCCAGGATGCAGCCCCACATCACGCTGACTTACTCCTGAGTGCCTAGTTACTGCCAGGTGAACAGATGCATTAGGTGATAAGAAACGTGCCCAACATTCCCGATTGGAATTTAATAGACACAATAATACTACTAATAATAAGAAGAATAGTTAATACAAATATTCTTCTTCATATTATTATTATTATAATTTTAATAATATTATTATTATTGAACAAGAAAATCACAATAGTATCTTCTTGAGGTTATCTTCAGATGATTTCGGGGCTTAGCGTTTCCGCGGCCCGGTTCTCGACCAGGCCTCCTTTTTGTTACACACCCCCAGGAAGCAGCCCGTAGCAGCTGTCTAACTCCCAAGTACCTATTTACTGCTTGGTGAATAGGTACATCAGGGTGAAAGATACTTTGCCCGCTTGTTTCCGCCTCCACCGGGGATCAAACCCGGAACCTCAGGACTACGAATCCGAAACGCTATCCACTCAGCCGTAAGGTAAGACACATCAGTGAGAAAATCAAGGGAGCAGAGCGGGGTTCGAACCAGGATCCTGGTGAATGCTGGATGATCGCCATATATATACCACTCAGCCAAGACGTGATAAAAGCTATTCAGCAAGACGTGATAAAAGCTATTCAGCAAGACGTGATAAAAGCTATTCAGTGCGGGACAGTCCCGTGTCCGCTAAGGCCTGGCATCCCTCTGCTCTCGTCTAGTACATCTTCTCTTCCATATTATTATTAATGGTGATCCAAATGATCCCAAAATGTAAGCAGTCTCAACTAGAGAGGGTAGTGAGTGATGGTGGAGGATAGTGAGTGATGGTGGAGGATAGTGAGTGATGGTGGAGGATAGTGAGTGATGGTGGAGGATAGTGAGTGATGGTGGGGGATAGTGAGTGATGGTGGAGGATAGTGAGTGATGGTGGAGGATAGTGAGTGATGGTGGAGGATAGTGAGTGATGGTGGAGGATAGTGTGTGATGGTGGAGGATAGTGAGTGATGGTGGAGGATAGTGTGTGATGGTGGAGGATAGTGAGTGATGGTGGAGGATAGTGAGTGATGGTGGAGGATAGTGTGTGATGGTGGAGGATAGTGCATGATGGTGGAGGATAGTGAGTGATGGTGGAGGATAATGTGTGATGGTGGAGGATAGTGAGTGATGGTGGAGGATAGTGAGTGATGGTGGAGGATAGTGCATGATGGTGGAGGATAGTGTGTGATGGTGGAGGATAGTGAGTGATGGTGGAGGATAGTGAGTAATGGTGGAGGATAGTGCATGATGGTGGAGGATAGTGCATGATGGTGGAGGATAGTGCATGATGGTGGAGGATAGTGCATGATGGTGGAGGATAGTGTGTGATGGTGGAGGATAGTGCATGATGGTGGAGGATAGTGCATGATGGTGGAGGATAGTGCATGATGGTGGAGGATAGTGTGTGATGGTGGAGGATAGTGAGTGATGGTGGAGGATAGTGCATGATGGTGGAGGATAGTGAGTGATGGTGGAGGATAGTGTGTGATGGTGGAGGATAGTGTGTGATGGTGGAGGATAGTGCATGATGGTGGAGGATAGTGTGTGATGGTGGAGGATAGTGAGTGATGGTGGAGGATAGTGCATGATGGTGGAGGATAGTGCATGATGGTGGAGGATAGTGCATGATGGTGGAGGATAGTGCATGATGGTGGAGGATAGTGCATGATGGTGGAGGATAGTGCATGATGGTGGAGGATAGTGAGTGATGGTGGAGGATAGTGCATGATGGTGGAGGATAGTGCATGATGGTGGAGGATAGTGCATGATGGTGGAGGATAGTGCATGATGGTGGAGGATAGTGAGTGATGGTGGAGGATAGTGCATGATGGTGGAGGATAGTGCATGATGGTGGAGGATAGTGCATGATGGTGGAGGATAGTGAGTGATGGTGGAGGATAGTGCATGATGGTGGAGGATAGTGCATGATGGTGGAGGATAGTGCATGATGGTGGAGGATAGTGAGTGATGGTGGAGGATAGTGAGTAATGGTGGAGGATAGTGCATGATGGTGGAGGATAGTGCATGATGGTGGAGGATAGTGAGTAATGGTGGAGGATAGTGCATGATGGTGGAGGATAGTGAGTAATGGTGGAGGATAGTGCATGATGGTGGAGGATAGTGCATGATGGTGGAGGATAGTGCATGATGGTGGAGGATAGTGCATGATGGTGGAGGATAGTGCATGATGGTGGAGGATAGTGCATGATGGTGATGGTGATAGTGAGAGGGCCACCGGGGAGGGGGGTCAGCTTACAAATACTGAGTACAAATATCGGTGATTCTCCTCCTTCTTGATAACAACTTAATAAAACCTTTCAGGTTATCGTTACCTGTTATCATGGTTATCACGAGGGTCCCTGTGTCACCAGGAGCACCCGGGGGAGGTGTTCTTGTGCACGCCTGCTGAACATGTTCATCCTGGTGAACATGTTCATCCTGGTGAACATGTTCATCCTGGTGAACATGTTCATCCTGGTGAACATGTTCATCCTAGTGAACATGTTCATCTTGGTGAACATGTTCATCCTGGTGAACATGTTCATCCTGGTGAACATGTTCATCCTGGTGAACATGTTCATCTTGGTGAACATGTTCATCCTGTTGAACATGTTCATCTTGGTGAACATGTTCATCCTGGTGAACATGTTCATCTTGGTGAACATGTTCATCCTGTTGAACATGTTTATCAACAACATGGTAAAGTTACAGAGTTTTATGCCTAAGCAAACACTTGTTCACACGGTAGTGAAGGTTAACCACATTAATAATCCTCATATTGAGTGACATGACAAAAGCTGTCTCAGAAAACATGAGTGGACGTCAAGGCTTGGAACAAACAAACTGTTATGTGAGGTGATGACGTTATCAACACGACACTTGGCTGTACATCTTGAAGGGTAAGTGGGCACTTCCCGGCTCCTAGCTTCATGGAAGCCTCATGACGTGCAATATTGCAAAGAAATACATCTTGACAAGAAGAGCTCTTCCCTGGCCGTCTTCCCGTCCTCCTCAGGCTCCCCAGCGTCAAGAACTCATAAACAGGACACGATTAACCACGGTTGTCTAACAAACATTTATTACAAAACACAAAGGTGTGCCACCAGACTAGTACCCGAGCTACGAGGAGAGACTACGGGAATTAAACCTCACTTCGCTGGAAGACAGGAGAGTTAGGGGGGGGACATGATCACCACATTCAAGATTCTCAAGGGAATCGATAGGGTAGATAAAGACAGGTTATTTAACACAAGGGGCACACGCACAAGGGGACACAGGTGGAAACTGAGTGCCCAAATGAGCCACAGAGATATTAGAAAGCACTTTTTTAGTGTCAGAGTGGTTGACAAATGGAATGCATTAGGAAGTGATGTGGTGGAGGCTGACTCCATACACAGTTTCAAGTGTAGATATGATAGAGCCCAATAGGCTCAGGAATCTGTACACCAGTTGATTGGCGGTTGAGAGGCGGGACCAAAGAGACAGAGCTCAACCCCCGCAAGCACAATTAGGTGAGTACAATTAGGTGAGTACAAAGCTCGTGTCCTGAGGCCAGATTCACGAAGCAGTTAAGCAAGCACTTACGATCCTATACATCTTTTCTCAAACTTTGGCGGCTTTGTTTATAATTATTAAACAGTTAATGAGCTCCGAAGCACCAGGAGGCTGTTTATAACAATAACAACAGTTGATTGGCAAGTTTTCATGCCTATAAACTGTTTAAAAAATGTAACCAAAGGCGTCAAAGATTGAGGAAAGCTGTACACGTTCGTAAGTACTTGCGTAACTGCTTCGTGAATCCGGATCCAGCACTCCCCTGCGCCTCGCTGTCCTGCCCCAGGCTTCGTACAAGTCATTTAACACACTCAACAAATACCAACGTTCTCACCTTGCATTGTGTGAGGCGTGCAACATGAGTCCCTCCACCTCTCACACATATAATGTTGTTCACACAGCCGGCCTCTGTATCATGGCCGGACGATCAGCCAATCTCTCTACACGTAACCAGTCTCCTCTATGGTGATTGGTCATCCCGAGCATCACTACTGGGACCATCCATCAGTGGGTCCGCAAATTAAGTAGATCCATGATCCGTTCACCGTATATGAACCTGTAATTCGAGTACCACAAAATAATAACATATATGCCATCAAAACATAAATAATATTTAACAAACAAATTTCACCTTATAGTGTCCTATTCCGACCGTCGAGGGGGGTCCTCCCCTGTTTGGGCGAGTCCACAGTGATAATCTTCCGCGGGGGGCGCCCTCCCGTCAGTTGTCCACTGAACCTGGCCGCGCGACCATATGTCGCTCCCGCCTTCATTATGCCAAGTCCCCTTAAACTCATTATATCACTTCATTTTCTCCACAAACTTTCTAATCTTCATTGACAAACGCTCTACAAGATCCCTGGTCAGACGATCTTGCAGCAAGAAGCAACACAAGACAATATATCTGGTTCTTACCACAAAAGGATGACGTGACGACGCTTGTCCACGACGCGACAAATATGGCGCCGGGACAGGTCGCCCACAGGTTTATGTCTGAATGGCACTAGTCGGCTCCTGCCAGTCGTGACCTGAGCGTGAGGGGTCAAGGAACACCTGCTACTCAGGAACACTTGTCCGAATGATCCTCTTGAAGGATTCACACACCGTGGGGTCCTCAGAGCAGCACGTTACTCACGTAGCTCCTTGCAAATTCTTCTCCATAAGCTTCTTTCTGGAGATTTGTAGCGACGTATATACGTCCTTCTCTTCCGACCCTCACAACTCAAGACACGTCTTAAGACGTCATAAGACGTCACGTCGCAGGCTGTCGACATCTCACATAGTTTCCTTAAAGATGTTCACCCGCCGCTCGCCTCCTCCACAGTCACATGTAATGACGTTTGCTTGGCTTAATTCATCTCCCTGGCTCCTATATCTGGTCAAGCGGGAGTAACTCACATAGGGGACGGACCTACATTATTAGGCTACACGGGGCGGTTTATAACACCGCCTTGACATCGAGTAACTTGACCTCCTGGATGGTAGGTGCGTGACCCCCTCGAGGGCAGGGGGCGTGACCCCCTCGAGGGCAGGGGGCGTGACCCCCTCGAGGGCAGGGGGCGTGACCCCCTCGAGGGCAGGGGGCGTGATGACAAAACTACCTATTGTTAGTTACTCAGTATATCACCATAATGTGTATCAGCCCCATAAAAGGCTGTTACACAAGCAACAGGCAGGAGTAAAGGGAAGGTGCTCCAGTGGATAAGGGAGTATCTAAGCAACAGGAAACAGCGAGTAACTGTGAGGGGGGAGACATCAGAGTGGCGAGATGTCACCAGCGGAGTCCCACAGGGCTCTGTACTCGGACCCCATCCTGTTTCTAATATATGTAAACGATCTTCCAGAGGGTATAAACTCATTCCTTTCAATGTTTGCTGGTGATGCAAAAATTATAAGAAGAATCAAGATAGATGGAGATAGACAGAGACTACAGGATGACCTGGACAAACTGGAGGAATGGTCTAGAAAATGGCTGCTAAAGTTCAACTCAGGCAAGTGTAGAGTAATGAAATTAGGCGAAGGGAGCAGAAGGCTGAACACAAGGTACCATCTGGGAGGTGAAATTCTGCAAGAGTCAAATAGAGAGAAAGATCTGGGGATTGATATCACACCGAACCTGTCCCCAGAGGCCCACATCAAAACGATATCATCAGCGGTATATGCTAGATTGGCCAACATACGAACTGTCATTAGAAACTTGTGTAAGGAATCGTTCAGGACCTTGTATACCTCTTATGTCAGACTGATCCTGGAATATGCAGCTCCAGCCTGGTGCCCATACCTAGTTAAACACAAGACAAAGTTAGAAAAGATTCAGACGTATGCCAACAAACTCGTCCCGGAACTGAGAGGTATGAGCTACGAGGAAATGCTAAGGGAGCTAAACCTCAAGTACCTGGAAAACAGAAGAATAAGGGGAGACATGATAACTACCTACAAAATTCTCAGAGGGAATTAATAGGGTGAACAAACACAAACTGTTTACCACAGATGGAACACGAACAAGGGGACACAGGTGGAGATTGAGTACCCAAATGAGCCACAGGGACGTTAGAAAGAACTTTTTCAGTGTCAGAGTTAACAGGTGGAATGCATTAGGCAGTGATGTGGTGGAGGCTGACTCCATACACAGTTTCAAATGTAGATAAGATAGAGACCAATAGGCTCAGGAATCTGTACACCAGTTGATTGACAGTTGAGAGGCGTGACCAAAGAGCCAAAGCTCAACCCCAGCAAGCACATCTAGGTGAGTGCCAACTGTCTGCCCCCACTTCCAGGATCATATTGTGATGCCATGTGGGTGAAGTGCAGGATCGTCAAACGCCGTTGAGATGCGAAGTTCTCTCTCTGCTGGGCACTGAGCTGAGACAAGACTCTTCTCGGTGAAGGCATTAACTTCGCTGCGTCTTGCATGCCAGCCCTTGGAACTTCCACACTCCAGCCAATGCAGTCCGGATTGATCTTCTGCCACCCTTTTGTAAATTCACTTGCATTCATTGCGAATCAGAGCAGCAAGGCGAAGGGCCGGTGCCACATAGAGGTCCTCTGGCTCTAGACGTGTGCCTGTTGCAGACACACGGGGACTGCTGGAAGGTCACCATAGGGGACACAAACTGCTAGGAGGTTGACTTTTTCCTTATCTGATCTTGAAGCATTGAGTATGTGAGTATGGATGAAATTAATACCCTATTAATGCCACCTCACCCCATCCACCTCACTCAAATGTAGATATAAAATCGGAGATGCGTAAGTTCTATTCAGTTGTGTATTTGTAAACTAAAGTCTTTGAAAATGTAATAAGTTTTACGAAACGCGCTCGTGTCGCGTCAGACTAGAAATAAAAATGAATTTTGGAGAATTGATTTTTGATTTACCTCCAACAGTGAAAAGAAATGTACGAAAGATTGAGAAAATTCGTGTTAGAATTATTAATCTTACTTTTTCGGTCATATTTAATAATATATGTCTACAGGAAAGACTGCTACCAAAATATACTAATATATATATATATATATATATATATATATATATATATATATATATATATATATATATATATATATATATATATATATATATATATATATATATATATATATATATATATATATATATGTTTTTGGGTGAGATGATAGGATACAAAGGTTTTTGGGTGAGGTGACAGGAAACAAATCAATGGGAAAAGACCGACAGAATACGAAACAATGGGTATATAACAATAGGTATACATTTATCTTCTTGCTACTGTGCTGGTTCGGGGTCTTGAAGTGGGTAGAATATAATTATGTGTTAATTGGCTGTTATTTGCAGGTTTTGACTTTTTGATGCGTAGTGCCTCGCTGATGTCGAGTTTCCCGTTATCGTTGCATCTCTCGATAATTTCTGTGTTGCTTTTTTAGATTTCTCTGGTGATGGTCTGGTTGTGGGAAGAGATTATATGTTCCTTGATGGAGCCCTGTTGTTTATGCATTGTTAATCGCCTAGAAAGAGACGTTGTTGTTTTGCCTTTATACTGAGATCGTTGGGTCTGACTGTCGTCCCCAAGTAGGCATGTGAAGGTGTAGACGACGTTGGCTTCTTTCAAGGCGTTCTCTTTGGTTTCTGGACAAATATATATATATATATATATATATATATATATATATATATATATATATATATATATATATATATATATATATATATATATATATATATATATATATTAGTATATTTTGGTAGCAGTCTTTCCTGTAGGCATATATTATTAAATATGACCGAAAAAGTAAGATTAATAATTCTAACACGAATTTTCTGAATATTTATTATGTTTCTTTTCACTGTCGATGGTAATTGAAAAATCAGTTCTCCAAAATTCATTTTTTATTTCTAGACTAGAAATAAATTTATATGATTTATATGGTAGGAGACACTTGTTGACTTACCTGTTGGGGTCCAGGTGATGGTGGCTGGCGGAGGAGAGCGCCCGAGGTGTGGCTGAAGAAGGTGACAACACACACAAATATCGTGGCAGAGTTCCCAGGTGAGGCAGACGAGTCATGGAGCCTCCAGGTGTGTGTGCTGGCGGTGAGGCGTCACCCCGCCGCTGAAACAACAAAGATCCTTCATTTTAGAGCTTAATATTCGCCTCGGAATCGTTTAACGTCTGGCTTTTGGTGACCTTCAGGACCTGCAGTCTCAGGACAAACACAAGGGGTCCCCAGGGTGCAGTACCGGGTGAACAGACGCCCAGGGAGATAGTGTGAAAATATCAAACAATAAAACCGCCAGTTGAGCACCACGCCCGCCTACCATCTCCGTGGATTGGATATACGTAAAGTTAACACGTAATTCTGTTTAGCAGGAAGATGATAAATAAATGACTAGCGGCATGCAAGGTGAGTCTGCCAAAATCACTAGGCTTAGGCAGGCCGTGCGCCCCGAGGTCGTCCATTGTATTCCTCAACAAAAAGAGTTTTAATAGTTTGGTTGATACGAGCGTCATCCAAGAGATAAACATCATGACAATATCGAGGTTTTCCTCAAATATTGGTATAAAAGGCCGTAATACCGTACGGTGTTCTACTAATATACCGTGGCGCCATCTATGAACTTCCCTGCACCAAGCCTATCATTTATCACTCAAACATTACTGCTGGTAGTCCGTAGGTCGGGGGTTCGAGGTACCTCACAGTTCCAGTGGATGGTCTCACTGATATCACGTTGATATCATTGATATCACATTGAAATTACATTAGTGTGATATCTCTGTGTAATACTAACATTATATCAAGTTCCAGAACTTGGTGAAAATTCGTCAATAATAATATAGAGATGACATGCTTGGGAGCACCCAGTGTGCAGGTTCGAATCCTCCTTGTGGCTCTTACCCAGTTCCTCAGTAATATAATCTAAAAAAGTATCGATGTATTTTGATAACTTATTAATTATCTCAACAAATCTCTGAGGGTCATACAAGCTATGATAATGGATTTCCTATCAAACACGAATTTACTAAAATTCGTTTTACATATTAAACATTTTCGAAGTTAAGGGAGAGTAACTTGTACATGTAGCAAAGCCTCGCCTCTATGGTTATGACTCGAGACTTGAAGCCTAGCGAGGAATTTACAGCCTGCAAGAGACTGATGGTAGAAATATGGATGACGTTAAATTTTCAAAGGTTTTCTTCGAGGAGGAGGAGGAGGACCTCCTGGAAAGTGCTTGTGCTACCTGAAGACGTGAGTATAGAGGCCAAGGTGTAATGTCAGACCAAAGCCTATTGAGGGCTTGTGGGACAAGCTATTCATGTTAAATAATATGAATCATGTCCGGTTGAGTTTATTGGCAACACATGACTCAAAGTTGCCGTCGGGGTCACGGCGGATGTAACATTGATGTGTTATTTTCTAGAAATGTAAGAGATGTGAATTTTAGCGCTGTTACAAGGTGTGTGTTCAGCAGGGTCATGTGAAGGTGTCCGTTCAGCATGTGGAAAATTCCACTCACCATATCAATTATTATCTAAGGAATGAAATATTTCCATATCTATATTCTATCTCAGAATCATATCTACTGATGATTTAAGGATCGTCTGTATCTACACTAGCAGCCTACATGATCATTTGGTCAAGTACACTATTGAGCTCATATATATAATACATTGTATATGTGACCTCCAGAATCTAGAAACTTCCAGGTAATCAAAAAAATATTGCTGGAACTAAAGTTATAGCTTCCAGTGATGTAATTTCAAAATCCATAATAAAAGACAAAGGTCTATTTTGAGATGATTTCGGGACTTACCTTAGATAATTAGCGTCTCCCGCGGCCCGGTCCTCGACCAGGCCTCCTTTTTGTTACACCCCCACCAGGAAGCAGCCCGTAGCTGTCTAACTCCCAGGTACCTATTTGCTGCTAGGTAACAGAGGCATCGGGATGAAAAATATTTTGCCCATTTGTCTCCGCCTCTACCGGGGATCGAACCCGGAACCTCAGGACTACGAATCCGAAGCACCCTAGGGGTACTATCACAACCCGTACTCTTAAAATAACGTTGCTTTTCGCCCGTATGCGCGCTATGGCCAAAAGTGGACATAATTTGAAATTAAATCGAATCACAAAAGTGACGTACTGTCCCGTTTTCTGTTTGAGTCGTCCGGCCTACTCGGTAAGGTTAGAAGAGGAAACTTTCAATTAACGTTTTTCATAACGTCTTGAAACTTTATGAGAATTTCCTGCCCACTTAAACTACCAGAGGACCATTAACTTACTGTTGTTGAAAAAAATCCCAAGTTTATTTTCTTTTCTTTTTTCATTTTCAAATTACGTCCAGTTTCGGTCATACGGGTAAACGGCCAAAAGCGACGTTATTTTTAAGAGGACAGGCCTGCCAATAACCTATAAATCCACTAGGTGTTTATCTTGTGATATAATTATGACAATCAGTCTAAAAATAAAGAAAATAATCATTTTATAATCATTGCCGGCACCTCCACTGTGGAGGGAACGCCACCAGCAGCCGCCGGTGGGAGCGAGTCGTCTAGGACCTGGCGGCCTCGTGTATACATCCAGGAGTGTAGATGTGTAGACCTGGAGACACTTTCAGCAAGATATTTGCACACTAACTATTGATAGATTTCAGTGATAGCTCCCTGAATACAGGGAGAGGCTTTGAACCGTATTTAGGGAGGAATTCTTGGTACATATATGTATACATGTATATATAAACATATACATAAGAGTGTGGAGATCCACCGGCTAGTGAGGCCCCACCACCACCTCATCTACCAAGTGAGACGCAACAACGTACACTCTATATTTGAGCAAGCAATTAGAATCCTTATAGCAATGCTGTGACATCCAAATCATCATGATCAAGCTTCCATATTCATCATTAAAATATAGAGCCTCGTCTCAGCAAGAGGGACACCATCTGACTACTATCAGATGGTGTCCGGCTCAATTCAGGATAAGTTATTAATTGTTTTAGAGCATAGGTTGGCCAATTAGCATGCTTTATGACATTAATACATCATATATAAATTTAGAGTCGTTAGGCAACGCCTCATCATTTAGTAAGTTTTGATTTTACTGTTTAGCGAACGAACTTCTTTATTGCTGAATATTTCTATAAAGTGAATATTTATATCTTGTGTATAATTCTTTAGACTAATTTATCATCATACATTTCATTGCCTCATCCATTAAGCTTAATTTATCTAGTTAGTTTTTTTATTGCACATACTTTTTCTATGCATATTTCTATATACCTTTATGTATTTATACCTTGTGTGCAACAGCACAGATATTCCTAGGACTAGGCTAGAGGGTATAGTTCAGATCCTAGATCATGAACCTTACCAATGCTTGCAGTCATAAAGCTGTTTTATCATCCTTGTGTAAAATTACAAGCTAAATGTGAGGGTATACATGCAGGTAATTTTTGGTTCTGCAATTGATGTCCAAGGTCACCCTTAAGGACCCTAGCTGCTACAGCCCATTATCAGTATTAAGGTCACAGAGGAGTGGACTTACAATCCAGAATACGAACCTTGCACTCAACTAAGAGTTATTTGTGTTGTACTTTATTAATTACTAGCTGTACCCGGCCACGCGTTGCTGTGGCTCAGTCCGGTTAAAAGGAAAAGAGAGAAAAGAGAAAGCGCACGTTTCTAATATGTTTAAATTCGCAATGTTTGTGGGTATACAATACTTTTTGTTATTCCATTGTCAGTGGAGATATAGAGATTGTCTAGTTTGCCGACTCTAGAACACGCAACATATAATTGTCCACGTGAGAAGCAATCTGTGTCCTGATGTAAAGTGAACAATTCTAAAGATTCGCCCTGAGCTTTGTTGATAGTTATCTTGAGGTTATCTTCAGATGAATTCGAGGCTCAGTGTCCCCTCGGCCCGGTCCACGACCAGGCCTCCTTTTTGTTACCCTCCCCAGGAAGCAGCCTGTGGCAGCTGTCTAACTTCTAGGTACTTATATACTGCCAGGTAACAGGGGCATCAGGGCGAAAGAAACTTTTTTGCCCATTTGTCTCCGCCTCTACCAGGGATCGAACCCGGAACCTCAGGACAATGAATCCGAAGCACTGTCCACTCAACTGTCAGGCGCCCTGCAATGGTGAATGCAAACGCCAATCAAATTGGAAATTACAATCTCTTAAATTGAAATGGCATATCTGTTGGAAACACAGGAATGCGAGGAATGAGGACATCTTCACCTTTGAAAGGTCCTGTCAAAATTGTTGCTTCTACGACGTTGCTGATTATTTTGTACTGCAAGGCGCGTGGTGTTGCAAAGCTTTGTTTGGTTTATATCTCGCAACATGACAATTGGCTCGACGATTTTCAATTGCCGTACGTGTAATAGTATTCCTGGCAGATTGAGTGAATTCAAAAATTCTGTTGGATAATTAACCGCTTCATCTGCTTCCACAACAATGTCGACGGACTTGTATGTAACTGCCTCGCTTTGAATGTTAGACTAAACAATATTGTTAAGTTCGTAGACGTCTTTGTTCTTGGCCGCAAGAACAGCTCGTTCACTTAGCCAATCGTGATCCTTATAATTGGTTTGAATATTGGGAAATACTTTTTCAACCAATTCTTCTTTTGACGTCACTAAATTGCAGAAGTTATGAGGCAATGAAATTCGTCCTGAGGTCAGATCAACCGACACGTTTCCGTTCCCAATTTCCAGCAACTGATGTGAGAATATCTCAGCTGATGGATCGTTTTGCAGCTGGACACGCATATTTGTATTTAATTTTAACGACTTTACGTGGCACCATAAAGTAGAGTATTTCAGGCAAGCATTTATTTCGTCCGCTGGTGCCGATCGAGGAATTACAGATAATGTTTGCCTGAAATTTCCTGCAAGCAATATTAATGCGTTCCCAAATGGTCTGAAGTTTCCACGCAAATCTTGCAATGATCGATCAAAAGCCTCGAACGATTTTTTGTAGTCCATTGTGCATTTTTTTTTCAAACAATATGTTTGCATTTCTGCAATACTTTTTCCATACCGGATCTTTTGGAAATGTTGCACTTAGGAGTTTCAATGAATTGCATATTCAGTGGCAATTTCAAAGCCGAATGAGCAGTTCTTCCACCTAGTAGCAATGTCGCAGCTATTCAGGACGATGCAAGAGCTAAGGCTATTCCATTTTGGGATCGAATTGCTGCCAGAATCAATCTAATTAGAAAGGTTTTACCAGTTCCTCCTGGCATGTCTAAGAAGAAGATTTCTCCAAGCCCGGTATTGACAATTTGAGTTATTTGATCGTAAATGTCTTTTTGATGAAGCGTTAGCTTAGGAATATTTGATTGCACATACAACACATCACCCGTGTTGTAATTGTGTTCACGACGCAATTCTACATCGAACGAAGCAGCAGCAGATCGATTTGGTGACGGCATTCCCAATTGTTGAGAACTTTGTTCGCGAATTCTAAGCACAAATCCTTAATCATTATCAACGCTTCGCTGTAGATTTCTGCTGTGAAATCCATGTTCATATTTGAATTTTCCTTGCGTATTCGACGGGCAATATCTTAAGCTAAGTGCTATTTATATTTCTCCCATAACTCAAATTCAAATTCAAATGTTGATTCAGGTAAAGTACATACATACAGGGTGTGATACAAATATTGATGAATTTATAGATAGAGCTAGTACATACAATGCCTAAAGCCACTATTACGCAAAGGGTTTCGGGCAGTCGTTCATCTCAAACTCTGTTTGAGATGAAGGACAGCAGGCGGTCAATATGGTTGCAAACAATGCACGAATTTGATTTGGATGTGACTTGTTTGACGCATCATTAATGCATTCATCCCAGTGTCTGTCGTTCTGCAATAAATACAGAGCTTGACATGTACTACGGAAAGTGGCATGTGTAACGCCGTTGACAAATCTCAATGGCTGGAAAAACGTTGGACCGGACACCTTTACCAACAGCATGCGAATAAAGAAGCATTCATCCTGATTGGGATGCACGGTGTACAGTGTGCCTATCGTAGTATATTTGAGTATGCTACCTTGTCCGTCGACTCGCTCTCTTCTGCGTCGTTCAAATGATTTTCTGCTCGCATTCCAGATGTAATATGGAGGCACTTCAGAATACAGCAGTGTTTTCCCAAATGCGTCATTCTGACATAACGTTAAGAAAGCAGTTAACGTTGTAGCCGGTGGATTCGTAGCTATTTGTTGCACATTTGCAGCTGTGAAATATAAGTGCTGTCCATTTTCTTTTTTTTTTTTTTTTTTTTTTCTTTTTTTTTTGAGATATATACAAGAGTTGTTACATTCTTGTACAGCCACTATTACGCGTAGCGTTTCGGGCAAGTCCTTAATCCTATGGTCCCTGGAATACGATCCCCGCCGCGAAGAATCGTTTAAAAAATGTTTTAAAAAACAAAACAAAAAAAGGAATACTAACAAAATATTTCAATTAAAACGCAGATCAATCGACACAGCTCAATTCCACCGCCAATTGCACTGAAAAATAAGAGCAGTTTGTGACGGTAAACTCTTTCAAGAGAGACTTGGCCTGCTCTTTCCTACATCATGTTACTTCAGTACATCTACAACATCAAGATACTACATTCAAGAGTAGTATATATATAGTAGAATTCTACAGGGGGGTAATGCGTACCCTACACTCGCTCTCCAAACTCCCTCCCTTCGCTGTCGGCGCACCACCCTCGTCGATCACCAAACTACCACTTCCAGCCAGCACGCTTCCCATTGGTGAATCAGCGACTCCACTCGACTTCAGCGCCATCTGCATAGCCTATGACTAAGCGTGCACTAGCAGTTGGCTTTAGAAGATTCTGTGCTCTCAAGGCTGATACTTCTATCTAGCATACGCTCTGTGTATTAGTGGAGGTTTTTCAGCCAGCCAATATTCTCAGCACCTTTAACTCATTTTTTTGTCTTGTTCATTGTAGAGTAACGTAACCATTATTTTATTTTATATTGTGTGTTGTCTTTGTATTTATATTTAATTCACACTGTACATAGCCAAGGAATTATCTTCGTTTATATTTGTTTAAAGTCAATTAGAGTTTCATTGTTCATACGATTTGTCTTGCGTGTTTTTCCCTTTTTACTTGACCACAGGAGGCAACAGCTAAGCAGTCAACTTTTTTTTACTAATGTGATTGGCATTGACACCAGCCATTGGGAGGACTGCCTTACACCTACATTTTCCCATCACAAGTTAAAAAAACTAAATGAAAAATAATGAAAAAAACAAAATAAAGTATACTCATGAAATTTATACTTTAAATTATATGTGTGAATTTCTGTTGTATGATAAACACAGCTCAATTCCAATGCAATGTCATACAAAATAATTAAATCAAAATTAATATAAATCGAAATCTATAAAAATTCAATTTATCAATGCAATCAGAAACATTGAAATGGAATCGTAACATTTTATACAACCTATATTGCTATTACATGCAACAGATGGCGCTGTTTTCCAAGAAAAGCATGTTTTTACCTGTCACAGGTGTGGCATCTATATCGTAGGTACATCAAAACACACGCAAATTCGAAAGGAACGTAGTGTCAAAATTTCAAAGGAATTGGTGAAGAACTTTCAGAAATTACAGCGTGTGTTTATCTTACGTCCAACAGATGGCGTCGTTTTTTTTTTTTTTTTTAAAGCATGTTTTTTTTCCTGTCCCAGGTGAGGCATGTATATAGTAGGTATATAAAAACATGTGCCTATTAGAATGCAACGTTGTCAAAATTTCAAAGCAATCGGTAAAGAGGTTTCGAAGATTTCCCTCACATGAAAAACACATGAAAATCAGTTTTTCAGAAAAAGCATGTTTTTTTTTCCGTCACAGACGTTACATCTATATATGTATATAAAAACCCGCTCGGATACGAATGGAACGTTGTGAAAATTTCAAAGCAATCGGTGAAGAACTTTCGGAGATTATCGATTTTGAACAAACGAACATTTACATTTTTATTTATATAGACTACTGTAACTAATTTAATTTTAAATTCATGGTTGTAGTAACCACATTTTTGTTTCTATGTAATTCTTCTCGTGCATCTAATCATGGTAATTTTTCCCTCACACAGCAGGGGACAGGCTGATGTGCAGGCATCCATTTTATATTTACAATATCTGATACAATTAAAAAGATGGCGTCTATTCCCTTCCTGAAAATGGCTTACATTGATCAGCAACAAGATGGGCACCAACAGTGCTGCCTCGTCTGAGTCCTCGCTGGCAACATCTCTCCCACTCTGAAGTCTCTCCTCTCAGTCTCTCCTCTCACTCTACCTCTGTCTTCTCTTGAAGATGTACAACGGTCCTGCAGGTTTTTATCGTTCATTTATTACTGGCTTCTATGTGATAGCACCGCTACTCTTCAAGTTACTGAGACACTATTAACCCTTTGTTAGGGAAGAAGCTCAGTGTTACGGCGTGACTGAGCCAGTAACTGGACTATGTGCGTATAGGACCCGCCCTGACGGCTCTAAACTAGACGGGTAAACAAGACTAAATAACACCTTCACCAATATAATCTTTTCTTATCTCTTTATACATACACATGTACATAGAATGTCGTTTTTGCACAGGACTCTTAAAATCTCCGCAGTGTTCTTTAATTCCCTGTGAGTCCACTATCTTCAAATGCCATCCGCGTTCAATGGTCAAAACACCGGCAAGTTCACGCTACTCAACACGGGCCAGTCCTACACCGTATTACACGAGGTCCAAATACCCAACATCTTCTCTCCAGAAACACACTGGCAGAGGTCTTCAGCAACACGGTGACAGGGGTCAGAAATAACACTTCCAGGGGTCTCTACCAACACCCTGGCAGAATTCTGACTACACGCTAGCAGAACTTCCCAGCAGACGGCCAGTACTGTCCTCTTGTAACTCCTCTTGGTCAAATCCCGGGTACGTCAGTCCACACATTAACAATACACATGTATAACAGCTACGACACTGTCTCTATCGACGGCGGCCACCTGTTCTCGTAGGAACTAATCAGGAGTTCTAGACTGCCCAAGGTGAACTGACTTCGAGAGCAATAGACCCTCCTCGTCAATTTCTCTGAAGATAATAATCATTAGCCAGACAGAGAGAACACATGGCGAACATAGGATGACAGCCTTTCACTGGGAATGGAAAATATGATCGGATGAACAATCTGGACGGAGTTGATACTGTTACATCCCCTCACCAGAGGTACTCGTCATCGACCCCACCTCCTAACAGAGGTACGAACAGGAGCCTCACACAGATGGCGTTGAACTTGCCACACTTCCATCAACAGATGGCGTTGTCCTCGTCACACCTAAAAGCCTTGGGGTTGTGGTGCACTTCCATAGATGGCGTCGATATCGCCACTCCTCGCTCCACCAACGGTGTTGATATCGTCACACTCAGGAACAGTTTCAATGACCTCAAAGCATCACCGATCTTTTCACCTGTTCTTAGTTACTTTCATTTCTCAAAGTTCTTTGCATTTGTTACTGATGTCAGCGATGTTGTTCAGGATGTCACATTACCACCAATGGACTGAGAGGTTACACAGTGACATATGCAAGCCCTTGAGCTCCTGCCTGTAGAGAGGTTACCTCCCTGGGAGGACGACTCATGCAGGAGTGTCATAAATGAGATGACGCTGAAAAAGTCCAACAAGATACCACAAGAAATAAGGCAGAAGTATCTTGAGGAAATTTATAAGGAAGCTGGGAAGGAATTTGATCAAATCTACACTCATTGGTCATTTAATCTTGTCAATGGCAGGGCTGGTGCAGCGCTGACCAATACTGTCACTATGGCGGTGTGTCCACTCACAGGATGAGTGGCGCTGACCAATACTGTCACTATGGCGGCGTGTCCACTCACAGGATGAGTGGCGCTGCCCAATACTGTCACTATGGCGGTGTGTCCACTCACAAGATGAGTGGCGCTGCCCAATACTGTCACTATGGCGGTGTGTCCACTCACAAGATGAGTGGCGCTGCCCAATACTGTAACTATGGCGGTATGTCTACTCAGAGGATGAGTGACGCTGACCAATACTGTCACTATGGCGGTGTGTCCACTCACAGGATGAGTGGCGCTGCCCAATACTGTAACTATGGCGGTGTGTCCACTCACAGGATGAGTGGCGCTGCCCAATACTGTAACTATAGCGGTATGTCTACTCAGAGGATGAGTGACGCTGACCAATACTGTCACTATGGCGGTGTGTCTACTCACAGGATGAGTGGCGCTGCCCAATACTGTAACTATGGCGGTATGTCTACTCAGAGGATGAGTGACGCTGACCAATACTGTCACTATGGCGGTGTGTCCACTCACAGGATGAGTGGCGCTGCCCAATACTGTAACTATGGCGGTGTGTCCACTCACAGGATGAGTGGCGCTGCCCAATACTGTAACTATGGCGGTGTGTCCACTCGCAGGATGAGTGGCGCTGCCCAATACTGTAACTATGGCGGTGTGTCCACTCACAGGATGAGTGACGCTGCCCAATACTGTCACTATGGCGGTGTGTCCACTCACAGGATGAGTGGCGCTGCCCAATACTGTCACTATGGCGGTGTGTCCAATCACAGGATGAGTGGCGCTGCCCAATACTGTAACTATGGCGGTGGGTCCACTCACAGGATGAGTGGCGCTGCCCAATACTGTCACTATGGCGGTGTGTCCACTCACAGGATGAGTGACGCTGCCCAATACTGTCACTATGGCGGTGTGTCCACTCACAGGATAAGTGGCGCTGCCCAATACTGTAACTATGGCGGTTGGTTCACTCACAGGATGAGTGGCGCTGCCCAATACTGTAACTATGGCGGTGGGTCCACTCACAGGATGAGTGGCGCTGCCCAATACTGTAACTATGGCGGTGGGTCTACTCACAGGATGAGTGGCGCTGCCCAATACTGTCACTATGGCGGTGTGTCCACTCACAGGATGAGTGACGCAGCCCAATACTGTCACTATGGCGGTGTGTTCACTCACAGGATGAGTGACGCAGCCCAATATTGTCACTATGGCGGGGTGTTCACTCACAGGATGAGTGACGCTGCCCAATACTGTCACTATGGCGGTGTGTCCACTCACAGGATGAGTGGCGCTGCCCAATACTGTAACTATGGCGGTGGGTCCACTCACAGGATGAGTGACGCTGCCCAATACTGTCACTATGGCGGTGTGTCCACTCACAGGATGAGTGGCGCTGCCCAATACTGTCACTATGGCGGTGTGTCCAATCACAGAATGAGTGGCGCTGCCCTATGCTGTCACTATGGTGTTGTGTCCACTTACAGGATGAGTGACGCTGCCCAATACTGTAACTATGGCGGTATGGTCATTCACAGGATGAGTGACGCTGCCCAATACTGTCATTATGGCGGTGTATCCACTCACCTGATGAGTGACGCTGCCCAATACTGTCACTATGGCGGTGATTTCACTCAGGATGAGTGACGCTGTCCAATAGTGTCACAATGGCGATGTGTCCACTCACAGGATGAGTGACGCTGCCCAATACTGTCACTATGGCAGTGTGTCCACTAACAGAATGAGTGGCGCTGCCCAATACTGTCATTATGGCGGTGTATCCACTCACCTGATGAGTGACGTTGCCCAATACTGTCACTATGGCAGTGATTTCACTCAGGATGAGTGACGCTGTCCAATAGTGTCACTATGGCGGTGTGTCCACTCACAGGATGAGTGACGCTGCCCAATACTGTCACTATGGCAGTGTGTCCACTCACAGAATGAGTGGCGCTGCCCAATACTGTCACTATGGCGGTGTGTCCACTCACAGGATGAGTGACACTGCCGAAAACTGTCACTATGGCGGTGTGTTCACTCACAGGATGAGTGACGCTGCCCAATACTGTCACTATGGCGGTGTGTCCACTCACAGGATGAGTGACGCTGCCCAATACTGTCACTATGGCGGTGTGTCCACTCACAGGATGAGTGACGCTGCCCATTACTGTCACCATGGCGGTGTGTCCACTCACAGGATGAGTGACGCTGTCCAATACTGTCCCTATGGTGGTGTGTCCACTCACAGGATGAGTGACGCTGCCCAATACTGTCACTATGGCGGGGTGTTCACTCTCAGGATGAGTGATGCTGCCCAATACTGTCACTATGGCGGGGTGTTCACTCTCAGGATGAGTGACGCTGCCCAATACTGTCACTATGGCGGTGTGTTCACTCACAGGATGAGTGGCGTTGCCCAATATTGTCACCATGGCGTTGTGTCCACTCACAGGATGAGTGACGCTGCCCAATACTGTCACTATGGCGGTGTGTTCACTCACAGAATGAGTGACGCTGCCCAATACTGTCACTATGGTGGTGTGTCCACTCACAGGATGAGTGACGCTGCCCAATACTGTCACTATGGCGGTGTGTCCACTCACAGTATGAGTAACGCTGCCCCATACTGTCACTATGGCGGGGTTTTCACTCACAGGATGAGTGGCGCTGCCCAATACTGTCACTATGGCGGGGTGTCCACTCACAGGATGAGTGGCGCTGCCCAATATTGTCACTATGGCCGTGTTTCCACTCACAGGATGAGTGGCGCTGCCCAATACTGTCACTATGGCGGGGTGTCCACTCACAGGATGAGTGGCGCTGCCCAATACTGTCAATATGGCCGTGTTTCCACTCACAGGATGAGTGACGCTGCCCAATACTGTCACTATGGCCGTGTGTCCACTCACAGGATGAGTGGCGCTGCCCAATACTGTCACTATGGCGGGGTGTCCACTCACAGGATGAGTGGCGCTGCCCAATACTGTCACTATGGCCGTGTTTCCACTCACAGGATGAGTGACGCTGCCCAATACTGTCACTATGGCCGTGTGTCCACTCACAGGATGAGTAACGCTGCCCCATACTGTCACTATGGCGGGGTTTCACTCACAGGATGAGTGGCGCTGCCCAATACTGTCACTATGGCGGGGTGTCCACTCACAGGATGAGTGGCGCTGCCCAATACTGTCACTATGGCCGTGTTTCCACTCAGGATGAGTGGCGCTGCCCAATACTGTCACTATGGCGGGGTGTCCACTCACAGGATGAGTGGCGCTGCCCAATACTGTCACTATGGCCGTGTTTCCACTCACAGGATGAGTGACGCTGCCCAATACTGTCACTATGGCCGTGTTTCCACGCACAGGATGAGTGACGCAGCCCAATACTGTCACTATGGCGGTGTGTTCACTCACAGGATGAGTGACGCAGCCCAATATTGTCACTATGGCGGGGTGTTCACTCACAGGATGAGTGACGCTGCCCAATACTGTCACTATGGCGGTGTGTCCACTCACAGGATGAGTGGCGCTGCCCAATACTGTAACTATGGCGGTGGGTCCACTCACAGGATGAGTGACGCTGCCCAATACTGTCACTATGGCGGTGTGTCCACTCACAGGATGAGTGGCGCTGCCCAATACTGTCACTATGGCGGTGTGTCCAATCACAGAATGAGTGGCGCTGCCCTATGCTGTCACTATGGTGTTGTGTCCACTTACAGGATGAGTGACGCTGCCCAATACTGTAACTATGGCGGTATGGTCATTCACAGGATGAGTGACGCTGCCCAATACTGTCATTATGGCGGTGTATCCACTCACCTGATGAGTGACGCTGCCCAATACTGTCACTATGGCGGTGATTTCACTCAGGATGAGTGACGCTGTCCAATAGTGTCACAATGGCGATGTGTCCACTCACAGGATGAGTGACGCTGCCCAATACTGTCACTATGGCAGTGTGTCCACTAACAGAATGAGTGGCGCTGCCCAATACTGTCATTATGGCGGTGTATCCACTCACCTGATGAGTGACGTTGCCCAATACTGTCACTATGGCAGTGATTTCACTCAGGATGAGTGACGCTGTCCAATAGTGTCACTATGGCGGTGTGTCCACTCACAGGATGAGTGACGCTGCCCAATACTGTCACTATGGCAGTGTGTCCACTCACAGAATGAGTGGCGCTGCCCAATACTGTCACTATGGCGGTGTGTCCACTCACAGGATGAGTGACACTGCCGAAAACTGTCACTATGGCGGTGTGTTCACTCACAGGATGAGTGACGCTGCCCAATACTGTCACTATGGCGGTGTGTCCACTCACAGGATGAGTGACGCTGCCCAATACTGTCACTATGGCGGTGTGTCCACTCACAGGATGAGTGACGCTGCCCATTACTGTCACCATGGCGGTGTGTCCACTCACAGGATGAGTGACGCTGTCCAATACTGTCCCTATGGTGGTGTGTCCACTCACAGGATGAGTGACGCTGCCCAATACTGTCACTATGGCGGGGTGTTCACTCTCAGGATGAGTGATGCTGCCCAATACTGTCACTATGGCGGGGTGTTCACTCTCAGGATGAGTGACGCTGCCCAATACTGTCACTATGGCGGTGTGTTCACTCACAGGATGAGTGGCGTTGCCCAATATTGTCACCATGGCGTTGTGTCCACTCACAGGATGAGTGACGCTGCCCAATACTGTCACTATGGCGGTGTGTTCACTCACAGAATGAGTGACGCTGCCCAATACTGTCACTATGGTGGTGTGTCCACTCACAGGATGAGTGACGCTGCCCAATACTGTCACTATGGCGGTGTGTCCACTCACAGTATGAATAACGCTGCCCCATACTGTCACTATGGCGGGGTTTTCACTCACAGGATGAGTGGCGCTGCCCAATACTGTCACTATGGCGGGGTGTCCACTCACAGGATGAGTGGCGCTGCCCAATATTGTCACTATGGCCGTGTTTCCACTCACAGGATGAGTGGCGCTGCCCAATACTGTCACTATGGCGGGGTGTCCACTCACAGGATGAGTGGCGCTGCCCAATACTGTCAATATGGCCGTGTTTCCACTCACAGGATGAGTGACGCTGCCCAATACTGTCACTATGGCCGTGTGTCCACTCACAGGATGAGTGGCGCTGCCCAATACTGTCACTATGGCGGGGTGTCCACTCACAGGATGAGTGGCGCTGCCCAATACTGTCACTATGGCCGTGTTTCCACTCACAGGATGAGTGACGCTGCCCAATACTGTCACTATGGCCGTGTGTCCACTCACAGGATGAGTAACGCTGCCCCATACTGTCACTATGGCGGGGTTTCACTCACAGGATGAGTGGCGCTGCCCAATACTGTCACTATGGCGGGGTGTCCACTCACAGGATGAGTGGCGCTGCCCAATACTGTCACTATGGCCGTGTTTCCACTCAGGATGAGTGGCGCTGCCCAATACTGTCACTATGGCGGGGTGTCCACTCACAGGATGAGTGGCGCTGCCCAATACTGTCACTATGGCCGTGTTTCCACTCACAGGATGAGTGACGCTGCCCAATACTGTCACTATGGCCGTGTTTCCACTCACAGGATGAGTGACGCTGCCCAATACTGTCACTATGGCGGTGTGTCCACTCACAGGATGAGTGACGCTGTCCAATACTGTCACTATGGCCGTGTGTCCACTCACAGGATGAGTGACGCTGCCCAATTCTGTCACTATGGCGGTGTGTCCACTCACAGGATGAGTGACGCTGCCCAATACTGTCACTATGGCCGTGTGTCCACTCACAGGATGAGTGGCGCGGCCTACTCGACCCTCAGGGCAAAACTTAAAGCAAATATGCTTCTGGAACGTTGAGGAAAAGCAGATAAATACAGCGCAGCTGAGCTTGAATCCTTAGCGATAGTATGGGCACGTAAGGTCTCGCTTCATGCTGGTCGGCGTTCAATCCCCGACCGTCCAAGTAGTTGCGCACCATTCCTTTCCCCCTCCCAGTCCAATCCCAAATCCTTATCCTGGCCCCTTCTGAGTGCTATATAGTCGTAATGGCTTGGGCTTTCCCCTGATAATTCCATTCCCTTCAGACATGCAATTTGTAATTACTCTGTTCATGTGCTAAATTAATATCCAATTCCATTGTTCAGGAATACCAATCCAGGTGGAATCCCACCGCTGCCACCAATAGTGCTTTCTGCTGTTTTACTATTTTCACATAGGACATGCTGGACAGGGCTGGAGCTAAACAACTAGGGTAGTTCATCTGTTTATTGGTCATATATATGCTCATGTATGACAATAAACAGTTGAACGATATATATGCTCAGGATATATATGAATATATTTAATATTCCCTTTTTGCTTAATATCTTCCTCACTATTAACCGCTAAACGCCAACTTCGTCTTCAGCGTCTACCCAGATTTGTTCAGCAGAAGACACGAAATCTATGTATTGAAGTAGTCAGAGAACGGAGAAAGAACTTAAGTAGCCAGAAAACAGAGAGAGAGAGAACTGAAGTAGTCAAAGAACAGTGGGAAGTGAAGTTGTCAGAGAACAGAGAAGGAAGTGACGTAGTCAGAGAACAGGGTGGGAAGTAAAGAAATAAAGAAAGAGAACAAAGAAGTGAAGTAGTCAGAGAACAAAGAAGTGAAGTAGCCAGAGAAGAGAGAGGTGAAATAGCCAGAAAACAGAGAGGGAAGTGACGTAGCCAGAGAACAGAGAAGTGAAGTAGCCAGAGAACAGAAAGGGAAGTGACGTAGCCAGAGAACAGAGAAGTGAAGTAGCCAGAGAACAGAGAGGGAAGTGACGTAGCCAGAGAACAGACAGAGAAGTGAAGTAGCCAGAGAACAAAGAGATAAGTGAAGTAGTAAGAGAAGAGAGAGAGAGAGAGAGAGAATGGCCAAGTCAGAACAACAGGAAACTGACCGCCTGGGGGATCTGGCATATTTTTTTAGGTATGACCTTTAGAATTTCCACAAGAAGTTAAGTAAAAATTCATCCGTTTTATAAAACTCTTTGCAAGGAAATATTTTTGTATAGAGTAATTACAGCAAAATCCCTTAGTAATTCCGAAGGCAATATTATACAATGGAAAAGACCACCAAACACATTTATTAAATAGAGAAATATAGACAAACCAATGTAGTCCTTTACACTGTTTGTGAGTTTAGTAACACTTTGGATACCAGTCCAGTTGTATTTACCCCAGTACCTGTGTGTGTGTGTGTGTGTGTGTGTGTGTGTGTGTGTGTGTGTGTGTGTGTGTGTGTGTGTGTGTGTGTATTCACCTAGTTGTGTTAGCGGGGGTTGAGCTTTGCTCTTTCGGCCCGCCTCTCAACTGTCAATCAACTGTTTACTAACTACTTTTTTCACACCACGTACACACACCCCAGGAAACAGCCCGTGACAGCTGACTAACTCCCAGGTACCTATTTACTGCTAAATCTACTGCTGTGTGTGTGTGCAGAGATGCGAAGTAACATTTCCTTGCGTTTGCAGTTGAAGCATAACAGAGTTGTTCGTATCTGACATACGAGCAACATGCATAATGAAGTTAGAGTAACTATAGCCATGAGATAATCATAGGAGCAGGACGACGGGTTCGAACCTTCGTCATCGAGCGAGATTATTATGCTCGTGCAGCCAGTGATCATTCTCACTATTTTTTCGTTCCCTGCGCAACAACGTGATGTTGTTTGGTGGGGGAAAACCCAGCTAAATTATCCCCGCCACTCGTTACTTTTTGCCAACCTCACTACCGATTTTTTTTTCCTGTTTCTTGATTTTTTTTTTGTTCCGTGGTTCGATGATTGTCTTTATGATGACCGGTTTTTGTCCCTTGCTTGCAACGCTGGTTTTTGTCCCTTGCTTGCAACGCTGGTTTTTGGCCCTTGCTTGCAACGCTGGTTTTTGGCGATGACTTTTGGCTTTGTTGCAAGTTGCCTGCAGCCACCAGCCACCAGCCACCAGCCACCAGCCACCAGCCACCAGCCACCACCAGCCACCAGCCACCACCAGCCACCACCAGCCACCACCACCACCACCAGCCACCAGCCACCACCACCACCAGCCACCACCAGCCACCAGCCACCACCAGCCACCACCAGCCACCACCACCACCACCAGCCACCAGCCACCACCAGCCACCAGCCACCACCAGCCACCAGCCACCACCAGCCACCACCAGCCACCACCACCACCACCAGCCACCAGCCACCACCACCACCAGCCACCAGCCACCAGCCACCACCAGCCACCAGCCACCACCAGCCACCACCAGCCACCACCACCACCACCAGCCACCACCAGCCACCAGCCACCAGCCACCAGCCACCACCAGCCACCAGCCACCACCAGCCACCACCAGCCACCACCACCACCACCAGCCACCAGCCACCACCACCACCAGCCACCAGCCACCAGCCACCACCAGCCACCAGCCACCACCAGCCACCACCAGCCACCACCACCACCACCAGCCACCAGCCACCACCACCACCAGCCACCAGCCACCAGCCACCACCACCACCAGCCACCACCAGCCACCAGCCACCACCAGCCACCAGCCACCAGCCACCAGCCACCACCACCACCACCAGCCACCAGCCACCACCACCACCAGCCACCAGCCACCAGCCACCACCACCACCAGCCACCACCAGCCACCAGCCACCAGCCACCACCACCACCAGCCACCAGCCACCAGCCACCACCACCACCACCAGCCACCAGCCACCAGCCACCACCACCACCAGCCACCAGCCACCACCAGCCACCAGCCACCACCACCACCACCACCACCAGCCACCAGCCACCACCAGCCACCAGCCACCACCACCACCACCAGCCACCACCAGCCACCAGCCACCACCACCACCAGCCACCAGCCACCAGCCACCACCACCACCACCAGCCACCACCACCACCAACACCACCACCACCACCAACACCTCCACCACTACCACCAGCCACCAGCCACCATCATTACAACCACCACCATAACAACATTGTTATAAACAACATCTAGGTTGTTTGGACCTAATAAACTGTTAATTAAATGTTAAAGAAAAACTCTGTAATTGAGAAGAGATGTAAAGGTTTCGTCTGCAATGGTGTAAAATGCTTGCGAAATACTAACCCAGAGCGCCCTGAGAGCCTGATAGAGTCGTCTTTGTGAATCACCTTGTTACCCCTAGACTCATCACCAGTTAGGTTCCAACACCACCCCCTCCCCCCTCCCCCCTCCTCGGCCCTCAATAAAACGAATGTATGTTGAATTGTTGATCAATGATGTTGCAGATATCCCGTGATACATGCAGCTGACAGAGCGTCATCGCAGAGGAGGACTCTGAAGTCAGCTGTGAGCCTCCAGACATCTGGGGCCAGATTCACGAAGCAGTTACGCAAGCACTTACGAACCAGGGAGGTCTAGATTCACGAAGCAGTTACGCAAGCACTTACGAACCAGGGAGGTCTAGATTCACGAAGCAGTTACGCAAGCACTTACGAACCAGGGAGGTCTAGATTCACGAAGCAGTTACGCAAGCACTTACGAACCAGGGAGGTCTAGATTCACGAAGCAGTTACGCAAGCACTTACGAACCAGGGAGGTCTAGATTCACGAAGCAGTTACGCAAGCACTTACGAACCTGTACATTTTTCCTCAATCTTTGACGGCTTTGATTACATTTATTAAACAGTTTACAAGCATAAAAACTTGCCAATCAACTGTTGTTATTGTTATAAACAGCCTCCTGGTGCTTCGGAGCTCATCAACTGTTTAATAATTGTAAACAAAGCCGCCAAAGATTGAGAAAAGATGTACAGGTTCGTAAGTGCTTGCGTAACTGCTTCGTGAATCTAGCCCTTGGAGTCCTTCTCTAGGCTCTCACACGCACTTCAACTACTGAAACTGGATCCACCAAGCTATGATGGACTGGTGGTCCAGTATCTTTGTCTCTCTATGCAGATGGCGAGTCACAATAGCCTGGCTGCATGAACAGTTGATATTCAACCCACGTATATGAATATGAAGATTCGACGACGTTTCGGTCCGTCGTGGACCATTTGTACACGAGCTGATATTGGTAGACGGACCGAAACGTCGTTGTTTCAGCTCTTTCAGAAGTGTGTGAGTTGGGAGGCGACTGTGTCTCCCACAGTTAGCTTAATCTCTCAGTAAATCCAGCCCCATCATCCTGTTTAGACAGTACCTATTGTGACTATCGTCAATAGTCAGAATTACTACATTCTTAGCTTTTAGATAGTAGTATACTGACTAGTAAGGAATTCTTTTAAAATAAATAAAGCTAAAACACAAACTTACATATTCCCAGGCCCAGTATAGTACACATATGTACTATGTTAAGCCTCAGATATCGTATATTAGGCCTAGGGAGGTTAGGGTAGTTTGTCAAAGCAACACAAGTAAAAAAATAGTTTTCCTGTTTGTCCAACTCAATAGTTGAGATTTCTACTTTCTAATGTCGCTGTATGTCGGTATATGTACTATGGACCTCATCGGTACTATAAGGAGGGCTAAAGCAGGAGGCCGGGCTGGTAGATTCGTACACCGAGAATATAATTGGCCAAACTGGGAAAGTCTTGGGCTAAACTGACTCGCCATACTGTGTACGAACCTGCTCTCCATACTGTTAAGTAACACTGTGTACGAACCTGCTCTCTATACTGTTAACACTGTGTACGAACCTGCTCTCCATACTGTTAAGTAACACTGTGTACGAACCTGCTCTCTATACTGTTAACACTGTGTACGAACCTGCTCACCATACTGTTAAGTAACACTGTGTACGAACCTGCTCTCCATACTGTTAAGTAACACTGTGTACGAACCTGCTCTCCATACTGTTAAGTAACACTGTGTACGAACCTGCTCTCCATACTGTTAAGTAACACTGTGTACGAACCTGCTCTCCATACTGTTAAGTAACACTGTGTACGAACCTGCTCTCTATACTGTTAACACTGTGTACGAACCTGCTCTCCATACTGTTAAGTAACACTGTGTACGAACCTGGTCGCCACATAATAGGAGAAGACCGCAGTAACACATCTTAAGGAGCCATATAAGACCTGAGACTCAAAGGAGCACAGTCACCGTGAGTCACACTACACAGCCATAAACTGTGTTCCATCCTTGGGACCCGATGAACAAAAACTGAACACTGAACAGTTAATTGAACACTGCAACGGTGAAGATAACTCTCTCTCTGAGGGGTTCGAACCGCAGTCTACTTGCCCTTCACGGCTCAGAATACCGCTTAAACCTACAGCAACCCCGCCTGACCACAGCTAATAGGTTACACTTTTAACGGATTCGGTTAATCCGTTAAAAATGCGACCTATTAAGTTTGAGGAAAAGCACAGTCATATGGACGTTTTTCCGCGCCTCGGCCTTCATGGGTAAAGGTGTGTTGTTGGGACTCCTTCGTTCCTGACTAGGCAAAACAGACGCGTTTTTTACGGAGTGGTAGATGGCGAGGTGCTGAGTCAGAGGGCAGGCCATCCAAGGGGCATCAGGTGCACTTGTAAACTTGCCACATGCAAGTTTACACGTGCAACATCAAACTTAAGATAAACTGCTTTTTGGAGACCTTGTGGAGTAACTGGTAATCACGGTCCGATCAGTTGAAGAAGAGGTAAACTCTTTGTGCGCCCCGAGATGTTAACTTGTTATGGACTCCCGAGGGGTAAACTCTTTGTGGGCACTAAGTGGTGAGCTCCCGGCGGGTCCCAACACAGGTAAACCTCTCGTGGGTTTCCCTCTGTTGTTCCCGCTGCAGCGTCACCCACCATAGGGAGCCGGTCGGCCGAGCGGACAGCACGCTGGACTTGTGATCCTGTGGTCCTGGGTTCGATCCCAGGCGCCGGCGAGAAATAATGGGCAGAGTTTCTTTCACCCTATGCTCCTGTTACCTAGCAGTAAAATAGGTACCTGGGTGTTAGTCAGCTGTCACGGGCTGCTTCCTGGGGGTGGAGGCCTGGACGAGGACCGGGCCGCGGGGACACTAAAGCCCCGAAATCATCTCAAGATAACCTCAAGAAGATAACCATCACGACACACGCCAACATCTGCTCACATGATCAACATATCCAACTTTACCAGAGAAGTCTACAGGCTCGCATGCTGTATCCTGTATCCTCTCCTCTCTCCTTCACAACCCCTGTCACAACCTCCTTCACAACCTCCTTCTAGAACCTTCCTCACAACCTCCTTCACCATCTCTTTCACAACCTCCTTCACCTCCTCCCCCTCGTTAGCTTGCGACGCCACCAAGCCTAACAAGGTATTCATACAAAGAAGCAGGCAGGAGTGTCTAACCCACCCTACACCACTTCTCCTATCAAGAACGGACATCAAAGAATAGGAACAACTATCCTTCAAGTAAAACAGAAACTCAATAAGAACGAGTGGCATTAAAGGTATCTACACAAATGCAGAAGGAATTACAAATAAAGGGTGAGAACTGCAGGATATTGTGGCAGAAGAACAATCACACATTATAGCAATAATGGAAACTGAAATGTATTACAGGCAATGCAAGCTTCCCTTCAGAATACCAAGCAATAGAGACATAAAGTGAACAGGGGCGGATTTAAGCTCTACTCTACAACTACACTATAGAGCTTCGTGGCCGTAAACATATCAAAGGAAACCTACCGGCCTGAGTACATACTTGGAATAACAACAGTTGGAGATGTGAAGACAACCGCAGCAGAGCTATACAGTTCCTCTAACAGTATGCAAGGCCTAGAGAAGAATATGACTGACGCAAATAGACCTGTTCTTTGGTGAGGAAAAAAGCAGTCACAGTGCCAAGGGGAGCGAGGTCTATGTTTATAAATCAAGCGAGGCCTGTGATTCTAAATCAAGCGAGGTCTGTGATTCTAAAACGAGGAGATTGTCATCACTGATACAAAAATAATCCGCCGATGGGGATGATGAAACACGTTGAGTAAAACTGGTAGACGCATCAAACAAACACTAGAAACCGTGCAACCTGTCCTCCTACAAGGAACGTCGTTTTTCGGCCGTATGCGTCACATAAGGCCCAATAATTGTCGTACTAGAAAATGGAAGCGGCTGGCGAAAGTGACGTACCGTCCCGTTTTCTGTTTTGGGTCCTCTGGTAGGTTAAGATAAGGGCACTTTAAATTGGTCGTTTTCTTGACGTTGGGGAAACCTTAGGCGGACGGGGTGGTGTATTACGGAGCCACGAGGAGTAAGGGGAGAACCGGAAACAATGGAACTGATGTTTATAGATAGACAGTATCTTCCCGACTGTCTCTCTCTCTCTCTCTCTCTCTCTCTCTCTCTGTCTCTCTCTCTCTCTCCCTCTCTCTCTCTCTCTCTCTCTCTCTCTGTCTCTCTCTCTCTCTCTCTCTCTCTCTCTCTCTCTCTCTCTCTCTCTCTCTCTCTCTCTCTCTCTCTCTCTCTCTCTCTCTCTCTCTCTCTCTCTCTCTCTCTCTCTCTCTCTCTCTCTCTCTCTCTCTCTCTCTCTCTCACTCTCTCTCACCTTCCCTTCCTCCCTCACATGACTCGTCACTTCACAAGTAAAAAACAACTTGGAGGAAAAAAGCAGTAGTGACCGGAGGTCGTCCTGGGAGACCCAAACAGGATGCCAGCCACAACAGCGCCCCTCCACCACTGCCAGAATAAATCAATGACTTATATATCAGGACGAGCGCGGCCACAACCGTCGCCTGGGCGACGTTCCAGGACACAAGACACATTTCGACATCACCACAAACTGTAACTTACACAAACACACACCCAGAGGGAGGAAAAAAAAATCGAAAGAAGCGAAAAAAAAAGACATTTTTTTCGGCTCAAAAGACCACGAAAAAAAAGCTTTAGTAGGCACGTGTCTCAAGAAAAAAAAATCGAGAATCTTAGGAAGGGGGAGGGGGGAGGGGGGAGGGGGAAGGGGGGGGGGGGGAGGGGGAGGAGGGGGAGGGGGGGAGAGGGGGGGAGGGGGGGGGAGAGGGGGGGGGGAGGGGGAGGGGGGGATTTTTCACGTTTTACCAAAACTGTGAATTTGAAGATCAATGGCCGCTGTTATGTGTTCTTTTTATGCTCTGTTGCATTTATTTATCTTCAGTTATCTTCAGTTATCTTCAGTTATCTTCAGATGAGAAAATTTTCTGGCCAATGTGGTCTCCTTGGCCAGCACCTGAGTGTATTCTTGGCCAGCACCTGAGTGTATTCTTGGCCAGCACCTGAGTGTATTCTTGGCCAGCACCTGAGTGTATTCTTGGCCAGCACCTGGTGTATTCCTGGCCAGCACCTGAGTGTATTCTTGGCCAGCACCTGAGTGTATTCTTGGCCAGCACCTGAGTGTATTCTTGGCCAGCACCTGAGTGTATTCTTGGCCAGCACCTGGTGTATTCTTGGCCAGCACCTGAGTGTATTCTTGGCCAGCACCTGAGTGTATTCTTGGCCAGCACCTGAGTGTATTCTTGGCCAGCACCTGAGTGTATTCTTGGCCAGCACCTGAGTGTATTCTTGGCCAGCACCTGGTGTATTCCTGGCCAGCACATGGTGTATTCTTGGCCAGCACCTGAGTGTATTCTTGGCCAGCACCTGGTGTATTCTTGGCCAGCACCTGGTGTATTCTTGGCCAGCACCTGAGTGTATTCTTGGCCAGCACCTGAGTGTATTCTTGGCCAGCACCTGAGTGTATTCCTGGCCAGCACCTGGTGTATTCTTGGCCAGCACCTGGTGTATTCTTGGCCAGCACCTGAGTGTATTCTTGGCCAGCACATGGTGTATTCCTGGCCAGCACATGGTGTATTCTTGGCCAGCACATGGTGTATTCTTGGCCAGCACCTGGTGTATTCCTGGCCAGCACCTGGTGTATTCCTGGCCAGCACCTGGTGTATTCCTGGCCAGCACCTGGTGTATTCTTGGCCAGCACCTGGTGTATTCTTGGCCAGCACCTGAGTGTATTCTTGGCCAGCACCTGGTGTATTCTTGGCCAGCACCTGGTGTATTCTTGGCCAGCACCTGAGTGTATTCTTGGCCAGCACCTGAGTGTATTCTTGGCCCGCACCTGAGTGTATTCTTGGCCAGCACCTGAGTGTATTCTTGGCCAGCACCTGAGTGTATTCTTAGCCAGCACTTGGTGTATTCTTGGCCAGCACCTGGTGTATTCTTGGCCAGCACCTGAGTGTATTCTTGGCCAGCACCTGGTGTATTCCTGGCCAGCACCTGGTGTATTCCTGGCCAGCACCTGGTGTATTCTTAGCCAGCACTTGGTGTATTCTTGGCCAGCACCTGGTGTATTCTTGGCCAGCACCTGGTGTATTCTTGGCCAGCACCTGAGTGTATTCTTGGCCAGCACATGGTGTATTCTTGGCCACACATGGTGTATTCTTGGCCAGCACCTGGTGTATTCTTGGCCAGCACCTGTGTGTATTCTTGGCCAGCACCTGGTGTATTCTTGGCCCGCACCTGTGTGTATTCTTGGCCAGCACCTGGTGTATTCCTGGCCAGCACCTGAGTGTATTCTTGGCCAGCACCTGAGTGTATTCTTGGCCAGCACCTGAGTGTATTCTTGGCCAGCACCTGGTGTATTCTTGGCCAGCACCTGGTGTATTCCTGGCCAGCACCTGAGTGTATTCTTGGCCAGCACCTGAGTGTATTCTTGGCCAGCACCTGAGTGTATTCTTGGCCAGCACCTGGTGTATTCTTGGCCAGCACCTGAGTGTATTCTTGGCCAGCACATGGTGTATTCTTGGCCACACATGGTGTATTCTTGGCCAGCATCTGGTGTATTCTTGGCCAGCACCTGGTGTATTCCTGGCCAGCACCTGAGTGTATTCTTGGCCAGCACCTGAGTGTATTCTTGGCCAGCACCTGAGTGTATTCTTGGCCAGCACCTGAGTGTATTCTTGGCCAGCACCTGAGTGTATTCTTGGCCAGCACCTGAGTGTATTCTTGGCCAGCACCTGAGTGTATTCTTGGCCAGCACCTGAGTGTATTCTTGGCCAGCACCTGAGTGTATTCTTGGCCAGCACCTGAGTGTATTCTTGGCCAGCACCTGAGTGTATTCTTGGCCAGCACCTGAGTGTATTCTTGGCCAGCACCTGAGTGTATTCTTGGCCAGCACCTGTGTGTATTCTTGGCCAGCACCTGAGTGTATTCTTGGCCAGCACCTGAGTGTATTCTTGGCCAGCACCTGGTGTATTCTTGGCCAGCACCTGAGTGTATTCTTGGCCAGCACATGGTGTATTCTTGGCCACACATGGTGTATTCTTGGCCAGCACATGGTGTATTCTTGGCCAGCACCTGGTGTATTCTTGGCCAGCACCTGGTGTATTCTTGGCCAGCACCTGGTGTATTCTTGGCCAGCACCTGGTGTATTCTTGGCCAGCACCTGGTGTATTCTTGGCCAGCACCTGGTGTATTCTTGGTCAGCACCTGTGTGTATTCTTGGCCAGCACCTGAGTGTATTCTTGGCCAGCACATGGTGTATTCTTGGCCAGCACCTGGTGTATTCTTGGCCAGCACCTGGTGTATTCTTGGCCAGCACCTGGTGTATTCTTGGCCAGCACCTGGTGTATTCTTGGCCAGCACCTGGTGTATTCTTGGCCAGCACCTGGTGTATTCTTGGCCAGCACCTGGTGTATTCTTGGCCAGCACCTGGTGTATTCTTGGCCAGCACATGGTGTATTCTTGGCCAGCACCTGGTGTATTCTTGGCCAGCACCTGGTGTATTCTTGGCCAGCACCTGGTGTATTCTTGGCCAGCACCTGGTGTATTCTTGGCCAGCACATGGTGTATTCTTGGCCAGCACCTGGTGTATTCTTGGCCAGCACCTGGTGTATTCTTGGTCAGCACCTGTGTGTATTCTTGGCCAGCACCTGAGTGTATTCTTGGCCAGCACCTGAGTGTATTCTTGGCAAGCACCTGAGTGTATTCTTAGCCAGCACCTGGTGTATTCCTGGTCAGCACCTGTGTGTATTCTTGGCCAGCACCTGAGTGTATTCTTGGCAAGCACCTGAGTGTATTCTTAGCCAGCACCTGGTGTATTCCTGGTCAGCACCTGGTGTATTCCTGGCCAGCACCTGGTGTATTCCTGGCCAGCACCTGGTGTATTCCTGGCCAGCACCTGATGTGTTCTTGGCCAGCACCTGATGTATTCTTGGCCAGCACCTGATGTATTCTTGGCCAGCACCTGGTGTATTCTTGGCCAGCACCTGGTGTATTCTTGGCCAGCACCTGAGTGTATTTCTGGATTGCTTCAAGAATTTGTAATCTTCTTGCATCTTGGGTTTTGTCTATTATGCAGGTATTCTTGTTCAACATTTCTCTTGATAGAGTAATGTCATGGGCTTGTCTCATGTGATTCCTAGGGGCACCAGATTGAAGATGGCATGTCAAACGCCTCGTCAGCTTGGTCGACGTCATACCTATGTACTTACATTGAAGGTTACATCCATCGTGGGGGCAAGTGTACATGTATACAACGCTTGACTGCTGTAGAGGGTTCTCCGTCGGCTTCGGCCTGTTTTTGATAAGGAGTTCGGTAGTCTTCTTGGTTTTATAGAATACTAGCTGTACCCGGCCACGCGTTGCTGTGGCTCAGCAACACATGTGCATTGCTGAGCCACAGCAACCTTCCCTGTCTCCTCGTCCTTCCCACCATTCCCCACTCCCCCGTCCCCTCGTCCCAACCATCCCAAACTCCCCCGTCCCCTCGTCCCCACCATCCCAAACTCTCCCGTCCCCTCGTCCCCACCATCCCAAACTCCCCCGTCCCCTCGTCCCCACCATCCCAAACTCCCCCGTCCCCTCGTCCCCACCATCCCAAACTCTCCCGTCCCCTCGTCCTCCCTACCATTCCCCACTCCCTCGTCCGATGCCTTCCCAAATGGTCTGATGTTCCCATCAGAAAATTGGGAACATTAAGTGATCTGATGTTCCCATTACTGAAGTATAAGAAAAACAGTTATAAAATGAAATGAAAATATGAAAAAAAAATCTTAACTATACTCACGAAATGAACTGTATGGTAAACAACACAGCTCAATTCCAATGCATTTCACACAAAATAACTAAATCAAAATGAAAATAAATCAAAATCAATGAAAATTCAATTTATCAATGCAATCAGAAACATTGAAATGGAATTGTAACATATTTATTATAGCATGTGTGTTGCTCTTACGTGCAACAGATGGCGCTGTTTGTCAAGAAAAACATAGTTTTACCTGTCACAGGTGAGGCATCTATACTTATATTTACGAAATGAACGGTAGGGTAAACAACACAGCTCAATTCCAACACAATGCCACACAAAATAATTCAATAACAAATAAAATAAATCGAAATCTATGAAAATAAAATTTATCAATGCAATTGAAAACATTGACATGGAAATCGTGACATATTTAGTATAGCGTGCATGTTGCTATTATGTGCAACAGATGGCGCTGTTGTTCAAAAACGCATATTTTTTTACCTGTCACAGGGATTACCTCTATATAGCAGGTATATAAAAAGATGCGCCTATTCGAATGCAACGTTGTGTCAAAATTTCAAAGCAATCTGTGGAGAACTTTTGGAGATTACAGCGAGTGTTGCTCCTACGTCCAACAGATGGCGCTGTTTAAAAAAAAAAGCATGGTTTCTCCTGTCACAGGTGAGGCATGTATATAGTAGATATATTAAAACACTCGTCTATTCGAATGCAACGTTGTGTCAAAATTTCAAAGCAATCGGTAAAGAGGTTTCGAAGATTTCCCTCACATGAAAAATACAGTTTTTCAGAAAAAAACATGTTTTTTTCCCGTCACAGACGTGACATTTATATAGTATGTATATAAAAACCCGCTCGGATGCGAATGGAACGTTGTGTGAAAATTTCAAAGCAATCAGTGAAGAACTTTCAGAGATTAGCGATTTTGAACAAACGAACATTTACATTTTTATTTATACAGATGAACAGGTTTATGTTTTGGTCAGGAGTAATGCTTTTTACTCCTTTACGGATTATTTCTTTCATTGTTCTTTCTTCATTTGTATGTTCACTGTGCATGGTTGATTTGTAATATAATTTTATTGAAGGTGTTGTGGTTTCTGTTCCAGGTTCAGGATTGTACCATCGGTCCAGGTGTCTTCTTATAGCGGTGCTTATTTCCGCGTTGCTATATCCATTGTTCACCAATACCTGAGTTACTCTTTCAAACTCTCTACTCACGTTGCTCCATTCAGAGCAGTGGGTAAGCGCTCGACGAATATAAGCATTGAGAACACTGGCTTTGTATCTTTGGGGGCACTCACTTCTACCGTTCAGGCATAATCCTATGTTGGTGGGCTTGGTATATACGTTGGTGCTTAAAGAGGTTCCTGTTTTTGTTATTAGTACATCCAAGAATGGCAGACTGTTATTTTCAATATTTTCATGTGTAAATCGGAGTACTGACTCTCTCTCTAGATGGCTTTTTAGATCAATTAGTTCATCTGAGTCTTTTACGAATATGTCATCTACATAACGGCAATATACAGTTGGTTTTTGTCTGCTGCTGAAGACTCTGTCTTCGATGGTTCCCATATAAAAATTAGCGAATAACACTCCTAAGGGGGAGCCCATTGCTACTCCGTCTATTTGTAGATACATGTCTCCTTGTGGACTGATGAAAGGGGCTTCCTTTGTACATGCTTCGAGAAGACTCTTCAAGTGTGGCTCAGGTATGTCTAATTTGGGGGTGCTCTCGTCTCTGTATACTCTGTCCAGTATCATTCCTATGGTTGTGTCGACTGGGACGTTGGTAAATAGGGATTCAACGTCCAGGGAAGCGATGATTCCATCGGGCTGGGTAGATTTGATCAATTCTAGGAAATCTACTGATGATTGTAGACTATAGTTGCTTGGAGTGTATGGAGTTAGGAGTTCGTTAAGTCTTTTTGCCAGGTGATAGGAAGGAGTTGGTATTTGGCTGATTATTGGGCGTAGTGGGTTACCTGGTTTGTGTGTCTTAACATTGTCATAGGCATATCCTAAGCCATAGTCGCCTTGAAGTTCAGTAAAATGAACACTACCTTTCTTTGCGTTGATTGCAGTAATAGTTTACTTCACTTTCCGCTTAAGGTCTTCCACAGGGTTCCTCGTGATTCGCTGAAATTTGGTGTCATCACTAAGAATGTCGCTAATTTTGTTCATGTATTCTTGTATAGGAATCAACACATATGCTACTGTCTTGTCGGCTTTTCTTAGTGTTACATCTTCAGATTTTTTCTGGCAAGAGCATGACGAGAACGAGGAGATGCCAACACAGCCAACACTGCTCGACAATCAGCGTCCACCACACTTGATTAATCTTTGTGTGTTCCCTATTTAGCCTTCTGATCCTTAGCTTTTTTTCTCCTTTATGCCTTACTCTTTACCCCTTTACCTGTTTAATGCTTATATTCGCTTTAGGGGTGAGGTGATACAGGATATGAACCAATGGGAACATACAGGATATGAACCAATGGGAACATACAGGACATGAACCAATGGGAACATACAGGACATGAACCAATGGGAACATACAGGATATGAACCAATGGGAACATACAGGATATGAACCAATGGGAACATACAGGATATGAACCATTGGGAACATACAGGATATGAACCAATGGGAACATACAGGGCATGAACCAATGGGAACATACAGGATATGAACCAATGGGAACATACAGGATATGAACCAATGGGAACATACAGGATATGAACCAATGGGAACATACAGGACATGAACCATTGGGAACATACAGGATATGAACCAATGGGAACATACAGGGCATGAACCAATGGGAACATACAGGGCATGAACCAATGGGAACATACAGAACATGAACCAATGGGAACATACAGGGCATGAACCAATGGGAACATACAGGACATGAACCAATGGGAACATACAGGACATGAACCAATGGGAACATACAGGATATGAACCAATGGGAACATACAGGACATGAACCAATGGGAACATACAGGACATGAACCAATGGGAACATACAGGACATGAACCAATGGGAACATACAGGGCATGAACCAATGGGAACATACAGGACATGAACCAATGGGAACATACAGGACATGAACCAATGGGAACATACAGGACATGAACCAATGGGAACATACAGGGCATGAACCAATGGGAACATACAGGATATGAACCAATGGGTATATTGCGTGTTTTATCTTCTTACTTCTGTGTTGATACAACACATAATGAACTCATTGATTCATGTCCTGTATCATCTCACCCCAAAAATGAATATAAGAATTAAACAGAGTATGTAAAATTGTCTTTGAAAGTGTAATAAGTGTCTTGCGAAACGCTTCTACGCGTCAGACCATAAATAAAGTGTGAAAATGAACCTATGGAGAGTTAATTTTTCAACTACTCTCGACAATGAAGAAAAACATAAGAAATATTGAGAAGATTTGTGTTAGAATCATTAATCTTACCCCTTTCGGTCATATTCAACAACAGGTGTTTACAAATTGACTGCTACCAACATATACAATATATATATATATATATATATATATATATATATATATATATATATATATATATATATATATATATATATATATATATATATATATATATATATATATATATATATATGCAATTGACGATCACAAAACACTGATCATTTTATGCGGAAAATCCACAGAGAAATATGAAATGAGGTGTTACACCTTATTTCATATTTCTCTGTGGATTTTCCGCATATATATATATATATATATATATATATATATATATATATATATATATATATATATATATATATATATATATATATATATATATATATATATATATATATATATATGTCGTACCTAGTAGCCAGAACGCACTTTTTGGCCTACTATGCAAGGCCCAATTTGCCTAATAAGCAAAGTTTTCTTGAATTAATATATTTTCTCTAAATTTTTTCTTATAAAATGATAAAGCATCCCATTTCATTATGTATGAGGTCAATTTTTTTGTATTGAAGTTAAAATTAACGTAGATATATGACCGAACCTAACCAACCCTACCTAACCTTCCTAACCTATCTTTATAGGTTAGGTTAGGTTAGGTAGCCGAAAAAGTTAGGTTAGGTTAGGTAGGTTAGGTAGTCGAAAAACAATTAATTCATGAAAACTTGGCTTACTAGGCAAATCGGGCCTTTCATAGTAGGCTGAGAAGTACGTTCTGGCTACTAGGTACGACATATATATATATATATATATATATATATATATATATATATATATATATATATATATATATATATATATATATATATATATATATATATATATATATATATATATATATATATATATATATATATATATGGACGTATAGTCAAGGCTCGTGCCATCATGGTGACTATAGGAATGAGTCATAGAGTGCTTGAATCGTTCTCCACTCATCACGCCGCCTGATTCATCGCCAGAGTGACGGATCAGGCGGCCAGCGGCGGCTCCACATGTGTGTCAGGGCTGCTCCCGTCTCTCTCTCTCACTCTCCAGGTGTGGGAGTGAGCACCGCGTCCTCGCCCCTCTGTCCTGATTCTGCCCCTCGGTTTCCGTCCACTAAGTATATGCTTCTCTCATGGGTTATGGTCTGAAATATGATACATGTTGCATGTATTACAGTCAGGAGTCACTGTAATCCATGCAGGTGTTATAGGTTACAGGTGTTTTTAAGCCAAAAGCAATTTGTTCTCTTGTGTTAATGGCGAGCTTAAAATCCACTTCCTCAAGGTCATGTATTTTGTCAACAAAGGCCTCTTGACACACGAGAGCAGTAAAATACAGTCCGAAACTCTCACACTCACCGACTAAAGAGCCAGAGCTCAACCCCCGCCAGCACAACTAGGTGAGTACAAAGGCGTTCTAGAGCACTACAATAGTACAACCGCCCTACAATAGAGCACTACAATAGCTCCCCCGCCCTACAATAGAGCACTACAATAGTACACCCGTCCTACAATAGAGCACAACAACACCCACCCTACAATAGAGCACTACAATAGTACACCCGCCCTACAATAGAGCACTACAATAGTACAACCGCCCTACAATAGAGCACTACAATAGCTCCCCCGCCCTACAATAGAGCATTACAATAGTACCCCAGCCCTACAATAGAGCACAACAACACCCACCCTACAATAGAGCACTACAATAGTACAACCGCCCTACAATCTACAATAGAGCACTACAACACCCACCCTACAATAGAGCACTACAATAGTACACCCGTCCTACAATAGAGCACAACAACACCCACCCTACAATAGAGCACTACAATAGTACAACCGCCCTACAATCTACAATAGAGCACTACAACACCCACCCTACAATAGAGCACTACAATAGTACAACCGCCCTACAATAGAGCACTACAATAGCTCCCCCGCCCTACAATAGAGCACTACAATAGTACCCCAGCCCTACAATAGAGCACAACAACACCCACCCTACAATAGAGCACTACAATAGTACAACCGCCCTACAATCTACAATAGAGCACTACAACACCCACCCTACAATAGAGCACTACAATAGTACACCCGTCCTACAATAGAGCACAACAACACCCACCCTACAATAGAGCACTACAATAGTACAACCGCCCTACAATCTACAATAGAGCACTACAACACCCACCCTACAATAGAGCACTACAATAGTACAACCGCCCTACAATCTACAATAGAGCACTACAACACCCACCCTACAATAGAGCACTACAATAGTACACCCGCCCTACAATAGAGCACTACAACACCCGCCCTACAATAGAGCACTACAACACCCACCCTACAATAGAGCACTACAACACCCACCCTACAATAGAGCACTACAACACCCACCCTACAATAGAGCACTACAACACCCACCCTACAATAGAGCACTACAACACCCACCCTACAATAGAGCACTACAACACCCACCCTACAATAGAGCACTACAACACCCGCCCTACAATAGAGCACTACAACACCCGCCCTACAATAGAGCACTACAACACCCGCCCTACAATAGAGCACTACAACACCCACCCTACAATAGAGCACTACAACACCCACCCTACAATAGAGCACTACAACACCCACCCTACAATAGAGCACTACAACACCCACCCTACAATAGAGCACTACAATAGTACACCCGCCCTACAATAGAGCACTACAACACCCACCCTACAATAGAGCACTACAACACCCACCCTACAATAGAGCACTACAATAGTACACCCGCCCTACAATAGAGCACTACAACACCCACCCTACAATAGAGCACTACAACACCCACCCTACAATAGAGCACTACAACACCCGCCCTACAATAGAGCACTACAACACCCACCCTACAATAGAGCACTACAATAGTACACCTGCCCTACAATAGAGCACTACAACACCCGCCCTACAATAGAGCACTACAACACCCACCCTACAATAGAGCACTACAACACCCACCCTACAATAGAGCACTACAACACCCACCCTACAATAGAGCACTACAATAGAGCACTACAACACCCACCCTACAATAGAGCACTACAATAGAGCACTACAACACCCACCCTACAATAGAGCACTACAATAGAGCACTACAACACCCACCCTACAATAGAGCACTACAATAGAGCACTACAACACCCACCCTACAATAGAGCACTACAATAGAGCACTACAACACCCGCCCTACAATAGAGCACTACAATAGAGCACTACAATAGAGCACTACAACACCCACCCTACAATAGAGCACTACAATAGAGCACTACAATAGAGCACTACAACACCCACCCTACAATAGAGCACTACAATAGAGCACTACAACACCCACCCTACAATAGAGCACTACAATAGAGCACTACAACACCCGCCCATATCTCAGCCGCTCTCTCAGAGCTTGACATAAATATTCACATTATGACCTTTCCACAGTGTTGCTGAATCATGGTGACACTGAACCACACTGGCAGTCAACCAGCGGTGAGCTTGACAGCCAGCGGTCAGCTTGACAGTCAGCGGTGAGCTTGACAGCCTGCGGTCAGCTTGACAGCCAGCGGTGAGCTTGACAGTCAGCGGTGAGTTTGACAGCCTGCGGTCAGCTTGACAGCCTGCGGTCAGCTTGACAGCCAGCGGTGAGCTTGACAGCCAGCGGTGAGCTTGACAGTCAGCGGTGAGCTTGACAGCCTGCGGTCAGCTTGACAGCCAGCGGTGAGCTTGACAGTCAGCGGTGAGTTTGACAGCCTGCGGTCAGCTTGACAGCCAGCGGTGAGCTTGACAGCCAGCGGTGAGCTTGACAGCCAGCGGTGAGCTTGACAGCCAGTGGTGAGCTTGAGAGCCAGCGGTGAGCTTGACAGCCTGCGGTCAGCTTGACAGCCAGTGGTGAGCTTGACAGCCAGCGGTGAGCTTGACAGCCAGTGGTGAGTTTGACAGCCAGTGGTGAGCTTGACAGCCAGCGGAGAGCTTGACAGACAGCGGTGAGCTTGACAGCCAGTGGTGAGCTTGACAGCCAGTGGTGAGCTTGACAGCCAGCGGTGAGCTTGACAGCCAGTGGTGAGCCTGACAGCCAGCGGTGAGCTTGACAGCCAGTGATGAGCGTGACAGCCAGCGGTGAGCTTGACAGCCAGCGGTGAGCTTGACAGACAGTGGTGAGCTTGACAGCTAGTGGTGAACTTGACAGCTAGTGGTGAACTTGACAACCAGCGGTGAGCTTGACAGCCTGCGGTGAGCTTGACAGCCAGTGGTGAGCTTGACAGCCAGTGGTGAGCTTGACAGCCAGCGGTGAGCTTGACAGCCAGTGGTGAGCTTGACAGCCAGTGGTGAGCTTGACAGTCAGCGGTGAGCTTGACAGTCAGCGGTGAGCTTGACAGCCAGTGGTGAGCTTGACAGTCAGCGGTGAGCTTGACAGCCAGCGGTGAGCTTGAGAGCCAGCGGTGAGCTTGAGAGCCAGCGGTGAGCTTGAGAGCCAGCGGTGAGCTTGACAGCCAGCGGTGAGCTTGACAGCCAGCGGTGAGCTTGACAGCCAGCGGTGAGCAAGTCACGTGTTGACTTGCCAGGAAGTGCAGAGTGAGAAGAACTACAAATATGTTCACACGTTCACTCCCTGAACACTGAACTTGTGTCAGTGTTTAGTCTTCACTGGAGCGACGACGGGTATGAGCTACGAGGAGAGACTACGGGAATTAAACCTCAGGTCGCTGGAAGCCAGAAGAGTTAGGGGGGACATGATCACCACATATAAGATTCTCAGAGAAATTTATAGGGTAGATCAAGACAATCTATTTAACACAAGGGGCACACGCACTAGGGGACACAGGTGGAAACTGAGTGCCCAAATGAGCCACAGAGATATTAGAAAGAACTTTTTCAGTGTCAGAGTAGTTAACAGGTGGAATGCATTAGGCAGTGATGTGGTGGAGGCTGACTCCATACACAGTTTCAAGATATGACAGAGCCCGATAGGCTCAGGAACCTGTACATCAGTTGATTGACAGTTGAGAGGCGGGACCAAAGAGCCGAAGCTCACACCTCACAAGCACAAGTAGGTGAGTACACACACACTCACCTCACAGCCGGTGGCCGAGCGGACAGCACGCTGGACACGTGATCCCGTGGTCGGGGGTTCGATCCCGGGCGCCGGCGAGAAACGTTTGACAGAGTTTCTTTCATCCTATGCCCCTGTTACCTAGCAGTAAATAGGTACCTGGGAGTTAGTCAGCTGTCACGGGCTGCTTCCTGGTGTGTGCGTGTGGTGTGAAAAAAATAGTAGTAGTAGAAACAGTTGAGAGGCGGGCCGAAAGAGCAGAGCTCAACCCCTGCAAACACAACTAGGTGAATACAACTTTGACCAATTCAACTCTCAACATTTAAATGAAATGTACATGCCATACACCTGGCTCGCTAGAGTATACCTAGAGAACTCCCCCATAATACTCCTAGAGAACTCCCCATATAATACTCCTAGAGAACTCCCCCCATAATACTCCTAGAGAACTCCCCCATAATACTCCTAGAGAACTCCCCCATAATACTCCAAGAGAACTCCCCCATAATACTCCTAGAGAACTCCCCCATAATACTCCTAGAGAACTCCCCCATAATACTCCTAGAGAACTCCCCCCATAATACTCCTAGAGAACTCCCCCATAATACTCCTAGAGAACTCCCCCATAATACTCCTAGAGAACTCCCCCATAATACTCCTAGAGAACTCCCCATATAATACTCCTAGAGAACTCCCCCCATAATACTCCTAGAGAACTCCCCCATAATACTCCTAGAGAACTCCCCCCATAATACTCCTAGAGAACTCCCCATATAATACTTCTAGAGAACTCACCCATAATACTCCTAGAGAACTCCCCCATAATACTCCTAGAGAACTCCCCCATAATACTCCTAGAGAACTCCCCCCATAATACTCCTAGAGAACTCCCCCATAATACTCCTAGAGAACTCCCCCATAATACTCCTAGAGAACTCCCCCATAATACTCCTAGAGAACTCCCCATATAATACTCCTAGAGAACTCCCCCCATAATACTCCTAGAGAACTCCCCCATAATACTCCTAGAGAACTCCCCCCATAATACTCCTAGAGAACTCCCCATATAATACTCCTAGAGAACTCACCCATAATACTCCTAGAGAACTCCCCCATAATACTCCTAGAGAACTCCCCCATAATACTCCTAGAGAACTCCCCCATAATACTCCTAGAGAACTCCCCCCATAATACTCCTAGAGAACTCCCCCCATAATACTCCTAGAGAACTCCCCCATAATACTCCTAGAGAACTCCCCCCATAATACTCCTAGAGAACTCCCCATATAATACTCCTAGAGAACTCACCCATAATACTCCTAGAGAACTCCCCCATAATACTCCTAGAGAACTCCCCCATAATACTCCTAGAGAACTCCCCCATAATACTCCTAGAGAACTCCCCCATAATACTCCTAGAGAACTCCCCATATAATACTCCAAGAGAACTCCCCCATAATACTCCTAGAGAACTCCCCCATAATACACCTAGAGAACTCCCCCATAATACACCTAGAGAACTCACCCATAATACTCCTAGAGAACTCCCCCATAATACACCTAGAGAACTCATCTCATAATACTCCTAGAGAACTCCCCCATAATACACGTAGAGAACTCCCCCATAATACTCCTAGAGAACTCCCCCATAATACACCTAGAGAACTCCCCCATAATACACCTAGAGAACTCCCCCCATAATACTCCTAGAGAACTCACCCATAATACTCCTAGATAACTCCCCCATAATACTCCTAGAGAACTCCCCCATAATACACCTAGACAACTCCCCCATAATACTCCTAGAAAACTCACCACATAATACTCCTAGAAACCTCTGTGAGCCCCGGTCTTAGAGCCTCGCTGCTCTGTGGGGTCAGACGATATGGAGCGCTCTAATCAACAGGGAGTCAGCACATTTTCCCACAATCCTCCTTTCTCTTTTTCTGAAAGTAATCAAGTGGGCTATTAGCTGTAAAGGCAAGGTTACCCCTGAAGGGTACCATTCTCACTCTCATTCTCTGTGGTTAATAGCTGAGGGGTAACTTAGCCCTTGGCGTGTGGCTGCTGGCTCTACTCACCTAGTTGTGCTTGCTGGGGTTGAGATTCGGCTCTTTGGTCCCGCCTCTCAACTGTCAATCAACTGGTGTACAGATTCCTGAGCCTACTGGGCTCTGTTATATCTACATTTGAAACTGTGTATGGAGTCAGCTTCCACCACATCACTGCCTAATGTATTCCATTTACTAACTACTCTGACACTGAAAAAGTTCTTTCTAACGTCTCTGTGGCTCATTTGGGTTTTCAGTTTCCACCTGTGTCCCCTTGTACGTGTGCCACCCGTGCCAAATAATCCATCCTTGTCTACCCTGTCAATTCCCCGGAGAATTTTGTATTTGGTGATCATGTCTTCCCGAGCTCTTCTGTCTTCCAGCGACGTGAGGTGCAGTTCACTCATCCTTTCCTCGTAACTCATGCCTCTTAGTTCTGGGACGGCCCTTGTGGCATTCCTCATAATTTTTTCCAGTTTCCTCCTGTCCTTGACAAGGTACGGGCTCCATGCTGGGGCCGCATACTCCAGGATTGGTCTTACATATGTGGTATACAAGGTTCTGAAAGATTTCTACACAGGTTCCTGAAGGCAGTTCTGATGTTAGCCAGCCTCGCATACGCCGCTGATGTTATTCTTTTGGTGTGGGCTTCAGGAGACAGGTTTGGTGTGATATCAACTCCCAGACCTTTCTCTCTGTCCGTTTTGTGAAGGACTTCATCTCCCATTCGGTATCAAGTGTCTGGCCCTCCTATATCCTCCGCCTAGTTTCATCACCTTACATTTACTTGGGTTGAACTTTAGTAGCCATTTGTTGTACCATTCCTTCAGTTTGTCTAGGTCATCTTGTAGCCTTATTCTATCTTCTTCGGTTTTAATCCTCCTCATAATTTTTCCATATATCAGAAACAGTATTGGTCCAAGGACTGAACCCTGCGGGACTCTTCTTGTGACGCCTCGCCACACCGATACCTCCCCCTTCACAGTGACACGCTGTCTTCTGTTGCTTAGGTACTCCTTTATCCAGTGGAGTACCTTCCCTTTCACTTCTGCCTGCATCTCCAGTTTGTGCACTAGTCTCTTATGTCGTTCTGTGTCAAAGGCTTTCTGGCAATCCAAAAATATGCAGTCTGCCCAACCCTTTCTATATTGGCTGATTTGTGTTGCCTGGTCATAGAATTCAATTAATCCTATGAGGAAGGACTTTCCATCCTTGAGCCCACGCTGATGATGTGTTACAAAGTTCTTTCACTCCAGATGTTCCACTAGTTTTTTTTTTCGCACAATCTTCTCCATCAGCTTGCATGGTATGCAGGTTAGGAGCACTGGCTTGTAGTTCAGTGCCTCCTGTCTATTCCCCTTCTTGTATATTGGGACTACATTGGACGTCTTCCAAATTTTTGGCAGTTCATCTGTTACCAGTGATTTGTTATACACTATGGATAGTGGCAGGCACAGAGCTTCTGCTCCTTCCTTTAGTATCCATAGTAAGATTCCATCTGGGCCTATAGCCTTTGTCACATCCAAATCTAGCAGATGCTTCCTTACCTACCCACTGGTAATCACAAACTCTTCTAGTGGTGTTTGATTAGATATTCCCTCTCTTATCTCTGGGACTTCCCTTTGCTCTACTCTGAGGACCTCCTGGAATTTCTTATTGAGTGCTTCGCACACTTCCTTGTCGTTTGTAGTGAATTCGTCTGCTCCTATCCTCAGTTTCATAACCTGTTCCTTCACTGCTGTTTTTCTCCTGATGTGGCTATGCAACAATTTGGCTGAGTCTTTGGCTTGCTTGCGATGTCATTTTCATATTGTCGCTCTGCCTCTCTTCTCACCCTGACATATTCATTCCTGGCATTCTGGTATCTTTCTCTGCTCTCCAGTGTCCTGTTATTCCTATAGTTTCTCCATGCCCTCTTACGTTGTTGATTTATTAGCTTACATCTCTGATTAAACCATGGGTTTCTCATCTGCATTTATTTTATTTTCCTTTTGGACTGGGACGAACTTGTCTGCTGCCTCCTTACACTTCTGTGTGATGTAGTCCATCATGTCTTGGGCCGTCTTTCCTCTGAGCTCTGTTTCCCATGTTATATCTGTTAGGAATTTTCTTATCTCCTTATTGTTTCCCTTCCGGAGTGCCAGCCTTCGTTTTCTGACCCCATCCTTGAGTACCTAAACCCTACTTCGATCAGATACTCAAGCATCAGCACACTGTGATCATTCATTCCTACTGGGGCTTCGAAACAGATTTCTCTTATGTCGGAGTCGTTCAGAGTGAAGACTAGGTCGAGTCTCGCTGGTTCATCGTTGCCTCTCATTTTTGTGGATTCCCTGATATGCTGGGTTAAAAAGTTTCTTGTCGCCACCTCCAATAGTTTGGCTCTCCGTGTTTCCTCACCTCCATGCGGTTCCTTGTTCTCCCAGTCTCCCAGTGTTCTCCTTCCGTGATTGAAGTCCACCATGCTGATCAGATGGGATCTATTTCTACAGGCAGCAGCGGCTGCCCTTTCAATTATAGTGTTAACTGCCTTGTTGTTGTTGTCATACTCTTGACTGGGTCTTCTGTCATTTGGTGGAGGGTTGTATATCACTGCTACTACTACTTTTGGTCCTCTCATTGTCATGGTGCCTGTTATGTAGTCTCTGAACCCCTCTCAGCCAGGAATAACCATCTTCTCGAAACTCCGTTCCTTTTTCATTAGTAAGGCCACTCTGCCTCCTCCCATTCCTTTCCTCTCTTTCCTTATTATAGTGTAGTCCTGGGGAAACACCGCACTCGTTATGATTCCTGAGGGTTTTGCTTCCTTGAGTCCAATTGCAACTGGGTTCGCTTCTTGTGCTCTTTCCCTAAGTTCACTTGCCTTGCTTGTAATCCTATCTATGTTCGAGTACATTACCTTGAAACTGACTCTCTTCTCCATCCTCAGTTTGTGTTAATTCCACTGGAGTTGGAGGATAAGGGGTATCCGGGGGCGGGGAAGGGGGGGGGGCCAGTAGGTGTGTGTACTCACCTAGTTGTGTTTGCAGGGGTTGAGCTCTGGCTCTTTGGCCCTGCCTCTCAACTGTCAATCAACTGGTGTACAAGTTCCTGAGCCTGCTGGGCTCTATCATATCTACATTTGAAACTGTGTATGGAGTCAGCCTCCACCACATCACTGCCTAATGCATTCCACCTGTTAACTACTCTGACACTGAAAAATTCTTTCTAATGTCTCTGTGGCTCATCTGGGTACTAAGTTTCCACCTGTGTCCCCTTGTTCGTGTTCCACCCGTGCTAAAGAGTTTGTCTTTGTCCACTTTGTCAATTCCCCTGAGAATTTTGTAGTTCGTTATTAAGTCTCCCCTTACTCTTCTGTTTTCCAGAGACGTGAGATTCAGCTCCTTTAGCCTTTCCTCGTAGCTCATACCTCTCAGTCTCGGGACCAGTCCGGTGGCATACCGCTGAATCATCTCTAACTTTGTTCTGTGTTTAACTAGGTATGGACTCCAGGCTGGAGCTGCATATTCCAGGATTGGTCTGACATAAGTAGTATACAGGGTCCTGAACGATTCCTTACACAAGTTTCTAAAGGCAGTTCTTATGTTGGCCAGTGTAGCATATGCCGCTGATGATATCCTTTTGCTGTGGGCCTCTGGGGACAGGTTCGGTGTGATATCAACCCCCAGACCTTTCTCTCTATTTGACTCTTGCAGGATTTCACCTCCTAGATGGTACCTTGTGTTCAGCCTTCTGCTCCCTTCGCCTAATTTCATTACTTTACACTTTCCTGAGTTGAACTTGATCTTTCCTAGGATAGATAAAGACAGTCTATTTAACACAAGGGGAACGCGCACTGGGGGACACAGGTGGAAACTGAGTGCCCAAATGAGCCACAGAGATATTAGAAAGAACTTTTTTAGTGTCAGAGTGGTTGACAAATGGAATGCATTAGGAAGCAATGTGGTGGAGGTTGACTCCATACACAGTTTCAAGTGTAGATATGATAGAGCCCGATAGGCTCAGGAACCTGTACACCTGTTGATTGACGGTTGAGAGGCGGGACTAAAGAGCCAGAGCTCAACCCCCGCAAGCACAACTAGGTGAGTACACTTGAGGCCTCGCGGCTGAGTGGACAGCGCTCGGGGGTTGCAGTCCTAAGGGCCCCCGGGTTCGATTCCCTGCGGAGGCGGAAACAAATGGACAGTTTCTTTCACGCTGATGCGCCTGTTCACCTAGCATTAAATATGTATCTGGGACTTAGACAGCTGCTACGGGCTGCTTCCTGTGTGTGTGTGTGTGTGTGTGTGTGTGTGTGTGTGTGTGTGTATGTGTGTGTGTGTGTGTGTGTGTGTGTGTGTGTGTGTGTGTGTGTGTGTGTGTGTACTCACCTAGTTACTCACCTAGTTGTGCTTGCGGGGGTTGAGCTCTGGCTCTTTGGTCCCGCCTCTCAACTGTCAATCAACTGGTGTACAGGTTCCTGAGCCTATTGGGCTCTATCATATCTACACTTGAAACTGTGTATGGAGTCAGCCTCCACCACATCACTTCCTAATACATTCCATTTGTCAACCACTCTGACACTAAAAAAGTTCTTTCTAATATCTCTGTGGCTCATTTGAGCACTCAGTTTCCACCTGTGTCCCCTAGTGCGTGTGCCCCTTGTGTTAAATAGCCTGTCTTTATCAACCCTGTCGATTCCCTTGAGGATCTTGAATGTGGTGATCATGTCCCCCCTAAGCCTTCTGTCTTCCAACGAAGTGAGGTTTAATTCCCGTAGTCTCTCCTCGTAGCTCATACCTCTCAGTGCGGGTACTAGTCTGGTGGCAAACCTTTGAACAAACCTTTGTGTGTGTGTGTGTGTGTGTGTGTGTGTGTGTGTGTGTGTGTGTGTGTGTGTGTGTGTGTGTGTGTGTGTGTTAGAGAAAAATATATGAAGTAAACATAACAGAGGAAAAAATAGATTGGTTAGAAAGGCGGGGTCCAAGAGCTAATATCTCGATTCTGCAGACACAAATAGTAAACACACACCACGTGTGATAGTGACTCTGAACTTGCCAATGTATTGTGAGCCCTCCATAGTGATCACTGTCAGCCGACCTCTGAGTATCTGGGTAGTGTGTACACACCTAATTGTGCTTGCGGGGGTTGAGCTCTGGCTCTTTGGTCCCGCCTCTCAGCCGTCAATCAACAGGTGAACGCCTCGCTGAGGTGTAGGATGACTCGCTGACTGGTACACCGGGAGAGGAGAGACTCGCACACATGAGAACATTCTTAATAAGAATAAATGGGACACAAAGCTCAAGAGAGAAGACTCTTCGGGACATGATTCACATCAGCCCACAGAAGACGTCAAGCCACAGAAGCAACAGGAGACGTCAGCCCACAGAATCAACAGGAGACGTCAGGCCACAGAAGCAACAGGAGACGTCAGGCCACAGAAGCAACAGGAGACGTCAGCCCACAGAAGCAACAGGAGACGTCAGGCCACAGAAGCAACAGGAGACGTCAGGCCACAGAAGCAACAGGAGACGTCAGGCCACAGAAGCAACAGGAGACGTCAGGCCACAGAAGCAACAGGAGACGTCAGGCCACAGAAGCAACAGGAGACGTCAGGCCACAGAAGCAACAGGAGACGTCAGGCCACAGAAGCAACAGGAGACGTCAGCCCACAGAAGCAACAGAAGACGTCAAGCCACAGAAGCAACAGGAGACGTCAGCCCACAGAATCAACAGGAGACGTCAGGCCACAGAAGCAACAGGAGACGTCAGGCCACAGAAGCAACAGGAGACGTCAGCCCACAGAAGCAACAGAAGACGTCAAGCCACAGAAGCAACAGGAGACGTCAGGCCACAGAACCAACAGGAGACGTCAGCCCACAGAAGCAACAGGAGACGTCAGCCCACAGAACCAACAGGAGACGTCAGCCCACAGAAGCAACAGGAGACATCAGCCCACAGAACCAACAGGAGACGTCAGCCCACAGAACCAACAGGAGACGTCAGGCCACAGAAGCAACAGGAGACGTCAGGCCACAGAAGCAACAGGAGACGTCAGCCCACAGAACAAACAGGAGACGTCAGGCCACAGAAGCAACAGGAGACGTCAGGCCACAGAAGCAACAGGAGACGTCAGGCCACAGAAGCAACAGGAGACGTCAGGCCACAGAAGCAACAGGAGACGTCAGCCCACAGAATCAACAGGAGACGTCAGGCCACAGAAGCAACAGGAGACGTCAGCCCACAGAATCAACAGGAGACGTCAGGCCACAGAAGCAACAGGAGACGTCAGGCCACAGAAGCAACAGGAGACGTCAGCCCACAGAATCAACAGGAGACGTCAGGCCACAGAAGCAACAGGAGACGTCAGGCCACAGAAGCAACAGGAGACGTCAGCCCACAGAAGCAACAGAAGACGTCAAGCCACAGAAGCAACAGGAGACGTCAGGCCACAGAACCAACAGGAGACGTCAGCCCACAGAAGCAACAGGAGACGTCAGCCCACAGAACCAACAGGAGACGTCAGCCCACAGAAGCAACAGGAGACATCAGCCCACAGAACCAACAGGAGACGTTAGCCCACAGAACCAACAGGAGACGTCAGGCCACAGAAGCAACAGGAGACGTCAGGCCACAGAAGCAACAGGAGACGTCAGCCCACAGAACAAACAGGAGACGTCAGGCCACAGAAGCAACAGGAGACGTCAGGCCACAGAAGCAACAGGAGACGTCAGCCCACAGAAGCAACAGGAGACGTCAGGCCACAGAAGCAACAGAAGACGTCAAGCCACAGAAGCAACAGGAGACGTCAGGCCACAGAAGCAACAGGAGACGTCAGCCCACAGAACCAACAGGAGACGTCAGGCCACAGAAGCAACAGGAGACATCAGGCCACAGAAGCAACAGAAGACGTCAGCCCACAGAAGCAACAGGAGACGTCAGGTCACAGAAGCAACAGGAGACGTCAGGCCACAGAAGCAACAGGAGACATCAGCCCACAGAACCAACAGGAGACATCAGCCCACAGAAGCAACAGGAGACGTCAGCCCACAGAATCAACAGGAGACATCAGCCCACAGAACCAATAGGAGACGTCAGGCCACAGAAGCAACAGGAGACGTCAGCCCACAGAACCAACAGGAGACGTCAGCCCACAGAAGCAACAGGAGACGTCAGCCCACAGAACCAACAGGAGACGTCAGGCCACAGAAGCAACAGGAGACGTCAGGCCACAGAACCAACAGAAGACGTCAGGCCACAGAAGCAACAGGAGACGTCAGGCCACAGAAGCAACAGGAGACGCGTGAGATGAGTAGCAGAAAGACAATTTAACGAGGCAGCAAAACAACCAAAGACACAATCCAAGTTGCTTCAAAGCAACAGCATGAGGGGAAACCCACCGCAGAGAGGACAGAAGATGTGGTACTCACAGAGAATAACAGCGACATGTGTGAGGAACTCAGGAGAGCCCATCAAGTAGACACAATAGAGCAGAGGAGAGTGTATAAACTAAGGGAGTCGGTGTCAGACCAAAAGAGTCCTGGGAGTCTTTATAATTCACAGAGATGAGTTAAGGAGTCACATGCTGAAACTTTGTCACGCCTTAGGCTGTTGGGCCAGGAATAGTCTCACTCTGGGTACTACAAGAAGCGGAAGCTCTATACTTGATATTTTCCACAGTTTGTAATAAGTCATTGCAAATGTTATTTCTGACATTGCAAATGTTATTTCTGTCATTGCAAATGTTATTTCTGTCATTGCAAATGTTATTTCTGTCATTGCAAATGTTATTTCTGACATTGCAAATGTTATTTCTGTCATTGCAAATGTTATTTCTGTCATTGCAAATGTTATTTCTGTCATTGCAAATGTTATTTCTGTCATTGCAAATGTTATTTCTGTCATTGCAAATGTTATTTCTGTCATTGCAAATGTTATTTCTGACATTGCAAATGTTATTTCTGACATTGCAAATGGTCAGAAAATTGGAAGACAGTTACTGTGGCTGTCTGTAACTTTTGTCTTCCAGCGACGTGAGGTTTAGTACCCCAAAAGTCTCTCCTCGTAGCTCATGCCCCTCAGCTCGAGTACTAGTCTCGTGGCATGCCTCTGAACCTTCTGAAATGTAGTCTTGTACTTGACGAGATACGAGCTCCCCACAAGGGCTTACGGGCTCGCCATAGCCCGTGCTGCACGGGGACTTTACTCCCCAGTAGTTGAATCTAAAACAACAACAACCATGCTGGAGCTGCATAATCCAGGATTGGTCTGTCATACGTGATCTACAAGGTTCTGAATGAATCCTTACACAAGTTTCTAAACGTCATTTTTATGTTAGCCAACCTGGCATATGCCGCTGATGATAGCCTCTTGATGTGGGCTTCAGGGGACAGGTCTGGCGTTATATCAACCTCCGGTCGGAGGGAGCGGAGGCGGTCGGCCGAGCGGACAGCACACTGGACTTGTGATCCTGGGTTCGATCCCAGGCGCCGGCGAGAAACAATGGGCAGAGTTTCTTTCACCCTATGCCCCTGTTACCAAGCAGTAAAATAGGTACCTGGGTGTTAGTCAGCTGTCACGGGCTGCTTCCTGGGGGTGGAGGCCTGGTCGAGAACCGGGCCGCGGGGACACTAAAGCCCCGAAATCATCTTAAGATAACCTCAAGATAACCTCCAGGTCTTTCTCTCTCTCTGTATGTGTGTGTGTGAGCTTCAGCTCTCTGGTCCCGCTTCTCAACCTTCCGCCTTCTGGTGTACAACTTCCAAGCCTGTTTTTTCCTCTCATATTTGTATTTGAAGTTATATATGGAGTCTCCTGTCCCTCCTAGCAGTAAAATAGGTACCTGGGTGTTAGGCAGCTGTCACGGGCTGCTTCCTGGGGGTGGAGGCCTGGTCGAGGACCGGGCCGCGGGGACACTAAAAAGCCCCGAAATCATCTCAAGATAATCTCAAGATAATCTCGTCCGTTGTTTGGTTACTAATCTGACTCTTATATTTTTTTATGACTTTGAGGATCAGTTAGTTTCTGTCTGCGTCACTTTCTTCGAACCACCGTAGATCTTTCAACCACTGGTCTTCGAACCACCCTTTTCTGCCTTTCTCCTTCCTGTACTATCAGTATTTTGTACGAGGTAATCATGTCTCTCTCCTAACTCTTCGATCTCTAATGATATGAGGCATAATTCGGTAGACCTTTCCTCATAGCTCATCCCTCTCAGCTCTGGCACTTGTCTAACTGCCTCCAACGAGGCACTTGTCTCCAACGTTGTGAATAACGAGATAAGACCTCTGGTCTGACATATACAGGGTCCTAAATGCCTTTATATTAACGTTCTTAAACACAGTTTGGTTGATCAGCCTTGCATATGCAACTGATTATATAATTTCTAAAACCCATCTTCCTGTTTAGACAGAACTTTTTGTAACTGTGTGCTCCATCATGTCTATGTTGATGTAGTGGACAGTTAGATAGTAGAATTTGGTACTATTCACTTCATAGAGTTTAGAACATAGCTAAAAACAAACTTATATATTCCTAGGAGTAATATAGCACACATATGTACTATAATAATATAATATAGTGCATATATGTACTATATTAGGCCTCATATAGTGTGTATTAAGCCTAGGATGGTTAGGTTAAGATTAATTAGCAACATAAATCCAAAACCTTTTCCGGTTCGACCAGATTCCTCAGTTCTCACACCATTGAGCACCACGTGCAACATGTACGTATTGAGTTACCATTCTGTGTTTATTCTCCCCAAAACGACCGTAATGATAACCCGTATGGGTAGTCTTCCTTATTAAGCCTACTCATAGGCCACTCGATAGAACTAAGGCTTCACACGCGTGGGGGTTCATCGGTTCGAGTCTCCTAGAGCCCAGGTGAATAGACCGTAAGGATGAAACGCTAAACTGGTGATACGCGCAGGACCGTATTGTGTGGGTGTGTATTCCTACAGTGGCTTCCCTTGTATGCCACTGCAGGAATACGTATGAGACATACGTATGAGAATACGAGGGACATATGTCCCTCGGATGTCCCCTCTATGTTACATGGGTCTCGCCACTCCCAGTCTTTCACAACTTTGAGACTTAAAAATTTAGTTGTAGTGTGTCTAACTACACCATCAACTTCTCCAGCTCCTCCAGTAGTGTCGCGCAGTCGTCGTTGTACTGGGGTCTTGTCTTTGACGCTGGAACTGGGAATGAACTTAACAGTAAAGTTATCGCGAGAACAATGTTATCAGTGTATAGGTAAGCTAATTATCAGGAGAAATTGCCAAGCCATTACGACTATATTGAACTGGAAAGGGATCAGGATAAGGATTTGGGATGGGACGGCGGGGAAGGAATGGTGCCCAACCACTTGGACGGTCGGGGATTGAACGCCGACTTGCATGAAGCGAGACCGTCGCTCTACCGTCCACCCCAAGTGGTTGGGTTATCTTGTGTACAATGTTATCACATGTACAACAAAAATAACAAGTAAAATCAATGTTATCACATGTATAACGTTATCGTGTACACACCTGCCACGTGTACACACACCTGCCACGTGTACACACACCTGCCACGTGTACACACACCTGCCACGTGTACACACACCTGCCACGTGTACACACACCTGCCACGTGTACACACACCTGCCATGCGTGCACACACCTGCCACGCGTACACACACCTACCACGTGTACACACACCTACCACATGTACACACACACCAACCACGTGTACACACACCTACCACGTGTACACACACACCTACCACGTGTACACACACCTACCACGTGTACACACACCTACCACATGTACACACACACCAACCACGTGTACACACACCTACCACATGTACACACACACCAACCACGTGTACACTCACACCTACCACGTGTACACACATCTGCCACCCGTACACACACCTGCCACGTGTACACACACACACCACGCGTACACACACCTACCACGCGTACACACACCTACCACGCTTACACACACCTACCACATGTACACACACACCAACCACGTGTACACACACCTGCCACGCGTACACACACCTACCACGCGTACACACACCTACCACGTGTACACACACCTACCACGCGTACACACACCTGTCACGTGTACACACACCTGCCACGTGTGCACACACACCTACCACGTGTACACACACCTGCCACGTGTACACACAGCCACAAACCTTGTGCTACAAGGCATTATATATTGAGCAACACCTTCCCCCCCCAGCACAGTACTGGTCTCGGTAACCACTAAACTACCAGTTAACTCACCTCACGCAGCCAATGGCCGGGTTTAACAAGCTGTGTGCTGCTGGCCATGTGTGTGACAACGCCAGATGTGTGTGTACTGGAAGTCATGTGTGTGAACTATGTGCCTTAAGTCATTCACGTGACATACTTAACGCCTGAGTAATGTCTTAGTCATTTACAAGATACACTTATAGAAGTGTGTGTTGGTAGTGATATATAAGACACACTTAACGCCAAAAGTAATTGTATACAACATACTACTGAAGACAGTTTAATGGTTTACAAATTATCTCTGCAGATAAAAGAACAGATAAAATATTCTTTATCATGATGTGGAAAGGTAAACGAAAAGCATATTACTAACTTTATAAAAACTATATATATATATATATATATATATATATATATATATATATATATATATATATATATATATATATATATATTTCTTGGTTTTATAGTAAATCGTCAATTGTATCTTCTGATTTTTGTCTGTAGGGATAACGTTTCTATTAACAATATCTTTCAGGACCCTTTCCTCCGTTTTATGGGCTGTGGAAAAGAAGTTCCTGTAAAATAGTCTAATAGGGGGTATAGGTGTTGTGTTAGTTGTCTCTTCAGAGGTTGCATGGCGTTTCACCTTCCTTCTTATGATGTCTTCAACGAAACCATTGGAGAAGCCGTTGTTGACTAGGACCTGCCTTACCCTACAGAGTTCTTCGTCGACTTGCTTCCATCCTGAGCTGTGGCTGAGAGCACGGTCGACATAAGCGTTAACAACACTCCTCTTGTACCTGTCTGGGCAGTCACTGTTGGCATTGAGGCACATTCCTATGTTTGTTTCCTTAGTGTAGACTGCAGTGTGGAAAACTCCGCTCTTTTCCATGACTGTTACATCTAGAAAGGGCAGCTTCCCATCCTTTTCCATCTCGTAAGTGAAACGCAACACAGAATTCCGCTCAAATGCCTCCTTCAGCTCCTGCAAATGTCTGACATCAGGTACCTGTGTAAAAATGTCGTCAACATACCTGCAGATTATGGCCGGTTTCAAGTTCATGTCGACTAAGACCTTTTGTTCGATGGACCATCGAAGGTATTGTGGTTTCTGTTCAAGGTTCTAGTTGAACCTAGAACAGAAACCACAATATCTCCAATAAAATTTTATTACAAATGAACCATGCACAGTGAACATATAAAAGAGGAAAGAATAATGAAAGAAATAATCCGTAAAGGAGTAAAAAGCACTACTCCTAACCAAAACATAGACCTGATCATATTCTACAAAACCAAGAAGACTACCGACCTCCTTATCAAAAACAGCCCGAAGCCGACGGAGAACCCTCTACAGCAGTCAAGCGTTGTATACATGTACACTTGCCCCCACGAAGGATGTAACCTTCAATCTAAGTACATAGGTATGACGTCGACCAAGCTGACGAGGCGTTTGACCTGTCATCCTCAATCCGGTGCCCCTAAGAATCACATGAGACAAGCCCATGACATCACCCTAACAAGAGAAATGTTGAACAAGAATACCTGCATAATAGACAAAATCCAAGATGCAAGAACATTACAAATTCTTGAAGCAATTCACATAAGAATAGAACAACCTACCATGAACACCCAAATCACGGAACTATTTACTCTACCCACCATGAGAGTAAGGACAAGACCAGAACATAACGATGCCAACACAGAAGACAATGTTCAACATAACAGGCCAATTACACTTGATTAATCTTTGTATGTAGATAGAAGCTGCCTCGTATGGGCCAATAAGCCTTCTGCAGTTACCTCTATTCTTATGTTCTTATGTTTCACCCCCCACTTATCCCTTATGTATCCCCCCATGTTTTCACCTTTATTGTCTTATCACCTGACCCAGTGCGGGTATAAATCAACCAGTCCTGAAAATTCTTTTCACTTGAGAATGAACCATGGAGGTTCGAAACGTTGTGCAAATTGTATAAATAAGTGTAATACATTCTATAGTAATTCACTTCTTTTCTTCACCTTGAAATTGCGAAAATGAGTTTTGGAGAACTCCTCTTTCAGCTAAGCCCTGATGCTAAGAAAATAGTTAGAGGGATAGAAGCCCTAAACCAGAAAATAATAAATACAGAATATGCGGTCATATTCAATGATATATATATATATATATATATATATATATATATATATATATATATATATATATATATATATATATATATATATATATATATATATATATATATATATATATATATATATATATATTGGTGTATACTAGCAGCAGTATACCCAACGTATATACCAAGCCCACCAACATAGGATTATGCCTGAACGGTAGAAGTGAGTGCCCCCAAAGATACAAAGCCAGTGTTCTCAATGCTTATATTCGTCGAGCGCTTACCCACTGCTCTGAATGGAGCAACGTGAGTAGAGAGTTTGAAAGAGTAACTCAGGTATTGGTGAACAACGGATATAGCAACGCGGAAATAAACGCTGCTATAAGAAGACACTTGGACCTTTGGTATAAATCAGAACCTAGAACAGAAACCACAACACCCCCAATAAAATTATATTACAAATCAACCATGCACAGTGAACATATAAAAGAGGAAAGAATAATGAAAGAAATAATCCGTAAAGGAGTAAAAAGCACTACTCCTAACCAAAACATAAACCTGATAATATTCTACAAAACCAAGAAGACTTCCGAACTCCTTATCAAAAACAGCCCGAAGCCGACGGAGAACCCTCTACAGCAGTCAAGCGTTGTATACATGTACACTTGCCCCCACGAAGGATGTAACCTTCAATGTAAGTACATAGGTATGACGTCGACCAAGCTGACGAGGCGTTTGACATGCCATCTTCAATCTGGTGCCCCTAGGAATCACATGAGACAAGCCCAAGACATTACTCTAACAAGAGAAATGTTGAACAAGAATACTTGCATAATAGACAAAATCCAAGATTCAAGAAGATTACAAATTCTTGAGGCAATTCACATAAGAATAGAGCGACCTACCATGAACACCCAAATCACGGAACTATTTACTCTACCCACCATGAGAGTAAGGACAAGACAAGAACATATCGATGCCAACACAGAAGACAATGTCCAACATAACAGGCCAATTACACTGGATTAATCTTTGTGTTTAGATAGGAGATGCCTCGTATGGGCCAATAAGCCTTCTGCAGCCCCTATGTTTATCCCTTATGTATCCCCCCATGTTTTCACCTTCATTGTATTATCACCTGACCTAATGCGGGTATAAAATCAACTAGTATTGTAAGATCTGTTCACTTGAGAATGAACCATGGAGGTTCGAAACGTCGTGCAAATTATACAAATAAGTGTAATACACTCTATAGTAAATCACTTCTTTTCTTCACCTTAAAAGTACGAAAATGAGTTTTGGAGAACTCCTATTTCAATTAAGCCCTGATGCTAAGAAAATAGTTAGAGGGATAGAAGCCCTAAACCAGAAAATAATAAATACAGAATATGCGGTCATATTCAATGAAATATATATATATATATATATATATATATATATATATATATATATATATATATATATATATATATATATATATATATATATAATAATATATATATATATATATATATATATATATATATATATATATATATATTATTAAATTTAACCCTAACGGCAATTTAGCGCTCGTGATTTAGTTTAACTTTAAGTGAAACTTTTACTAATATAAAGACATTCCCAACACTCACCAAGCCATGAGGGTCAGGTGGCGGTAAGGGGCGTCTGTCGTTCCTTCACCACCAGTCATTACTCCGCCCCGACCACACAACACCCGCCCCGACCACACAACACCCGCCCCGACCACACAACACCCGCCCTGACCGCCCTGACCGCCCCGACCACACAACACCCGCCCTGATCGCCCCGACCACACAACACCCGCCCTGACCGCCCCGACCACACAACACCCGCCCTGACCGCCCCGACCACACAACACCCGCCCTGACCACACAACACCCGCCCTGACCGCCCTGACCACACAACACCCGCCCTGACCGCCCCGACCACACAACACCCGCCCTGACCGCCCCGACCACACAACACCCGCCCTGACCGCCCCGACCACACAACACCCGCCCTGACCGCCCGGACCACACAACACCCGCCCTGACCGCCCCGACCACAACACCCGCCCTGACCGCCCCGACCACACAACACCCGCCCTGACCGCCCCGACCACACAACACCCGCCCTGACCGCCCCGACCACACAACACCCGCCCTGACCGCCCCGACCACACAACACCCGCCCTGACCACACAACACCCGCCCTGACCGCCCTGACCACACAACACCCGCCCTGACCGCCCCGACCACACAACACCCGCCCTGACCGCCCTGACCACACAACACCCGCCCTGACCGCCCTGACCACACAACACGCGCCCTGACCGCCCCGACCACACAACACCCGCCCTGACCGCCCCGACCACACAACACCCGCCCTGACCGCCCCGACCACACAACACCCGCCCTGACCGCCCCGACCACACAACACCCGCCCCGACCACACAACACCCGCCCTGACCGCCCCGACCACACAACACCCGCCCTGACCGCCCCGACCACACAACACCCGCCCTGACCGCCCCGACCACACAACACCCGCCCTGACCGCCCCGACCACACATTCACCCGCCCTGACCGCCCCGACCACACAACACCCGCCCTGACCACACAACACCAGCCCTGACCGCCCCGACCACACAACACCCGCCCTGACCGCCCCGACCACACATTCACCCGCCCTGACCACACAACACCCGCCCCGACCACACAACACCCGCCCTGACCGCCCCGACCACACATTCACCCGCCCTGACCACACAACACCCGCCCCGACCACACAACACCCGCCCTGACCGCCCCGACCACACAACACCCGCCCTGACCGCCCCGACCACACAACACCCGCCCTGACCGCCCCGACCACACAACACCCGCCCTGACCGCCCCGACCACACAACACCCGCCCTGACCACGTAGGTCAGGGCGGGGTGTTGCTTCCCACCCCACCCCCACCCTCCCGATGACACACGTGATCAGGGCACGTGTTGGCCCCCCACCACATGACTCGCATGATGCAACCCAGCAAATGCAGAACGTTTTCAAACGTTTTTAAGTGGTTGGATAAAGGTGACACTGTAACTATTTATATAAAGTCGTGTTTATAATGTATTAAATACGTTAATATGTGTCACTCAGATCTTAGACCTTTGTTGTAAAAGTACAACTGACGTTTGAAAACTTTTCTAATTTGAATTAAGTACAAATACTTCAGGAGAGTGTATGTGTGTGTGTGTGTGTGTGTGTGTGTGTGTGTGTGTGTGTGTGTGTGTGTGTGTGTGTGTGTGTGTGTGTGTGTGTGTGTGTGTGTGTGTGTGTGTGTGTGTGTGTGTGTGTGTGTGTGTGTGTGTGTGTGTGTGTGTGTGTGTGTGTGTGTGTGTGTGTACTCACTTAGTTGTACTCACCTAGTTGTGTTTGCGGGGGTTGAGCTCTGGCTCTTTGGTCCCGCCTCTCAACCGTCAATCAACAGGTGTACAGATTCCTGAGCCTACTGGGCTCTATCATATCTACATTTGAAACTGTGTATGGAGTCAGCCTCCACCACATAACTTCCTAGTGCATTCCATTTACTAACTACTCCCGCTGAAAAAGTTCTTTCTAATGTCTCTGTGGCTCATTTGGGTACTCAGCTTCCACCTGTTTCCCCTTGTTCGCGTCCCTCCAGTGTTGAATAGTTCATCTTTGTTTACCCGGTCGATTCCCCTGAGGATTTTGTAGGTTGTGATCATGTCCCCCCTTACTCTTCTGTCTTCCAGTGTCGTAAGGTGCATTTCCCGCAGCCTTTCCTCATAACTCATGCCTCTTAGTTCTGGGACTAGTCTAGTAGCATACCTTTGGACTTTTTCCAGCTTCGTCTTGTGCTTGACAAGGTACGGGCTCCATGCTGGGGCCGCATACTCCAGGATTGGTCTTACATATGTTGTGTACAAGATTCTGAACGATTCCTTACACAGGTTCCTGAACGCCGTTCTGATGTTAGCCAGCCTCGCATATGCCGCAGACGTTATTCTCTTTATGTGGGCTTCAGGAGACAGGTTTGGTGTGATATCAACTCCTAGATCTTTCTCTCTGTTTCATTAAGTACTTTATCTCCTATTCTGTATCCTGTGTCTGGCCTCCTGTTTCCACTGCCTAGTTTCATTACTTTGCATTTACTCGGGTTGAACTTCAACAGCCATTTTTTTTTTTAGTTTAGTTCATTTATTATGCACCCCATACCCATCTTGTGGGCGGTAGTGAAAAGGGTTACAGAGGCACATAATGGGCTCAGGGACTGAACCCCACAATTCATTTAGCTAAGCAAGTTACAATCTTGATGAGCTAGTTACAAAATTCAATATAAGTCATCACATCAACAATGGGTTCGAGATCGACCTCAAGTACAGGTTCTAAATTAAGCAACTGACATATGTGGAGAGCTAGTGTCACAATTGATATGTTTGTCCTGCACACCGCCCCCCATCCAGTGGGCAGCGGTGGATAGGTTACAATCACTCAATTACTACCTACAGTTAGCAAACTGGGGATATTTGGCTAAAATTTCTGGTAGTAGATCATTTTGAATGAAATATTGACACATCGCTGGAACATTGGTTATAGAATTGTCTCTAAATTCACGTATCTTTTCGCACTCCATCACATAGTGACGGAGGGTGTGCGAATAATTTTGTTGACACAGTTTACATTTGGTCAGGTCTACATCAGCAGATAATGAGAATTCGCAGAGATACTTGTAACCGAGTCTAAGCCGAGCAGTAGTAACATCTAGAAGTCTGCTGATTTTATTGGATGATCTATAGATCCAGTTCATGTGGTCTCCATCTCATGTTGGCCTCCGAATGCATGATAGAGCTGATAAGTTAGCCAAAGAAACTGCCTTTAAAGGAGCCGTTGAGTGTAACCTTCGATTGTCAATGAGCAATCTGAGAGCAGCAGTTCACCGAGAACTTCAACAAGATCTTGTAGATCTGAGGCAAAGTGAAATTGACACCAGTAATTCCATCTATCATCATACTATCATGCAAGAGGAGCCACAACAGCCATTTGTTGGACCATTCACTAAGTCTATCTAGGTCATCTTGTAGCCTCCTACTATCATCCTCTGTTTCAATCCTTCTCATAATTTTTGCATCGTCGGCAAACATTGAGAGGAACGAATCTATACCCTCTGGGAGATCATTTACATATACCAGAAACAGTATAGGTCCAAGGACTGACCCCTGCGGGACTCCACTTGTAACGTCTCGCCAATCTGAGACCTCACCCCTCACACAGACTCGTTGTCTCTTGTTGCTTAGGTACTCCTCTATCCACCGGAGTACCTTCCCTCTCACTCCAGCCTGCATCTCCAACTTTCGCACTAGCCTCTTGTGTGGCACTGTATCAAAGGCTTTCTGACAGTCCAAAAATATGCAGTCTGCCCACCCTTCTCTTGCCTTATTTTTGTTGCCTGGTCGTAGAATTCAAGTAACCCTGTGAGGCAGGACCTGCCATCCCTGAAACCATGTTGATGCTGTGTTACAAAGTTCCTTCGCTCCAGATGCTCCACTAGCTTTTTTCGCACAATCTTCTCCATCAGCTTGCATGGTATGCAGGTTAGGGACACATGGCTGTGTGTGTGTGTGTGTGTGTGTGTGTGTGTGTGTGTGTGTGTGTGTGTGTGTGTGTGTGTGTGTACTCACCTAGTTGTACTCACCTAATTGTGCTTGCGGGGGTTGAGCTCTGGCTCTTTGGTCCCGCTTCTCAACCGTCAATCAACTGGTGTACAGATTCCTGAGCCTACTGGGCTCTATCATATCTGCATTTGAAACTGTGTATGGAGTCAGCCTCCACCACATAACTTCCTAGTGCATTCCATTTACTAACTACTCCCGCTGAAAAAGTTCTTTCTAATGTCTCTGTGGCTCATTTGGGTACTCAGCTTCCACCTGTTTCCCCTTGTTCGCGTCCCTCCAGTGTTGAATAGTTCATCTTTGTTTACCCGGTCGATTCCCCTGAGGATTTTGTAGGTTGTGATCATGTCCCCCCTTACTCTTCTGTCTTCCAGTGTCGTAAGGTGCATTTCCCGCAGCCTTTCCTCATAACTCATGCCTCTTAGTTCTGGGACTAGTCTAGTAGCATACCTTTGGACTTTTTCCAGCTTCGTCTTGTGCTTGACAAGGTACGGGCTCCATGCTGGGGCCGCATACTCCAGGATTGGTCTTACATATGTTGTGTACAAGATTCTGAACGATTCCTTACACAGGTTCCTGAACGCCGTTCTGATGTTAGCCAGCCTCGCATATGCCGCAGACGTTATTCTCTTTATGTGGGCTTCAGGAGACAGGTTTGGTGTGATATCAACTCCTAGATCTTTCTCTCTGTTTCATTAAGTACTTTATCTCCTATTCTGTATCCTGTGTCTGGCCTCCTGTTTCCACTGCCTAGTTTCATTACTTTGCATTTACTCGGGTTGAACTTCAACAGCCATTTTTTTTTTTAGTTTAGTTCATTTATTATGCACCCCATACCCATCTTGTGGGCGGTAGTGAAAAGGGTTACAGAGGCACATAATGGGCTCAGGGACTGAACCCCACAATTCATTTAGCTAAGCAAGTTACAATCTTGATGAGCTAGTTACAAAATTCAATATAAGTCATCACATCAACAATGGGTTCGAGATCGACCTCAAGTACAGGTTCTAAATTAAGCAACTGACATATGTGGAGAGCTAGTGTCACAATTGATATGTTTGTCCTGCACACCGCCCCCCATCCAGTGGGCAGCGGTGGATAGGTTACAATCACTCAATTACTACCTACAGTTAGCAAACTGGGGATATTTGGCTAAAATTTCTGGTAGTAGATCATTTTGAATGAAATATTGACACATCGCTGGAACATTGGTTATAGAATTGTCTCTAAATTCACGTATCTTTTCGCACTCCATCACATAGTGACGGAGGGTGTGCGAATAATTTTGTTGACACAGTTTACATTTGGTCAGGTCTACATCAGCAGATAATGAGAATTCGCAGAGATACTTGTAACCGAGTCTAAGCCGAGCAGTAGTAACATCTAGAAGTCTGCTGATTTTATTGGATGATCTATAGATCCAGTTCATGTGGTCTCCATCTCATGTTGGCCTCCGAATGCATGATAGAGCTGATAAGTTAGCCAAAGAAACTGCCTTTAAAGGAGCCGTTGAGTGTAACCTTGGATTGTCAATGAGCAATCTGAGAGCAGCAGTTCACCGAGAACTTCAACAAGATCTTGTAGATCTGAGGCAAAGTGAAATTGACACCAGTAATTCCATCTATCATCATACTATCATGCAAGAGGAGCCACAACAGCCATTTGTTGGACCATTCACTAAGTCTATCTAGGTCATCTTGTAGCCTCCTACTATCATCCTCTGTTTCAATCCTTCTCATAATTTTTGCATCGTCGGCAAACATTGAGAGGAACGAATCTATACCCTCTGGGAGATCATTTACATATACCAGAAACAGTATAGGTCCAAGGACTGACCCCTGCGGGACTCCACTTGTAACGTCTCGCCAATCTGAGACCTCACCCCTCACACAGACTCGTTGTCTCTTGTTGCTTAGGTACTCCTCTATCCACCGGAGTACCTTCCCTCTCACTCCAGCCTGCATCTCCAACTTTCGCACTAGCCTCTTGTGTGGCACTGTATCAAAGGCTTTCTGACAGTCCAAAAATATGCAGTCTGCCCACCCTTCTCTTGCCTTATTTTTGTTGCCTGGTCGTAGAATTCAAGTAACCCTGTGAGGCAGGACCTGCCATCCCTGAAACCATGTTGATGCTGTGTTACAAAGTTCCTTCGCTCCAGATGCTCCACTAGCTTTTTTCGCACAATCTTCTCCATCAGCTTGCATGGTATGCAGGTTAGGGACACATGGCTGTGTGTGTGTGTGTGTGTGTGTGTGTGTGTGTGTGTGTGTGTGTGTGTGTGTGTGTGTGTGTGTGTGTGTGTGTGTGTACTCACCTAGTTGTACTCTCCTAGCTGTGTTTGCGGGGGTTGAGCTCTGGCTCTTTGGTCCCGCCTCTCAACCGTCAATCAACAGGTGTACAGATTCCTGAGCCTATTGGGCTCTATCATATCTACACTTGAAACTGTGTATGGAGTCAGCCTCCACCACATCACTTCCTAATGCATTCCATTTGTCAACCACTCTGACACTAAAAAAGTTCTTTCTAATATCTCTGTGGCTCATTTGGGCACTCAGTTTCCACCTGTGTCCCCTTGTGTGTGTGCCCCTTGTGTTAAATAGCCTATCTTTATCTACCCTATCAAATCCCTTCAGAATCTTGAATGTGGTGATCATGTCCCCCCTAACTCTTCTGTCTTCCAGCGAAGTGAGGTTTAATTCCAGTAGTCTCTCCTCGTAGCTCATACCTCTCAGCTCGGGTACTAGTCTGGTAGCAAACCTTTGAACCTTTTCCAGTTTAGTCTTATCCTTGACTAGATATGGACTCTATGCTGGGGCTGCATACTTCAGGATTGGCCTGACATATGTGGTATACAAAGTTCTGAATGATTCTTTACACAAGTTTCTGAATACCGTTCGTATGTTGGCCAGCCTGGCATATGCCGCTGATGTTATCCTCTTGATATGTGCTGCAGGAGACAGGTCTAGCATGATATCAACCCCCAAGTCTTTTTCTTTCTCTGACTCCTGAAGAATTTTCTCTCCCAGATGATACCTTGTATCTGGCCTCCTGCTCCCTACACCTATCTTCATTACATTACATTTGGTTGGGTTAAACTCTAACAACCATTTGTTCGACCATTCCTTCAGCTTGTGTAGGTTTTCTTGAAGCCTCAAACAGTCCTCTTCTGTTTTAATCCTTCTCATAATTTTAGCATCGTCCGCAAACATTGAGAGAAATGAATCGATACCCTCCGGGAGATCATTTACATATATCAGAAACAAGATAGGACCGAGTACAGAGCCCTGTGGGACTCCACTGGTGACTTCAAGCCAATCAGAGGTCTCACCCCTCACCGTAACTCTCTGCTTCCTATTGCTTTCACCCTTATCCATTGGAGCACCTTACCAGCTACACCTGCCTGTCTCTCCAGCTTATGTACCAGCCTCTTATGCGATACTGTGTCAAAGGCTTTCCGACAATCTAAGAAAATGCAGTCCGCCCAGCCCTCTCTTTCTTGCTTAATCTTTGTCACCTGATCGTAGAATTCTATCAAGCCTGTAAGGCAAGATTTACCCTCCCTGAACCCATGTTGGTGATTTGTCACGAAGTCCCTTGTCTCCAGATGTGTTACCAGGTTTTTTCTCACGATATTCTCCACCACCTTGCATGGTATACAAGTCAAGGAAACTGGCCTGTAGTTCAGTGCCTCTTGCCTGTCGCCCTTTTTGTATATTGGGACCACATTCGCCGTCTTCCATATTTCTGGTAGGTCTCCCGTCTCCAGTGACTTACTATACATTATGGAGAGTGGCAAGCAAAGTGCCTCTGCACACTCTTTCAGTATCCATGGTGAGATCCCATCTGGACCAACAGCCTTTCTAACATGCAGATCCAGCAGGTGTCTCTTGACCTCCTCTCTCGTAATTTCGAACTCTTCCAAGGCCGCCTGGTTTACCTCCCTTTCTCCTAGCACAGTGACCTCACCTTGTACTATTATGAAGACCTCCTGGAACCTCTTGTTGAGTTCTTCACACACCTCTCTGTCATTCTCTGTATACCTGTCCTCGCCTGTTCGAAGTTTCAATACCTGTTCTTTCACTGTTGTTTTCCTTCTGATGTGACTGTGGAGTAGCTTTGGTTCGGTCTTGGCTTTGTTTGCTATATCATTTTATAGCATGTTTTTTTATAGTTTGTTTTATATAGTATAGTTTTATAGTTTGCTATGTGTGTGTGTGTTTGTGCATGTGTGTGTGTGAGTGAGTGCATGTGTGTACTCACCTAGTTGTGCATGTGGGGATTGAGCTTTGGCTCTCTGGTCCCGCCTCTCAACTGCCAATCAACTGATGTACAGATTCCTGAGCCTACTGGGCTCTATCATATCTACACTTGAAACTGTGTATGGAGTCAGCCTCCACCACTGCCTGCCTCCACTGCCTAATGCATTCCACCCGTTAACAACTCTGACACTGAAAAAGTTCTTTCTAACGTCCCTGTGGCTCATGTGGGTACTCAATCTCCACCTGTGTCCCCTTGTTCGCATACCACCCGTTTTGTGTGTATGCTACAATACTAATAGGTAAGCACTGCCACCAAAATTGGTGTATAGAGGTATTCTTGGGACCCTGTGGAGAGTGAGGGTCATATGATACTGTCATTTTATTGTTACAGCAACCCTTGAACTGAAGGCACATAGGCCCATTGACCATAGAGTCTCTCCCACTGTGGGTGCCCCAAGGCCTTAATGGTGCTCCGTTCTTCCATCCACCCTTCTGTTTGTCTGTCTGTCTGTCTGTCTCTCTCTCTCTCTCTCTCTCTACTCTCTACTCTCTCTCTCTCTACTCTCTCTCTCTCTACTCTCTCTCTCTCTACTCTCTCTCTTTGCATATTTCCTATTTTCTTCTGTCTCTCTCCCTTTGTTTCTCTCGTCTGTCTTTCTGTCTCTGCATCTCTCTCCTTTTCTCCGTCTGTCTCTGTCTTTCTAAATACAATAAAGATAATTATACCTAATAATTGCAATAATTAATAATTAGAATTAACTTTTTAAAAACCATTGCTCCAAAGCGTTATATCATAACATTTAAAACACGTTCTATTAATGCATTATGATCTCACGTTTTATACTCGTCTTCACACATTCTCAAAACACGTGTATAAAACGTAATTTAAAACGTGGCAAAAACAATAAAATATGGTTTTTATCACGTTTTGAAAACGAGAAAAATGTTTTCTGGGAAGTTTGCAAATATTCCGGATAAATGAAGGCATCGAGTATCCTGAGATCTACGGAACATATCAGGAACACTGCAGCTCTGCCAGGGACCAGATTCACGAAGCAGTTATGCAAGCACTTACGAACCTGTACATCTTTTCTCAATCTTTGGCGGCTTTGTTTACAATTACTAAATGATCTCCGAAGCACCAGGAGGCTGTTTATAGCAATAACAACAGTTGATTGGGAAGTTTTCATGCTTGAAAACTGTTTAATAAATGTAACCAAAACCGTCAAAGATTGAGGAAAGGTGTACACGTTCGTAAGTATTTGCGTAACTGCTTCGTGAATCTGGGTCCTGTACCGTAGCTAAAGGAATCCCAACATGTGAGAGACAATTGAGTGAATGGGAAGATTACGTCTGGCGTAGTCCCTGTCTTTTTGGCCTCACTGTCGCCATCTGGGGAGCTGAGGCGTAACTAGGGTTTATAAACAATAGATTATATAGATAGATAGATGGCGATAGATAGCATACTTAGAGCATCATGAACGTCACTAGAGAAAACTCCTAAGATATTGGTGAAGTATAGTGGCTTGAAGAGTGCCACGGATTGTGGGGAACTGGCTCCAGTCTCCTAGGTAGCCTGATTACTTGAATATACTGAGGGCCACCAACACTAGTGGCCGCAAAGTGGACAGGAAGCCGGCAGCTTGTCGATGGCCTCCCCCCCCCTATTTCCCCCCATATCTCCCCATAGCAACTGATTTATATAATTAGCTGCTGAAGAAACTATATGAATTATAGCAGCAGCTGCCTTAACAGTCAACAACAGAGTCAACAGCAGGCGAAGGTTGGTTAAAAATGTCTCATTAACAAGGTTATGAGTGATTCATCTGCCCCGTTGATGGCATCAACCACCATAGGCTCACGAGTTGCCGGATAGTAAATATAGTGTTCTTGCTTCATCGTTTGGTGCCTCGTAGCCGGGACAGGAAGCCATTTATGTATATATCATAGTCTCCCTAGTCCACCTACTGATGTCAAACATGCACCCCACAACAGTTGCCTAACTCCCGGGTACCTATTTAATTAGCATCTAGGTAAACGAAGACATCAGGTAAAAGCAAACGTGTAGAACCGTTGGTATATCCTATCCAGGGTTCGAACCCAGGTCCCACGATTGTGTTCCAATGTGCCACAGAACCCACGGAGGTTATCACCCTGTGTACGGAACAGAGAAGTTCTGTGCCAAACAGGACTCACGAGTATCGAGGCTCTTAACGACACAAAACACTGAACAAGACACATGCAAAACAACATCTTTGGCGTTACAACAACAACAGGGAAATCCATAACGGTATAAGTACCGAGGGTTCGATACCCACTGTGAGGACATAACCTCATTCCTACTAGTTCAAAGCAGTTGATAGTGACAATGACTGCAATAATCAATATGTTGACTTTTGTCACGCCTTTAATACAGTATTTAGAGAGAGAACGTGAGAGATGAAGAGACCTGTGTCCCAAGTTCCATCATGGAACGGGTGGTGGAACAGGAACATGGAACAGCAAGTAGCGATAGGTTATCCAAGCAGGATATGTGGATATCAGAGGCGAATTAATCCATGTTTATACGTAGATTTATTGTGCACCCCATACTCATCCTGTGAGTGGTAGTGTATTGTGCACCCCATACTCATCCTGAGTGGTAGTGTATTGTGCACCCCATACTCATCCTGAGTGGTAGTGTATTGTGCACCCCATACTCATCCTGTGAGTGGTAGTGTATTGTGCACCCCATACTCATCCTGTGAGTGGTAGTGTATTGTGCACCCCATACTCATCCTGTGAGTGGTAGTGTATTGTGCACCCCATACTCATCCTGTGAGTGGTAGTGTATTGTGGACACCATACTCATCCTGTGAGTGGTAGTGTATTGTGCACCCCATACTCATCCTGTGAGTGGTAGTGTATTGTGCACCCCATACTCATCCTGTGAGTGGTAGTGTATTGTGGACACCATACTCATCCTGTGAGTGGTAGTGTATTGTGCACCCCATACTCATCCTGTGAGTGGTAGTGTATTGTGCACCCCATACTCATCCTGTGAGTGGTAGTGTATTGTGCACCCCATACTCATCCTGTGAGTGGTAGTGTATTGTGCACCCCATACTCATCCTGTGAGTGGTAGTGTATTGTGCACCCCATACTCATCCTGTGAGTGGTAGTGTATTGTGCACCCCATACTCATCCTGTGAGTGGTAGTGTATTGTGCACCCCATACTCATCCTGTGAGTGGTAGTGTATTGTGCACCCCATACTCATCCTGTGAGTGGTAGTGTATTGTGCACCCCATACTCATCCTGTGAGTGGTAGTGTATTGTGCACCCCATACTCATCCTGTGAGTGGTAGTGTATTGTGCACCCCATACTCATCCTGTGAGTGGTAGTGTATTGTGCACCCCATACTCATCCTGTGAGTGGTAGTGTATTGTGCACCCCATACTCATCCTGTGAGTGGTAGTGTATTGTGCACCCCATACTCATCCTGTGAGTGGTAGTGTATTGTGCACCCCATACTCATCCTGTGAGTGGTAGTGTATTGTGCACCCCATACTCATCCTGTGAGTG